>NC_091770.1:13865606-14168636 GCF_029378745.1 Bos indicus | reverse complement strand
ACTCATTCAGTCATTCATTCATTCAGTATTCTAAGAAGTTTCTTTCTTTCCAATTGATTATTCCATGTATGTGAGAGAGGCAGATTTGAGCTTATTTATAGAGAATTTGATCATTCTTAAGATTAATGAAAGACTCCGTAGAGAAAAATTTAAAGTATTTCTTGAATAAATATTGCTTACCCTGCCCAGGCAGTGTTTTGCTTGAACATCTCTGTCTTTGGGGATCTTACGATATGGGGTTGACCAAAAGTTTTGTTCAAGTTTTCCTGTAAAATGGTGCGGAAAAACCCAAATGAACTTTTTAGCCAACTCAGTATTAGTGCATGTAATCCTAGGTGCTAAAACAAACAACTCAGATATCTCAGTGAGTAAATACAAGCTGATTTCCTGCTCCTAGAAAGCCAAATAAGCAAAAGGTAGAGGACAGGAATGCTCAGATCATTGTATTTATTTAAGAACTTTGGCTTGAAGTTCTGTTGTGTTCATGTGAGGTTTCCATGATTACCCTGGGCATTGACATCAGTGATCAGATAATGGAAGAAAAGATGGCAATCAGGACATTGTGGATCACTTTCACCCATATTACATTAATCAGAGCTCAATAATATAGCTTTATCCACATGTAAGGCAGCTGGGAAATGTTATTTCTGGCTGGCACCCGTTTCCCAGCAGAAACTCTCTATTAGAGAAGGAGGGCATGAATATTTAATGAGGAGGTAGAATGCTTGCCACACTTACCTTCTATTAAGTGTGGGGAGAATCCCAGGGACGAGGGAGCCTGGTGGGCTGTGGTCTCTGGGGTCACACGGAGTTGGATACAACTGAAGCTACTTAGCAGCAGTAGCAGCAGCAGCTGTGGGGAGATAGACAACAACATGTAATTGAGTATATTACATAGTATTTCAAATGATGAAAGGAAAATAAATTAGGAGAGAGGAAAGGAGCTGCAAACAATTGTGAAAATAGTTTCCCCAGTAGTACACATTTGGCCATATTGTCTACAGAGCATATGTGAGGTGGCCCTTTAAAAGTAAGAACTCTCCTTCCTGAATTGTGCTGGAGCAGCTCAGACTGGAAAGAGAGACCCTACTTGGTATCCAGACAAACCACATTGTCATCATCACAATGGTGATGAGATTAAAGAGTTTATTGAAAGGCATTATCAAAAAAACATAGTAGATAAAGTACGTTTAAATTTGCTTCTGGATCTTTTCTATTCTTTGAGCTTTTTGTTGACAATATTGACCCAGGCTGAAGTTTAGAGGCCTTTAGTTTTGATTATGTATCCACTTTTAGATACTACCACTTTGTTGATTCTAAAAGGGATCTACTTCCCAGATGCATATTAAAAATCAAGGGTTGATTTTTCTCGATAGTAAGAGAGTAATGTGGCCCTTATGCTGAGGAATACTAGCTGGATACCTAATATGAACAACAGAAGGTTAGTTGGAAAGAAGCTGGTGAGGGACTTTAAATGGTTCTAACAATGTATGGAGTGATGGGAGAAAGTTCCATGTTTGGCAAAACGTAGAGCCTTAGACATTTCTGAAACCTCAGTTCATTCCTTGCATTGTGGATATGATGAATATATGAGCATTTATTGGTCCTTTTTATATGTCTGACCCTATGCTGGGCACAAAGAATGTAGTAGGAGATGGTTCTGCTTCTGATCTCAGGAGCTCACCATCTAGGCATGAGAAACTTCACCAATCAGGAGGCTGGATTTCAGTTGGACAGAGAGGACCCATGAGTGTTGTGCTAACAGTTTTGAGCTTTATGTTTCCTAGTTAGCGAAGAACCATCAGAGAGGATTTCTCTGCTGGGTCGTGGGTGATAGGTGTTGAAACTGGTACTTGCTTACTATGAGACAGCTGGCAACTCAACTTATCAGACTTCTATTTTCTTTGCCTGGAAAGGGAAGATAATAACTTCCCTGCTCTTCTTGGAGGACTTTTATAAGGATCTAAAGAAATCACGTTATGGGAAAGAAATGCTATTCTGGTGAACTGTTATTAGGACTGATTAATAATCTAGACATCTGGGAGAACAAGGGAGGACTTGGGTGCCGGGCAGTGAGGCTGTGAGAATATAGCAAAATCTTTCATCTAGAATGGACATATGTATGAGGGAAATCAGTCTTAGTAAAAAGAAAAGAAAACAAAACAAAACAAAACACACACATAATGCACAAAAATTTAGTAAAAATAATATAAACAATGGAACCGATTTTTTTTTTTCAAGTAAAATTTGTTGTAAGTGAAGAAAGTGAATGGAGATCCTGGTTGGCACAGGGAAGATGCACATCTGGATTCAAAGAGAGGGAGTGAGCAGACCAGAGGCCCTGCTGCAGAGACAGGGTAAGGGCTGGCAGTGAGACATCTCCAGGGATCTGGGGATCTGCCAGCACACAAGCTACCAGAGAATCAACTCAGAACCAGCAAAACTCTACAACTGTCGACCCAACCAAGACCAAACCTTCAGAGAACACTGAAGCACCTGGCCCCAAGGGAGCTCATGCTTCCAGAAATAATGATTTATCTCTTGGCAGTATTTTCTCTCTTCAGTTCATTTCAGTTCAGTTCAGTCACTCAGTCGTGTCCGACTTTTTGCGATCTCATGAACCACAGCACGCCAGGCTTCCCTGTCCATCACCAACACCTGGAGTCCACCCAAACCCATGTCCATTGAGTCGGTGATGCCATCCAACCATCTCATCCTCTGTTGTCCCCTTCTCCTCCTGCCCTCAATCTTTCCCAGCATCAAGGTCTTTTCAAATGAGTTAGCTCTTTGCATCAGGTAGCCAAAGTATTGGAGTTTCAGCTTCAACATCAGTCCTTCCAATGAACACCCAGGACTGATCTCCTTTAGGATGGACTGGTTGGATCTCCTTTCACTCTTATGATTTCCTAAAATTGTTGTTCAAGAGGAAGAGGCTTGTGTCCAGGAGGGCTCAGAGTTTATCTGACTTTTCTGTGGACTTTGGGACTTCACATGCCAATGCAATGCATATTATAAATCAAGAAGTTCTTAGAAGGGTCTTCCTTGATGGCTCAGTGATAAAGAATCTGCCTGCAGTACAGAAGATGCAGGAGACATGGGTTCAATCCCTGGGTCGGGAAGATCCTCTGGAGGAGAAAATGGCAACCCACTCCAGTGTTCTTGCCTGGAGAATCCCATGGACAGGAGGACTATAGTCCACAACGTCACAAAGAGTCAGACATGACTGAGTGCCTAAACACACAGTCCTTAGGAAAATGGAGGGAATTAATGTAATGTAAGTTATAGTTGGCCTATTTCAAGACCACGAATCCCATCATTCAGCCCAAATGTGAGAATTCATCCCGAAGTTGAAACATAAACAGAAGGTCTTTGGCTTGTGGAACAAATGCTTATTTTAGACTGTTTGCCCCTAATTTATAGCATCTTGAAAAGCTGCAGAGAAAGACATGGTCACAAATATATTTTTTTAAATTAAAAGTAATCATCCTAAGTCAAAGGGTGTGAATATTTTGTTAAATCTTGGTCTTATAGAAACGAGTTTTTATAGAAATAAAATCTGAATGACAATCTGGTAAGCCTTTTTTGAAAATCATATTCAGAGTTTCATAACAGTGGAATTTTATCTCTAGATAAGAGAAGGAGGCTAATGATTGCCCGAGTGGGAAGTGACCAAGTCCTATATAAAACTGTGCTGAAAGCATGCTCCTTTGAATCAGTTTCTCACGCAGTCCTAGAAGCTGCCTGCCAGACTATAGTCCTCAGTTTGGCTTGAATAGAACTTTTCTATTTATATTGTAGGTTGACTATTGATGACTTCCTTTGACATCACTTTGTGTAGTCAGTACGCTATCAGAAAAACCCACTTGAGGTTAAATGGAGCCTGCTTTGGACTAGCACTTAGTATCAAGCACAGACCCCTTGAGCCCCCACCACCCCAACTTTACAGCATTTTTCTGATACTTTGGTGAGTTCTTCCTGATATATGGACCTCCTTATGCTAAGTTTGATGTTCCTGTGACTTTTATTCAAGTTGTCATCTTAAATATTGGACTTTTATTGTGGTATCAGTACATTTCCTAGGTAAGAAAGACCTGGGAGGAACTGCTAGGCAGGAAAAGACTAGAAGAAATTTTTGTTATATTTCCTAGGTGAAAAGAACTTGAGGGGTATTTCCAAGCAATAAGCCTAGGGACATCCCTGGTGATCTAGGGTTTGAGACTGCATACTTCTAATGCAGGGAGCATGGGTTCAATCCCTGGTCAGGGTACTAGGATCCCACATGCCATGTGTGGGATTTAATTAATTAATTATCAATTAATTTATGAAAAAATAAATAAATATAATAAAATTATTTAAAGCTTCCCTGGTGGCTCAGATGGTAAAGAATCTGCCTATAATGCAGGAGACCTTTGTTCGATCCTTGGGTCTGGAAGTTGCCCTGGAGAAGGAAATGGCAACCCACTCCTATATTCTTGCCTGAAGAATTTCATGGACACAGGAGCCTGGTGGGCTACGGTCCATGGGGTTGCAAAGAGTCAGATATGACTGAGTGACTAACAAACAAGAAGAAACTTTGAAATGCTTTCCTTGGTGGGGAACTAGAGGTGATTTCTTACTCAGGGACCTATTCCTAGGCAAGAAAACTTTAGAGTGAAATGTGTTGGCTGACCTCTTTTTCGAATTTGGCTTAAATTGGCAAGGTTGGTATGTATATATTTTTAAGAGGCTATATGAGACTGAGTCCATTTGGGCTCTCAAGAGAAAGCATACTAGTTCCTTTAAGCCCAGAGGCGTACTTGCTGCTGCTGCTGCCAAGTTGCTTCAGTCGTGTCGACTCTGTGCAAACCCAGAGACAGCAGCCCACCAGGCTCCCCCGTCCCTGGGATTCTCCAGGCAAGAACACTGGAGTGGGTTGCCTTTTCCTTCTCCAATGCATGAAAGTGAAAAGTGAAAGTGAAGTCGCTCAGTTGTGTCCGACTCTTAGCGACCCCATGGACTGCAGCCTACCAGGCTCCTCTGTCCATGGGATTTTCCAGGCAAGAGTACTGGAGTGGGGTGCCATTGCCTTCTCTGAGGCATACGTAGGCAGCTGATAATCTAGAGAAAGTGTCTGAGAATTGATCATCATAATGAGTAGTGGTCCCATAGGGAATTCCATGATGACACTTCATTTAATTTATGGTTCTTCTGGGAACACGGACATAAGAATTTGTCAGTAAGTGCTTTGAGCCCCTGTAGAGGTTTTAGACAGCTGGCAGAAGAAACTGAAATTCAAAAGAGCTGAACTGACTCGAGGGTAACACCTTGATGAGCTAAGCTCACAAGCGGCACACTTCTGATTCACTACACTGTCTTTAGAAATTGTTCAAACCTTTTAAATAAAATGAGAGTAAAAGGGAGACAGTACTTCCAAAGTCTACCATCTGCTAGATGGGCAGCAACTAGAACTCTGTCTGAGCTCATGTATGGTCCTGAACCATTACTATCAAGTATTTATCTGGCCCTAAAATGACAAATATGGGAGTTCTTCTGACATTCTGAAACTGACTGGTTTTTACATATGTAGCTAGAAAATAAAGCTGGCTTGATAAAACATCTGTGCAAGATTCTGACCTGGAGGGGACAAAATTATTTCTAGGAGGAAGCTTAAAGTTATAAGTTTTACCATGCCCTTGAAATGTAAGCATAGCTTACATCTCTTGAGACTATGGCCTTGGTTTAACCAGTAGAACCTAAAACCTAAACAAAAAAAAGAGAAAAGAGGCCCTTTCAAACTCCAGCAGAGAAACTATGAGATCCCTCTGTATCTGGATGTATGTTTGTCTGTGTGTATGTTATAGACGTGATATGTCCCTACCTTCAGATGGTATTATCAAAATTAAATTGAAAAGATCTGTATTTAAATAGCTTAAACAAGTAAGTTTTTATATAAATTCTCAGAAATATAATAGAAATTTACTAAAAGGAATTTTGGGTTCATGAGATGTGGGAAATATTCAGTATTAAAGTTAGCTTAAGTTATTGGTATAATTAATACAGACATGTCTTTACAAGTCATCAACAATAGAATAATACTTTAATTGTACCTGGGTTTATGAAAGTCAATAAACTCATGTCATCTCTGTTAGAAAAATTTTCAAAGAGAAAATTAACTTGCTATGATGATATTTTCATAAATAATAAAACAGATAGAGACAAATGGATGTTAGGTAGATTCTTTAAGACTAATTATGTTTCATGCTTCAGTTCAGTTCAGTTCAGTCGCGGTAAGTTTGCTTAAAAATCAGATCAGATCAGATCAGTCGCTCAGTCGTGTCCGACTCTTTGCGACCCCATGAATCACAGCACGCCAGGCCTCCCTGTCCATCACCAACTCCCGGAGTTCACTCAGACTCACGTCCATCGAGTCCGTGATGCCATCCAGCCATCTCATCCTCTGTCGTCCCCTTCTCCTCCTGCCCCCAATCCCTCCCAGCATCAAAGTCTTTTCCAATGAGTCAACCCTTCACATGAGGTGGCCAAAGTACTGGAGTTTCAGCTTTAGTATCATTCCTTCCAAAGAAATCCCAGGGCTGATCTCCTTCAGAATGGACTGGTTGGATCTCCTTGCAGTCCAAGGGACTCTCAAGAGTCTTCTCCAACACCACAGTTCAAAGGCATCAATTCTTCGGAGCTCAGCCTTTTTCACAGTCCAACCCTCACATCCATACATGACCACAGGAAAAACCATAGCCTTGACTAGACGAACCTTTGTTGGCAAAGTAATGTCTCTGCTTTTGAATATGCTATCTAGGTTGGTCATAACTTTCCTTCCAAGGAGTAAGCATCTTTTAATTTCATGGCTGCAGTCACCATCTGCAGTGATTTTGGAGCCCAGAAAAATAAAGCCTGACACTGTTTCCCCATCTATTTCCCATGAAGTGATGGGACCGGATGCCATGATCTTTGTTTTCTGAATGTTGAGCTTTAAGCCAACTTTTTCACTCTCCACTTTCACTTTCATCAACAGGCTTTTGAGTTCCTTTTCACTTTCTGCCATAAGGGTGGTGTCATCTGCATATCTCTGGTTATTGATATTTCTCCCGGCAATCTTGATTCCAGCTTGTGTTTCTTCCAGTCCAGTGTTTCTCATGATGTACTCTGCATATAAGTTAAATAAGCAGGGTGACAATATACAGCCTTGACGTTCTCCTTTTCCTATTTGGAACGAGTCTGTTGTTTCATGTCCAGTTCTAACTGTTGCTTCCTGACCTGCATACAAATTTCTCAAGAGGCAGGTCAGGTGGTCTGGTATTCCCATCTCTTTCAGAATTTTCCACACTTTATTGTGCTCCACACAGTCAAAGGCTTTGGCATAGTCAATAAAGCAGAAATAGATGCTTTTCTGGAACTCTCTTGCTTTTTCCATGATCCAGCGGATGTTGGCAATTTGATCTCTGGTTCCTCTGCCTTTTCTAAAACCAGCTTGAACATCTGGAAGTTCACGGTTCACATATTGCTGAAGCCTGGCTTGGAGAATTTTGAGCATTATTTACTAGCATGTGAGATGAGTGCAATTGTGCGGTAGCTTGAGCATTCTTTGGCATTGCCTTTCTTTGGGATTGGAATGAAAACTGTCCTTTTCCAGTCCTGTGGCCACTGCTGAGTTTTCCAAATTTTCTGGCATTATCTGGGTCGTGAAGATATTTTTTGTACAGTTCTTCTGTGTATTCTTGCCATCTCTTCTTAATATCTTCTGCTTCTGTTAGGTCCGTACAATTTCTGTCCTTTATCGAGCCCATCTTTGCATGAAATGTTCCTTTGGTATCTCTGATTTTCTTGAACAGATCCCTAGCCTTTCCCATTCTGTTGTTTTCCTCTATTTCTTTGCATTGATTGCTGAAGAAGGCTTTCTTATCTCTTCTTGCTATTCTTTGGAACTCTGCATTCAGATGTTTGTCTTTCCTTTTCTCCTTTGCTTTTCACTTCTCTTCTTTTCACAGCTATTTGTAAGGCCTCCCCAGACAGCCATTTTGCTTTTTTGCATTTCTTTTCCATGGGGATGGTCTTGATCCCTGTCTCCTGTACAGTGTCACAAACCTCATTCCATAGTTCATCAGACACTCTATCTATCAGATCTAGGCCCTTAAATCTATTTCTCACTTCCACTGTATAATCATAAGGGATTTGATTTAGGTCATACCTGAATGGTCTAGTGGTTTTCCCTACTTTCTTCAATTACAGTCTGAATTTGGCAATAAGGAGTTCATGGTCTGAGCCACCGTCAGCTCCTGGTCTTGTTTTTGCTGACTGTATAGAGCTTCTCCATCTTTGGCTGCAAAGAATATAATCAATCTGATTTCGGTGTTGACCATCTGGTGATGTCCATGTATAGTGTCTTCTCTTGTGTTGTTGGAAGAGGGTGTTTGTTATGACCAGTGCATTTTCTTGGCAAAACTCTATTAGTCTTTGCCCTGCTTCATTCTGTATTCCAAGGTCAAAATTGCCTGTTACTCCAGGTGTTTCTTGACTTCCTACTTTTGCATTCCAGTCCCCTATAATGAAAAGGACATCCTTTTTGGGTGTTAGTTCTAAAAGGTCTTGTAGGTCTTCATAGAACCGTTCAACTTCAGCTTCTTCAGTGTTACTGGTTGGGGCATAGACTTGGATTACTGTGATATTGAATGGTTTGCCTTGGAAACGAACACAGATCATTCTGTCGTTTTTGAGATTGCATGCAAGTACTGCATTTCGGACTCTTTTGTTGACCATGATAGTTACTCCATTTCTTCTAAGGGATTCTTGCCCACAGTAGTAGATATAATGGTCATCTGAGTTAAATTCACCCATTCCAGTCCATTTCAGTTTGCTGATTTCTAGAATGTCGACATTCATTCTTGCCATCTCTTGTTTGACCACTTCCAATTTGCCTTGATTCATGGACCTGACATTCCAGGTTCCTATGCAATATTGCTCTTTACAGCATCAGACCTTGCTTCTATCACCAGTCATAGCCACAGCTGGGTATTTTTTTTTTTTTTTTTGCTTTGGCTCCATCCCTTCATTCTTTCTGGAGTTATTTCTCCACTGATCTCCAGTAGCATATTGGGTACCTACTGACCTAGGGAGTTTCTCTTTCAGTATCCTATCATTTTGCCTTTTCATACTGTTCATGGGGTTCTCAAGGCAAGAATACTGAAGTGGTTTGCCATTCCCTTCTTCAGTGGACCACATTCTGTCAGATCTCTCCACTATGACTCGCCCATCTTGGGTTGCCCCAGGGGCATGGCTTAGTTTCATTGAGTTAGACAAGGCTGTGATCCTAATGTGATTAGATTGACTAGTTTTCTGTGAGTATGGTTTCAGTGTCTTTGCCCTCTGGTGCCCTCTTGCAACACCTATGGTCTTACTTGGGTTTCTTTTACCTTGGGCGTGGGGTATCTCTTTACGGCTGCTCCAGCAAAGTACAGCCATTGCTCCTTACCTTGGATGAAGGGTATCTCCTCACCGCTGCCCTTCCTGACCTTCAACGTGGGATAGCTCCTCTAGGCCCTCCTGCGCCCACGCAGCCACGGCTCCTTGGAACTGGGGTTGCTCCTCTTGGCTGCCGCCCTTGGCCTCGGGCTTAGGGGCGTGGGGTAGCTCCCCCCGCACGCCACCACTGGCCTAAGGCTTGGGGCATGGGGTATCCCCTCCCGGCCGCCGCCCCTGACCTCAGACACGGGATAACTCCTCTCGTCGCAGCCCCTGACCTCGGACGCAGGGTATTTCCTCTCAGCCGCCCCCCCTGACCTGGGACGCAGGGTAGCTCCTCTTGGCCATTCCTGCGCCATCGCAGTCTGGTACTCTTGGCCACTGCCCCTGACCTCGGGGCACTATTTGCTTAAAAATAGTTTATCCAAAAAAAAGTAGTTTCTCCAGATTTTTGTTGAAATCTTTACTTGAAACTAGGGTTTTGCTAAATTGAGGATGGGAATTCATTTAATGTCTATATTGTTTTTAATAAATGTGGAAACATTAATTGCTAAACAAGTCTCTGTTTACCTACCTTTGTCTTTTATTAGAGAAAAACTGAAGATGTTTGGTTTATTGAAAAGACATCTTATACCACATTGAGAGAAATTATGTTGTGAAAATATGTATGTTTCTAGAAGTTATGGAATATGTATGCAAACACGCCAATCAGGAAATGCTAATAAAACAGACAGCTTGCAATGATTGGTTCTTGATTTTTGCTAGAGATGACACTACCCTTATGGCAGAAAGTGAAGAGGAACTCAAAAGCCTCTTGATGAAAGTGAAAGAGGAGAGTGAAAAGGTTGACTTAAAGCTCAACATTAAGAAAACAAAGATCATGGCATCTGGTCCCATCACTTCATGGGAAATAGATGGGGAAACAGTGGAAACAGTGTCAGACTTCATTTTTGGGGGCTCCAAAATTACTGCAGATGGTGATTGCAGCCATGAAATTAAAAGGTGATTACTCCTTGGAAAGAAAGTTATGACCAACCTAGATAGCATATTAAAAAGCAGAGACATTACTTTGCCAACAAAGGTCTGTCTAGTCAAGGCTATGGTTTTTCCAGAGGTCATGTATGGATGTGAGAATTGGACTGTGAAGAAAGCTGAGTGCTGAAAAATTGATGCTTTTGAACTGAGGTGTTGGAGAAGACGCTTGAGAGTTCGTTGGACTGCAAGGAGGTCCAACCAGTCCATCCTAAAGATCAGTCCTGGGATTTCTTTGGAAGGACTGATGCTAAATCCGAAACTCCAATACTTTGGCCACCTCATGCAAAGAGTTGACTCATTGGAAAAGACCCTGATGCTGGGAGGGATTGGGGGCAGGAGGAGAAGGGAACCACAGAGGATGAGATGGCTGCATGGCATCACTGACTTGATAGACATGAGTCTGGGTGAACTCCGGGAGTTGGTGATGGACAGGGAGGCTTGCTGTGCTGCGATTCATGGGGTTACAAAGAGTCGGACACGACTGAGTGACTGAACTGAACTGAAGGTTCTTAAGGGTTAACAATAGTAATATAATTAAACCTACTAGAAACAATAAGAAAAATATTTCAATATTCAAGGAAAGTAGGATGTGATTCTGATAAAAGAAGATATGAGGAATGTAAATGCATTTTGTTAAGGTAAAAAGAAAGTGATTTTGTCCAGAATCTGGTTATTTCTAAATGAGAAAGAAGATAGACAAATTTAGATATGGTAGGTTGTGGGAGGTTTGTGGAAGAGGTGACCTGAGAAAGGATAGTGGTCAGGACTAGAGTTTGGTTTTCTCTGTTAGGAGGACAAAGTTTTCTCAGAATATTGATCTGTTTTGATAATGGATTGTGAAAGGTCTTTTTTTTTTTTTTAATACATTATAGCAATCTGTTGTCTTTCTGTATTTGCCTTTGAAATATTTTATTGTCACTTTGCTTAAATTAATGACTAAATGTTTTTCCACGGTGACTTATTTGACTAAAGGTTTTAAAAAACCTTTTTGACATTTTGAAAAAATTTCCCATGTTCAAATTATAACTGAAGTCCTTTGGTTTAGAACTAACTTTGAAATATTTTTCTCTCCTAAACTAATCCAGCATGTTGTCATGGGAAGCATTGTCAAATAAAAAGTAACATTCAGCCTTCTTTATGTTGTTACTTCTTTATGTTGTTAGTAAATATGCAAAATAAATGTCCCAGAAATTTTTATGTGAAATTCCTGGAAGTCGTATATGTCCTAACATGAAATGTTATCTGTCATCAAAATTGAGTCTATACTAAATAAGGAAATGGCAAATCACTCCAGTATTCTTTCCTGGAGAATCCCACGGACAGAGGAGCCTGATGGGCTACAGTCCATGGGGTCACAAAGACCAAAGTCATGACTGAAGCCACTTTCATTTTCGCAGAGATTGAACTCGAGCTTCAGGGAAGTGCCCAGTTTGCTCACATGTGAAGGCAACAGCAAAAGAATCTTGAAGATTATGTTATGTATAAAGTCCATGCTACTGCAGCAGAAATTAACTTCTCATTGTCAGACTTTTGCCATCCTGACATCCTTGTAACATGGCAAATGTCTGCTCCTAAATCAGAGGAATTAAGATGAGTGAGGAATAGCTGTAAATTAAATAGTTGGGCCTTGGGAAACTCAAGTTGACTGCTTGGCTCTTCCTGGATTCCTGGCAAACTCCACTTTTCTTTTGATGGGTTAGAGCTTCCCCTTACAGCAAGGCTGATGCCCTCACAATCACAAAGGAACTACTGGAAAATAAATGTGTTTTCTACTTGGGGTATATGATCCACAGTCTCCCTGGGCCAATTCTATGAGCCTTAACAAAAACCTTGCAAACTTCTTGAGATGATCACTGACATTATCACCTTCCATCATCAGGCAAGAGTAATAAAACTAAAGGAAAAATTGGGTTTAAGCAAAACAAGAATTAGTTCTATGGGTTGAATGAACTGATAAATAGAATAATAATTTTAGTGACTTTGTGATCTGAAATATTACTGGCTTTTTATCTTTCTTTTTCAGATATAAGGAAACATTTCCCCTAAGCTAATTATGAAAGTGAAAGTCACTCAGTCGTGTCCAACTCTTTGCGACCCCATGGATTATACAATCCATGGAATTCTCCAGGCCAGAATACTGAGTGGGTAGCCTTTCCCTTCTCCAGGGGGTCATCCCAACCCAGGGATCAAACCCAGGTCTCCCGCGTTGCAAGTAGATTCTATACGAGCTGAGCCACAAGGGAAGCCCAAGAGTAATGGAGTGGGTAGCCTCTCCCTTCTCCAGCATATCTTCCTGACTCAGGAATCAACCCCAGGTCTCCTGAATTGCAGGCAGATTCTTTACCAACTGAACTATCAGAGAAGCCCAAGCTAATTATGACTTACACCAATTTGGTAAATTAAACCTTTGTAGTCAGAATGAAAACTTTTGTCTTTCCTCTCTACCTGTTTCCACCAGAATGTGGAGTATTCTTAAGTTCATGATAATAGTTACTCGCACGAGTTTAATAAGAATTTTTTCTCCTTGTATTGATTATTGTTGTTTAGTCGCCAGGTCTGACTCTCTGTGAACCCATGGATGGCACCACGTCAGCCTTCCCTGTCCTTCACTCTCTCCCGGAGTTTGCTCTAACTCATGTCCACTAGTCAGTGATGCCACCCAACTATCTCCTCCTCTGTCACCCTCTTCTCTTGCCCTCAATCTTTCCCAGCATCAGGCTCTTTACCAATGAATCGGTCTTTGCATCAGGTGGCCAAAGTATTGGAGCTTCAGCTTCAGCGCCAGTCCTTCCAATGAATATTCAGGGTTGATTTCCTTTAGGATTGACTGGTTAGATCTCCTTGCTGTCCAAGGGACTCTCATGAGTCTTCTCCAGCACCATAGTTCTAAAGCGCTAGTTTTTCGGCACTCAGCCTTCTTTATGGTCCAATTCTCACATCTGGACACTTCTACTGGAAAAACCATAGCTTTGACTGTATAGACCTTTGTTGGTAAAGTGATGTCTCTGCTTTTTAATACACTGTCTAGATTTGTCATCAGAGACGGCAATGGCACCCCACTCCAGCACTCTTGCCTGGAAAATCCCATGAATGGAGGAGCCTGGTGGGCTGCAGTCTATGGGGTCGCTAAGAGTCGGACAGGACTCAGCAACTTCAGTTTCACTTTTCACTTTCATGCATTGGAGAAGGAAATGGTAACCCACTCCAGTGTTCTTGCCTGGAGAATCCCAGGGACAGGGGAGCCTGGTGGGCTGCCGTCTATGGGGTCGCACAGAGTTGGACATGACTGAAGTGACTTAGCAGTAGCAGCAGATTTGTCATAGCTTTCTTTCCAAGGAGAAAGCAGCTTTTAATTTCATGGCTGCAGTCACCATCTGCACTGATTTTGGAGCCCAAGAAAATAATATTTGTCATTGTTTACACTTTTCCCCCATCTATTTCCTATGAAGTGATGTGACTGGAGGCCATGATCTTCGTTTTTTGAATGTTAAGTTTTAAGCCAGTTTTTTCACTCTCTTCTTTCACCTTCATCAAGAGGCTCTTTAGCTCCTCTTTGCTTTCTGCCATTAAAGTGGTGTCATCTGCATATCTGAAGTTGTTGATATTATATTAATAGCAAGACACAACTGGAAACATTGGCTATATTACCATGGCTTTGACGAAAATGTCATATTTGGGAATATACTTGAAATGAAGTATGCTTTAATTAACAAACGTCTTAAAGAGAATAACGTGTGTATATTATGCCAGCTACTCTCAAATATTAAATGTCATACAGATAACTTTTGGAAAACCTGCAAAAAAAAAAAAAAAATCCATGCTTTAATACTGTTAAGAAAGCTTCCAGTTAACAAAGCTGTCAGTGAGATTGTTTGTGCTCCCTGGAGTTTTATCTTTGCATGTGGCTTTAGAACTGACCCACCTTCTCAGAGATGGGCACATAAATGTCTTTATGGTAAATAAAATAATTATGTTGACTGGTACATAATGCTAGCCCATCATCTCTGTAGAAGGCAATAGATGAACCTTCTTTCTCTTTTCATTATGGAGTCAAGAGATCCATTTTAGCAGAATACCAAGATAGCTGGTGGCAAAGTCTTTGGGGAATCTTGATTCTTAGTGCAGGAGTATATGTACACAGAGAGATGATTAGAAATCTATCAGTCACTTTTGGTCAAAGGACAAAAGGACAAAACTTGGCAGAGGACAGTGCAAACAACAGTAGAGCACAACAGACATCCCTCAACCACTTAGTCCAAGTAGTACTGGATAACAGGGCTGCCTTAGATTTTTTGCTGGCTAAACAAAGAGATGTTTGTGCCATTGCTCACATTTCTTGTTGCACTCATATCAACACCTGAGGAAAAGTCAGTTATACATTTAGAAAAAAAATTGCAAAAAAGCTAAAAGATGTATGGGAAACAGATCCTTTAAACAATCTGGTTACAGTCCATCAGTAATAGGCAATTTGTTTCAGCTTGCTTTACAGAGGATTATCATCGTCATAGTATGCGTTGTTATTCTTTTCCTAGCTGTCAAGGTACACGTGATATGTACTGCTCTTTGCTCTAAGCTGACTGCTAAAAGCACATGTACAATGTTGGAGCAACAATTTGATATAATTGATAATATATCTTATAAAATGTTTACCCATCATCATATACCTCTGTGTTTACTTTGTTCCATTAATCAATTACCTTCCCCAGTAATGAGAATGATTGGGTTTCCCTGGTGGCTCAGATGGTAAGGAATGCACCTGCAATGTGGGAGACCTAGGTTCGATCCCTGGGTTGGGAAGATCCCTTGGAGAAGGGAGTGACTACCCACTGCAGTATTCTGGTCTGGAGAATTCCATGGACAGAGGAGCCTGGAAGGCTACAGTCCATGGAGTTGCAGATATGAATGAGAGACTTTCACTTTCAATGAGAGTAATTCGGCAACTCTTTTCCTATAAAAAATAAAAAGAGAGGAAGTCCTAGCCCTGAGAGACCTGTGGGTAGGGAGCAACTACTCTGGCATCAAGGGACAAAGAATCTGGTCATCACTGCTTTCTGTTCAAAGATTTTGTTTGATCAGAAAAGGGAAAGGATGGTGGAAATATTCACATATGGAGGCATGAGGAAGCCATTTTGGCTTATCCATGAATTAACTTAAACTTTATCCTAACTAGGACAGCCTGTTTTGTGACCTATTAACATATGTTGTACATCTGCTTTAACAGTAAGAAAAACTGGGTCTGCATTGACTAGAGTGAAACTGTCCATTTTAAAGATAAATGCCTCCTTTCCTAAGACACCAGTTCTGGTGCTTCTTGGGTGATAAGCCTTCTTTCCCAGGCACCAGGGCTTTCCTGACTCCCTATGTGTGTGCTGACCTGTCTTTTTTGAAACTATGAAGAAATGTACTCCTATCATGGTAGATGTTGTTATTTTTTTCTGACAAGATATAAAACTTCCCCAAACCATGCTTTTCTGGAACTGTTTTTCAGAACTACCGGAGAAACTGCCTCCTGAACTGTAGGCCTCAGTTTGGCTCAGATAAAACTCTCTTTTATTATTGTTATTGTTGTCATTATTATTATAGATTGATTACTGATGATTGCTGTCACCAAGACATATCTCCAGGCATTGCCAAAAGGCTCCTGGGATGGGCATCATCTCTTCCCGGGTAAGAACTACTGTTTTATGTTGACCAGTCATCCTCGTTTGCCCTGGACTGAGATACGTCAAGGCTTTAGTGCTAAAATCAAGACATCTGAGGCAAACTGGGAGGATCAGCCGCCCAACAAGTGGAATTTCATCTCCTGCTTAAGTGGAGGCTGTTGTGAGAGGGGCATTGGTTGATATCGTGGTGGTTGTCCTGCCAGTCTTTGGTTTCTCTAAGTTACTTCTGTACAAGCACGTCTGCTTTTCTCCCTCCTTGTATCCTTCAAGGGGTATAGGGAAAGTGACCTACCTCAGAGAGGCTAGCAGAGTAGGAAACCAGAGAGAATGCTGGTGTATATGTGCGTGTGTCAGAGCCAGAGACAGAGAGCTGGGAGGGGCATTGGGGGGCTGGACTTTAGAGCCCATTGGTGGTGTCAGGTAGGTGATATGCATGTGTGTTTATACAGGAGTTGATGGTATAATACCAGCTCTGTATTAATTTGGCCTATGACTATGAGATAGGCACATCTCATTTGGTGCAGTATTTTAAAATATGTTTATGAGTTATTCTGACAGTTTAATCTATGGTGTTTCATGGAGAGAAACAAAAGGGAAATCTCATAAATGGTTTGTTTTAAGGATTATTTTTATTGTGCTGTTGAGAATACATTTGCAACAGAAAAAAAAAGTTCGGTTGTTTGCCAATTTACAAAGCACTTCCCAAATACATCATCTATCCCTCAGCCTTTTGCTCTTGATGTCATTCATTTGCCCATTTACAGATGAAAATCAATGAGTTCTGAAAGTGAGAAGAGACCTGCTGGAGTCAAATGCCAGAGTTTGCATCTGAAGCACTGGACTCTGCCTCTGGTGACTCCAGACTCCTCCAGCTCTGGGAGAGTGAGCCCTCTGTTACGTGCTGAGTCTGGGTCTCTATAACTAAATGGCGAGATGGCAAGTGTGGACTTGCAGGATGTGACTCATCTCTATTGCCGACTGTGACCATGACCATGGCCCCTCTCCCTTCTCTGTCTTCAAGTAGGGGGATGAAGCAGTTGCCATGTGGGTGAGGCCTAAGACTCTCGGTCGTCTAGCACCAAGGCTGTATCCACCGTGTCTTCCTCTGTGCTCTTGGACACACGTGTTGGGGGTGTGATGAGCTGTGTATGGCTGTTTGGATTTTCGTTGATTATGTAAACTGCTGGCTTGTGCCAAGAACATTCCATTCCCCAAAGCTCTGAAGTTGGTCCCTCCCCTGGGCTGACTTCATTTCCTTTTTGGGGGAGGTGTATTTGTCAAGTTGCCGGGCAGTGAGGCAACTGGCAGTGCCTCTCGGGCGTGAGGTACCTGGAGTTCAGGGACCCCCAACCTGTTGACAATGACAGCAGATGAATTGGTTTTCTTTGTGAATGGCAAAAAGGTAAGCAGAAGCTGACTTTTCCTCTGGTTTCCCTGATCCATGGGAGGAATGTTTGTCCTCTCTATTTTGGGTTCTCACTCACTTGTTCGCCTTCTCTCTTTCTCTTCCTTCAAAGCTATTCCTGAATTTGGGGTATCACTGGGCAGAGAAGACTTTCTCGGGTCTAGAACCCAGTCAAGATCTTCATGGGGCAGAGGAGCGATGGGGAGGGAAGAGAGAAGAGGGGTATATGTGAGCACTTCCCTCCTCCAGGCTCCCAGCCTGTAGAGATGCTGGCACCAAGCTCAGAAATGTGGACAGGGTTCTCAGTGAGATTGGAGGTCACCCACCCCACCTCTATTTTGGTGTTTAATCAAATGTACCCTAAGGCTTTTGTTGCTTTATTTACTGAGAAAAGCAACAGGAATGTGTTTTCTTGTTAATCTCAGGGTATAACGTGTACACAGCTTTGATTCTGAAATTTCATCCATATCAATGTAAGAGCTCACTTGCGTGAGGACATATACTGACATCTTGTGGCAAGTCACAATTCTTGTTTCCTGAAGGGCATGGGTCCCCCACCCCACACTTGGTTATATGTATAAATATTGCAAACCTCTTACTTTGATAAAAATTGCCCACTTGGATCAACTTCACTGTGTGCATAGGGACCTAGGAAAAGTGGGGATGGAATGGGGCAGAGGAGGGTCTTATGACATGGGTACCAGTCATCGCAGCACCAGAAGGGTAAGAATCTTTGCAAATTTTAAGGCAGTTGGAGAGAGCTGTAAACACATCGCATTGTCTCCCTTGTCCTCCACTTGCCCTCCCTCCTCCTGTGCTGAGGTGCTTGCTTCAGCTCCCTGATTGGGAATGAAGTGGACAGTAAAAGGGTAGCTGTGGTTGTACATTGTGAATGGCCATGTGGATTTTATGAGCGAGGACCACACCCAGGAGTCAGAGCAGTTTTGTTTCGCAATATTGGCAATTTTAAGTTGAGAAACTAGGCGACTTTGGAGGAAGTTTTCAAGAATTAAAATGCAACTAGTGCTGAAATTGTCGGGTGTGTTTGGGTGACTAGCAGGGGAATGCTGTGAGCTGCTGCAGTGTAAGGGCCTTCCAAGGTGGTCGCACTCACTTTCAGTGGTGTCAGCGGGTGGCCCTGGGGAAGGAGGTCCCCCGCGCTCTTTCGGGTGCAGAGTGGTTTCCCTGAGTTGACTTGCTTTCAGGGTTGGCCTCTGACAGCAAACCAAGAGGTAAGGCAAAGCTTCCACGTTGGTGGTTGTAAGATTTCTGCAGCCAAGAATTCCAACAATGCTGTCACACGCAGCAGGTACATTGGAGAGATTAAGAAACAGTTGCTGAATAGGTCTTCTTCACATATTACTTACACAGAGGCATCTTCCGTGGCATTTTTCTAAGTGATTTTTGTAATGAGTGAGCAGCTGGATTCAGCGACTTAACTCAAAGGTTTGATGATTTATGAAGCCATCAATTCATGTGTGACAGTGCAAGGTTCTTGCTTTAGGGATGGTTGCTGTGATGCACCAAATCTAGAAAGCAGCATTTCAAGGTCAGTCTGGTTTGTTGAAAATTGTTTCCCTGTGTATTTTATTTTCACCTTAGGAAAGCAATTTAAAATTTTTTAGATGCTCTTATGGCATCAATCCCTACCATCTCTTGAAACTTCGACTACCTCCAGTCTCTGTGATGAATATTGGCACATTTAATTTTGTAAACACGGACTTTTGAGAATCTACTGGAAAGGTGGTGAGGCAAGGCGAGGAGAGAGGAGGTGGAAACAGTGCTGTAAACCTGGACCAACCAAGGAATTCCCAGTCAATAGAGGCGGCTGTTTCTTCGCGATTCTATTCTCAAGGTGGTCTAGATCTCTCTTTACCAGACACTGTGCAAGGAGGTTACCAAAGAAGCTGATGGAACCTGCTGACTCACTCTTAAATGTGCACTTCCTCCTCTTCCTGTTTCAGACCACTGTCTAGGACTCTTGCCTTCACTTACTGTGATCCTGGAGAGGGTGTAAGATACAAATGATCAAATACCTCCAGAGCCTTCTGTGGTGGTGACAGGCCTTGGTGACTATGGCTTCCACTTTCTCTGATTTGAAGTCAGAGTCAAAGGGAAAGAGTTGCCCAGTATTTTGGTATCACTGTAGTGACCATGCTTTTGGCTGGAATCCTTTTTTTTTTTTTTTATGTATTTTTAATAGAAGGATAATTGCTTTACAATGTTGTGTTGGTTTCTGCTGTATGACAACCTGAATCAGCTATAAGTGTGCATATATCCCCTCCTTCTTGAGCCTCTCTCCCAACCGCCATCCCACCCCTCTAGGTTGTTACAGAGCACTGAGCTGAGCTCCCTGTGCTATACATCTGCTTCCCACCAGCTATCTACCCACACATGGTAGTGCAGACATGTCAGTGTTGCTGTCTCAATTTGTCCCGCCCTCTGCTTCCTCCACTGTGTCCACACGTCCATTCTCTGTGTCTGCCTCTCTGTAGTCCATTCTCTGTGTCTGCCTCTCTGCAGTCCATTCTCTGTGTCTGCCTCTCTGCAGTCCATTCTCTGTGTCTGCATCTCTGTTCCTAGCTGTGGCGGGGTTGGGTTGGGCGGGGGCAGGGAGTGCTGTATTCTTGTTATTCAAACAGTCCCTCTCTGGTTAGTGAAGATGTTGACCCCTGGAGAAGTCTAGAAAATTCTGCATGGAGGGTACAGCTGAAAGTGTCCAGGAGTGACACCCACGAGAAGCAGCAGTCAGTGATAAGTCAACACTCAGTCACCTACCCACCTACTCCCCTTGTTATCAACATTTACAAGCTCCTCCCAGGCCTGAGCCTATGGGACACACAGGCATGAGAGGAATACAGTCTCCAAGACCGGGCATTTACCATTTGGGAGCTAATGAACGGGTTGGCAGAGTAGATTGTGATCAGGTAAATTACCATATTCCAAAATGTATTTCAAAGACAAGAATCCCCACAAGATGCTCTTCTTAGATATTCTTAGACCATTTTGTTGGCACATAGTAGGTGCCCAATTAATGTGGAAAGGATGAATGGATGGATATCAAAACCCTGAGAAATCCTCTACTAAAGAAATTTATTTTTCAAACTTTGAACTTTAAAAGTTAAACTTAAAAAAAAAGTTAAACTTAGAAGGAAGTTGCAAGAATACAAAGAAATCTTGCTAAATGAATGCCAACAAAATGATATCTAGGTACCTAGATATGTAGATCTATAAGTACATAATTTTATATATTTAAATATGTAATTAATTGGGATGAACATATAAAGTATAAAATTTTCTTTACGAAACATTAAGGATAAATTTCAGATATCATACTTCTTTCTCCCTTAAACTAAGAATAAGAGTATTCTTACATAACCACAATCTACTTATAAAAACCAGAAATCTAGTGTTACTATATCATTATTATCTAATCTATAGACTTTATGCAGCATGACTCCAATTTTCCTAAAAATGTAATTTATAGCTTTCTCTCCACAACCCGGGACCCAGGATCGTGCCTTGCACTTAGTTCTCAAGTCTGTTTTTGTTGTTGTTATTGTTCAGTCACTAACTCATCTCTGACTCTTTGTGACCTTATGGACTGCAGCATGCCAGGCTCCTCTGTTCACCACTATGTCCCAGAGTTTGCTCAAGTTCATGTCCATTGAGTTGATGATGCCGTCCAACCTCTGTCTCATCTTATTTGCCCCCTTCTCCTCATGCCCTCAATCTTTCCCAGCATCAGGGTCTTTTCCAATGGGTTGGCACTTTGTATCAGGTGGCCAAAGTATTGGGGCTTCAGCTTCAGCATCAGTCCTGCCAATGACTATTCAGGGTTGGTTTCCTTTAAACTTGACTGGTTTGATCTCCTTGCAGTCCAAGGGACTCTCAAGAGTCTTCTCCAACACCACAGTTCAAAAGCATCAATTCTTTGGCACTCAGCCTCCTTTATGGTCCCACTCTCACATTTATACATGACCACTGGAAAAGCCATAGCTTTGACTATACGGACCTTTGTCGGCAAAGTGATGTCTCTGCTTTGTAATACTCTGTCTAGGTTTATCATAGCTTTTCTTCCAAGGAGCAAGTGTCGTTTAATTTCAGATACCTTTTCCTTATAATTCAAGAACATGTGGGACCCCTAGTACAGGTTTCTCTAAAGAAACTCTTATCACACGTCTCTCTGTGTGTGTATGTATGCTAAGTGGCTTCAGTTGTGTCTGATTCTTTGTGAACCTATGAGCTGTAGCAAGCCAGACTCCTCTGTCCATGGGATTCTCCAGGCAAGAATACTGGAGTGGGTTGCCATGCTCTCCTTCAGGGGATCTTCCTGACCCAGGGATCGAACCCTCATCTCTTATGTCTCCTGCATTGGCAGGCAGGTTCTTTACCACTAGTGCCCCCTGGGAAGCCCCTTATGACATGTGCTCTCCCTTTAATCACCCCAATCATCGAAACCCTATTGTGCTTGATGATGCAAGAGGAGAAGTGAAACAGGTTTTTACAAATTTCCTTCGATGATTTCCATCAGGACCTGGCACTGCACTTTGTAAGACAAGCTTTCTATCTTATTGAACATTCTGTTCATGGGCCTTTGGTTTGAGACTTTTCCTCCATTTCTAACCCGTGTTAGTGCTGTTGATTGTGATAACCCAACTCAAATATACTCTGCTATGATCACAGGCCGACCGAGTCTGGCCATCTACTGCCTAAGAGTCTACTCTCCAGGAGGCAAAGCCAGAGGTCTGTCCCTGGGGTACACAGATGTTATCCAGCAGTTGGAAATGAAATGATATACTTATCTTAAAGGGGACTTTGCCTTGATCAGCCCAGCATGGCAGGTGCCACACCTACGTGTCTGTCATGGGTCCAGAGCCGAACATGAATACAGAATTTTAGAATTTCAGGGTGTCCGCTTGCACACAATTTGGCTTGCAGATAATATGTTCATCTTATGGAATGGTCAAGAAAAGTACCTTCATTTTCATGATATGTTTAACTCACCTCCATTACCTCTGCAAATTCTTGGGTGAGACAATGGCTAAGTATGTGTTTAATATAGTTTTCTTTTGTGTTTGTTTTTATAGGTGGTGGAGAAAAATGCAGATCCAGAAACAACCCTTTTGGCCTACCTGAGAAGAAAGTGTATCCTGACTTTGGAGTGAGGATGAGGGAGAGGGGCCACTGGGAACTCATTCTCTGGGCCCTAGGCCATTTGCTAGTAACTGGTCTGGAGGCCATGGAGTACAGAGAAAAGAGTGCTGGATCAGGGCTCTGGATCTCTGCATTTTAGCCACAACTCTGTCACTTGGCAGCTCTCTGACCCCGGGAAGTCATTTGAACTCTGTGGGTCTGAAATTCTCAGCTGCCAAGTAAGAATGTTGTCCTTGATATTCTTCAAGGTCTCTTGCATTTAAGACTCCAGTAACACTGAGGTTTAATCCTGGGCCTATAAAACAAACAGTTCAAAAAGGCCATCCTTAGCCCTGACCAGCTTCATGGCCTTTCTCCTCCCCACCAGGAAGAATGGGTGTGGGGCCTGGCTCAGCGGACCTTTGTTAATGCAGGAATGCGCTTCCCAGGAAGGCTTTCAAGCTCTTCGAAAGGAAAGGGAAACTCAGAGGAGGGGGTATTCTGGGGGAAAGGGATGCCTGAGGTAGGAATCGTGAAGAGGCACCATCCACTGTGGGAGTGGCAGGTGCCGGGAAGCATGGGGTGGGGGACTCCTGGGGGGTGGGGTGTTGCTCCGCCCCCAGTGTGGGGAGGGCTTCTGTAAGATCCCGCATCCCTTTTGTTCTTTCATAGTAGGAAAGGATTCTGAGACCTTGGAACAAAACCAACAGTAAAGACAATAGGAGATAACATCTAATGGGCACTGCTCATGTACAGGCAGAGTGCAGGAGATTTGTGTAGGCTGTCTCACTGACTCCACAGCGATCCCTTTGATAGAGGAGGAAGTGAGGCTGGGAGTGTTCAGGCACCTGCCTCGCCCACATCATGTTTTCTGGACACATGCTGGGAGAGCTGGACTGAAGCCCAGCGCCAAGGTCTGAACCTCCCACCCACCACTGGAAACTTTCTAGGGGTCTGCTGTAGAGTGATGCCCATCCTGACCTCTGTCAACAAACCCTTACAGCTCCCAGAGGTGGGGGTGTCTTGTGGCTCTTTCCAGTGATGTATTTTGGAACAGGAAAAAGGTGTTCGCACCCACAGGAGCGAACCTGGACTCCATGGCCTTCCCTCTTGTTCTTTCACCTCCTATCAGAGAGTGGCTGGCTCTAGTGTACTTTGTCCTGGATTTTTGACCTGGAGGGGGCAGGTCTGGAGGTTCACAGCACATGGACCTGATGGTATTTTTGTAGAGGCAGAGTCACTCAGCAGGATGAGGGAACTGCACGAAATTCCATTTCCAGCCCATCTACCTAGGCAGCCTGGAAAGAGAGGCTCATTCTTAGATTCTTGGCATCAATTTTAGTTTTCTAATAAGGTTGTAAAGACCCAGCAGGCTCACAAGTTCCTGATCATAGCATTGGTTGGTTTAAATGCCGAATCTCAAATAAAATCCAACCCTGAAAGATAGTTTCATGTAAATATGAAGTCCTTGTGGCTTGTTGCTGCCTGTGTTAAGAGTTTATTTGTCAGAGTTCCAGGCAAGAGAGAAGACTCTAAACTTGACTTCTACCTTGGCTTCCAGAAAGATCCCCAGGCTAGCAGAAGACCTCTAGACTACTTTGGGCTGCTTCCTTTCATCCTCATGAGCCCCTAGAATGATCTCAACTGCTAATCTCATAGGTCCAGATTAGTGAAAGGAAAAACTCTAGATCTAGAAAGCCCTCTTCAGCTGTACCTTAAAAGAGGCAGCAGCATGGTGAAGGAGGAGGCCCCAAATCCAGAATCAGAGGACTGTGTTTGGGCCCTAACACTCAAAGTAACTGACTGTTACCTTGCAGGGCTCACATTACGTCTTGGGTCTCAGTCTTTCCTCCTTCTTTCCTTCCTTCCCTCCCTCCCTCCTTTCTTTCTTTCTTTCTTTCATTTCACTGTTTCTTACAGCAGTTCCTGCCCTACTCACTAACCAAATTATTGTGAACATCAAACATGGATATGAATGCTTTCCAAGTAGAAGATGCTCTATCATTGTTAGTTATTAACTTTATCTTAAAATTAGGGAAATAGCCAGGAGATAAGATACCCAGCTCTCTCCATCTTCAGCAGGAAGCTGAAAGGCTTGGGGGCCTGGGGGCTTGAGGGAGAAGCAGCAGTGCAGCTTGTGTGTCCCATGGGAAAGAGGCCACCATAATTACTGTTCTCCAAAGCAGCCTATTAGTTAGGCACTTTTCAAACTTCAAAAAGTATCAGAGTCTTAATTTCTCCCAGGACATAAGCGATGTCTCCAATATTGGCTTTTGACCCCAAAAATATCCTCATTTTAATTTCCTTTCACATATCTTATGGGATGGATATTCAGAAGCCCTTAATGCAGCTCTAATTTTTGTCCCCAGACTTCATCAGTCCAAGAGGTTTGGCGAGGGAATGAGGGAAGCCAAACTCAGCAAGTCCTATACTGGCCTGAGTGGCTTCGCTGCATGTTCAGCTGGGGTGATGAGGGTTGCCCCACATGCTCCATCTTTGAGGCACCTGATTCACCTGCTCAGTGAGCCGACCAGTTTGGGGGCCTGTTAAGGCCACACCTAGAAGACTGTGATCCCAAGAAGATCTCCAGGTATAGAGAGCAGTGGTGCTCCAGTCCCAGGGGAATGACACGTGGGCCAGGGCCTTTCCTCCTCTGCAAGTGGAGCTGGCCCCATCCCTGCCTCCCCGGGCTGCAGGGCAGCCTCTCTGAGTGGGAGGCTGTTTGGGCCTCGGGGCTGAGGGCCCTGAGCCGTGTGCAGATGGATGACTGTTCACTTGCAGCTCAGCCCAGGCATTTCCCAGCAGCCCAACAAAGACTTTTTTCTTTGAGTTCATATTCCTTAACCCTTGACTTTCCAGTGGGGCTGAGAGGAACCAAGCTGGGCTGTGGAGAAGGGGGCTGTGGGGCTTGTACAGTGATGCTTTCCAAGTATGATCGTCTCCAAGACAAGATCATGTATCCTTTGCTTGCTGGCTGGTTGCCTTTGGGGACTAGGATGCAGGGGTCAGCTTTTGAATGATGGTGTATCTGTGTGTATCTGTGTGCATGTGTGTGTCTGTATGTGTGTGTATGCACACATGTGGGTAAATCCCTGTGTTCCTGAATAGGCTTTGATCACGACCAGGGATATAATAGAATGATTTCTTAGGGAGCATCTTCCTGGCTTTTAAATATGGACAAGATTCTCCACTGCTGATAAAATGAGCTTTCTAAAATTCAGACTCATTTCACATCCCATGAAATCCTTCAATAGGCCTCCATTGCCCCCAATCTAAGTCCAATTTTTTTGCTCAACACGTGAGGTCTTTCAATTTGCCCCACCTTTCCTCTCCAGTTTTCTTTCTCTCCATGGGTCCAGCACTCCGCTCATGCAGAAACAGATATGAACTACCAGTGCTCCATGTCCACTCATTTCTTGGTCTCTGCACAAGCTGTTTCCCATCTTGAATGTCCTTTTTTCAAGGACTTCTCTACCTGACTAACTCTTATTAACACCTTAGGACTGGGCAAAATACCACCTCCTCCAGGAAGACTTCCTTGACCTCCTAAGACTGGGTTGGGAGCCCTTTGTGCTGGTTCTTTGGTGCCACGTGCACAGCCCTCCTGCAACCCTTTACCATAAGATATTTAAACTGCATCTTCACGCTGGTTTCTGCTTTCCTGAGTTGAAGGCAAGCTATTAAAGGACAGAGGTTTTGTCTGATTCACCTTAATTTCCTCAGCCCTCAGCAGGGTGCCTGGTATAAGGTTGGTCTTCAGTAACTGATGTTGGTTGCATGAGTGAGTGAGAGATGAGTAAAAGGATGGAGGTGGGGAAGCTCTAAGGGCTATTCATCTGGGGATTTTTGCCTCCCTCTTTGAATGGGAGAAATGGAGGTGAGTGAAAGCAGAGAAGCAAAAGTGACAGGAGGTTCTGAAATTGAAGTGGCTAAGGGCCTCCCTAGTAGCTCAGCTGGTAAAGGATCTTCCTGCAATGCAGTTTGATTCCTGGATTGGGAAGATCTCCTGGAAAAGGGATAGGCTACCCACTCTAATATTCTTAGGCTTCCCTGGTGGCTCAGACTGTAAAGAATCTGCTTGCAATGCAGGAGACTTGGGTTAGATCCCTGGGTTGGGACGATTCCCTAGAAGAGGGCGTGGCAGCCCACTCCAGTATTCTTGCCTGGAGAATCCCCGTGGACAGAGTAGCCTGGCGGGCTACAGTCCATGGGATCACATGACTGAGCAACTAAGCACATAGAGAAAAAGGGACCTCCCAGAGGCTTCCTCTTAGCTCAGCCTCCAGGATCTACCTGAGTAAGAGGCAGCTGAAAGTGCCCCTGGCTTCCATGCTCCAGCCCAGAGGCCTAGGGTGCACCAGCGTGACCCCACAGGACACTGGAGGGGCTCAGGCCCTGGCCTGGGTGGAGAGATGAGGATACCTGTGGAAAAGAGAACATGATGTAGAGTGAGGAGAAGTGACACAAGCACCACAAATCTCCCAGACCCTGCACTCGGGTCTGCTCTGATGGCCTAAATGGCCAATGGGATGACCTTAATCTGGGGTTCCAGCCACTTCTCTGCCAATGCCTGCCTGGCTCCCATCTGCACCTTGCACCACGTGGCTGTGACGACTGTGGAAGGAATTGGAAGCACCAAGACGAGGCTGCATCCTGTGCAGGTAACCAGAGGCTCTTCCCAAGGCTGCAGACTTGCTCTGGATTGCTGGGATGAGGATTGCAGCCTGAGGCAAGGAGGCATTCTAGCCAGCCACCCCCCTCAATTCCTTGTGGAGGTCAGGAGCTAGCTGTGAGGTGGCAAGAGGAGACACCCGAGCCTGAAGCTCTCTCCTGTGTTTGAGTGGCTGGTGACATTGCATGGCCCCGTGGGAATCAAGAGATCAACTGGATCTGGTGGCTGGAGGTCTAGCTGTACCAGAGCTGGGGGGAGGAGGGGCAGAGGACCTTCCTCTCTGTGCCCAAGTGTGCTTAGGAAGCCCCCTGCCTTCTCGGATTGAAGATTCCAAATGCTGTGTGCCTTTGATCAAAAGCCCACCTACTCCCTGCTCCCTCCCACAGGAATTCCATTGCACCTCTCACCTCCCTCCCACAGATCACCCAGACACAGGCTCATTAAAATGGTGGTTAGCAAGGGCTGAGTCAGAGACACATGGGTGTCTGACCAAGGCTTTCTCCCTGATGGTATAGAGCACCTGATGATGGGTTGGGATTGGGAACTCTTTGGACAAGAGTGGGCAGTAGTCAGGGTTCTGTGGAGTGAGAAAGGATGTTCACAGACTAGGTGGAAGAGGGCCCACACGGGAACAGAGCACAGTGGAAGGAAAGGCCGCTGTTCCCAGTGCTCATGTTAAACTGAGGTCTTTGGGAGGGTGTAATCACAGAAGGTGTCTGAGCTAGACCCTTTTCTTAATATTCCCTGTACCATATCATTCAGATCTTGTCTTCCTTGCATCCCTGACATGAATCCTGGAGCCAGGGCTGCCAGTTGAGCAAGCCAATTATACCCCGAGATGGAGCATCTTGGACCAGTCATAGTGGGGTGAGGTGGTATTACATCAGAGTGGGGCGAGGTGGTATTACGTCACCTGTGTGGCTTCGCTTCCTAGGCAGGAAAGTGGTAGGTTACTAAACTTCTCCAACTTGCAGCAGGGGTGAGAGGGTTAATGAGGGCTTGTAATTTACTTTGAAACAAATAGACAAAAGAAAGAAGGAACTATTTAAACACAGGGATCACATCCGTAGAATCAGGGGAAAGCCCTCCCTTTCCAATGGTACAGAGCCTTATTCCCGATGCACTTCTTTTGGCTCCAGATAAGCTTAGATTCCACTTTCCCTGGTCCGTTTGCATTTTCCTCTGGGATTCTATGACACCACATTTCCCCCTCCCTCCATGGTGGAACCATGTGCAGCCCCTCCTCAGCTCAGTCCCTGACCGCTGCAGCGCCCTGGGTTCTGGCCTGGGCCCAGTCCCTTCTCCACCTTCATACTCTCCCGACATGAGTTTAAGGCCATCTCCATATCTTCAGGTTCAACCTCTCCTCAGAAATCAGACTCCGATTTCCAGCTGCCTACTTGAATCACTAGATGGATGTCTGATCTCAGACTTAACAAAAACTCTATTTCCTCTCAACTTCGTTCTCCTCTGGTCTTCCTCCGTCTGAGTCAATGGCAAAGCATCCACCCAATTGCTCACGACAAAAATCTAGGAGTCCCCTGTGATGTTTGCGTTCCCCACACCCAGTCCATCCAGAAGGAATAGCTACTCTGCCTCCAGACTTTACAATGGTTCTTCATTTGTTTCTCTGTCTCCCCTACTACTGTTTCATCCAAGTCACATCCCCTCCCACCTAGGCCACGTCAGTGTCACGATCCCCTGTGTCTTCTCATGCCCCCACAGCCATTCTCTACTCAACAGCTAGAGTGATTCTTTAAAAACACAAATTCAATCATATCAAGCCCTGCTGAAATTCTCCTAAAGGCTTCCCGTCATCACACCCAGAATCACAGTCAGGATCCCTAATCCTGGCTGTGAAAAGCTGCAGCTCTGGCTGCTTCCTATTCCCCCAGCTGACATCTCTCGTCCCAGGGTTCCACCTGTCCCGGCCTTTCAGCAGATTTTCACACTGTCTGTGCTCAGAGCCTTTTTACTCACTGTTCCTTCTGCCTGGGTAACTTACTTCCTTGTTCCAAATCAAATTCACCTTAAAGGTCGCTTTATCAGAATGGCCCTTCTGACCACTCCAAATAGCCACTAGTCACTCTGAGTCATGTCATCTTGTACTAATACTCTATACAGCACCAACCTTCACCTCGAATTTTCTTCTTTGTTTTTGTCAGTATTTCCCCCACAAGGATGTGAGCTTCATGAGACCAGGGACTTCATCTCTCTTCTACATGCTCCATCCCCAGGGCCTATACTATGCCTGGCACATGATAGATTCTCAGTAAATACTTCTCAAATGAATGATTATCTGTGCTAACATTCTAGCAATTTTACTTGACGTACATTCCAAGAGAGATTTCCAAGAGATTAAAAACTAATGTAGATGAGGAGAATTCCATTGTAATAAAGATCTGGCAGGTCTGAAAACTCTGTGACATTCAATGCTTTCAGTGAATTCTATAGCACACATTCCCCAATTCTTAAATCTCCATCCATTGGACTTCAAGAATTGCCTTCATTTAAGAATACAGAGGCATTCTAATTTGGAATAAAATGCATTCATCTGGTTGATTTTGGATTGCGGGGTAGTGTAGTTGAAAGAACCTGACACAGTTCTTGCATTCCCCACGTGCGATCTTACACACATACGTAAATCTCTTAAATCTTCCTCCTCTGTCTTTAGTGAAGAGAGTGGTTCTAATTGCTGCTGTTCTTTGAGGGGGGTGTTCTATTTATAACTGCCACTGGTTGACTCCCTACTCTGTGCTAGGTGTGATGGCTAAGCGTTTTACATGAATGATCTCACTGAATTCTCAGCACAGCTCTGGAGATAAGTGCTAGGGTAGCACTAAACAAACGGACAAGGTTTAGGGAGGCTTGGTAACCTGGTAAGTGGGGACACTTGGGTTTGACTTTGGGCAGTGCAGACCGTCAACGTGGGCTGTCTTCAGTTGAGTCACGTAGGAAGCCTGGCAGGGGTTCTGCCAACACAGATGTCTATGTCATCTGCCCCTTTTAGGAGAGAATCGCCAAAAGTCACGGCTCTCAGTGTGGGTTCTGCACCCCCGGCATCGTCATGAGCATGTACACACTGCTTCGGAATCAGCCCGAGCCCACTGTTGAAGAAATCGAGGATGCTTTCCAAGGTATGGGCCTTGTGCAGGGCCCAGGAGGCAAAGGGGCAAGTGGGTTTCTGAGGAGGGTAGGGCAGGGGCAGAGTGCAAGCCAGTAATGAACTAGGATTTCCAGGAACTTTTGAGGGAAAGGCTCAGGCTATTCCATCATGGTAGCTAAGATTTACTGGGAAATTGGCCCTATCTTAATTTGAAGAGCACTTGGTTGGTTTGAAGACCTTCTGGGTTCTCCTGCCTTGGTGTCCATCTTCCTGCACTGTCTTCCTGACCCCACTCTGTGCTGGGAAGGGTGACCTTGAGTGGCTGGCATGGGAGGAGATCATCTGGGAAATTGCACAGAAGCCAATGACATGGCATCTGCCCTGGCCGCTTCCCCAGAGCAGGGTTCCATGGGGCAAAGGCCATGTATGAGGAAGGCGGCCCTGATTCTCAGTCTCGGGCAGGGACTGGCTCCCCACTTTGCCTTCTGCGAATGGACCCAGGTGGCTGGACCTGCTATGTCTTCCTCTGAATTGAATAGAGAAGGCTTCCCATCCATTCAATTTCTTTCAGTGCATCATTTATTCCAGTCAGTTATATGAAGTCTGGTCATATGTCAGGCACTAGACAGGGTACAAGGACACAGGAATGGAAGATAGCCCCTCTCCTCAAGGAGTCCATGTTCAGAAGGGGAAGAGAGTTTATAGTTTGATAAGCTCACTGATAAAGCTTTGACTAGGAGTCACCATGGGAGGACTTAGGGGGGGCACTCAATTCAGTCTAAGCATTCTAAAAAGGCTTCTTGGAAGAAGTGGTAGATGTTTGGAAGTCAGGGGTACAAGTAAGAGGAGGATCATTCCAAGTAAAGAAAACAGAATATGTAAAGAGAGCATTTAACTGAGCTGGGAGCAAAGCCACAGACCCCTTAGCTGCCCTGGGGCCAGTGCTGACATTGCAGGTTTTTCCTCCGCCCACAGGAAACTTATGCCGCTGTACAGGCTACAGACCCATCCTCCAGGGCTTCCGGACCTTTGCCAAGGTGAGTGGGGGCTCTGGGACAGCAGTGGCCCAGTTCCTGAAGCAGCAACACTCAGGAATCACAGTTGGGAGCGATGCCAAGGGCATCTGGGTTACAGAGAAAAAAGATAAGTTGGCCAGCTGGCAGGAACTTCTGCTGTAGGTACCTGGCAAGGACGCTGGGCTCTGCCATTCTTTTTTGGGGTGTGGGGGGAAGTGGTGGTTCTCGTCAATAGACCAGAGACTTTCCTTCCAGGAAAGGCCTGGAGAGCTGGCTCCTGAAAGAGACACGCCACCTAAGAGTAAACTTCCTACAGGGCGTTCGGGCTTGGCATCCTGCCTTGGTGTCTGGCATGCTCAGTCATGGTGCAGGTGCTGAATGTGACATTTAGTAACAACCCAGCCTGATTCAGCACTCGCGTCCCTCCTCCCTTGCCATCCAGGCTGCTTTCTGCAGCTGGCACTCTCCCGGATTTACGAAACTGCTGATTAGATCTCTAGATAGTGTGTGAAGCCCTGCAGTATTCATATAACTCTGAGTGAGAAACCACAGCTGGGATGAACAGGCACCGATTACATAAATGTAGCACACACACCTGCCATATGGTAAGGAGGACCGAGAGCTGGCTTCCCCTTTCTTTGCTTAATCTCCCCAGATTTCACCTGATTCCCCAAATGGGTCAAGTTGATCCTAACTCCTATCAAACTGTCTCATCTCAGTTTGATTCTGGGTTGAGGGGAGAGTCACAGACTCCTGAGTCTTTCACTGACCTTAGGGTTGGTACAGTGCAAAAAAAGGAGTATTGTGTCCAAATAGTCCAAAAGGGTGGAGGTGGGACTTCTAAGGATGGGAAACAGCACACCCTGGTGAATGCTGTTGATATTGAGGAACCAGGAAGTATGAATTTAAATGAAAGTGATTGAAAGCTTAGATTCAGTCTGCAGACCTGGGTTCAAATCCCATTCCATCACTTAATTGATACATGATATTGGGCAAATTTCCTCATTTCTAAAATAGGGATTATAATAATACCTACCTTAAAGTGCTTGTGGAAAGAACTCCTTGTAAAGCTCTTAGAACAGTGCCTGGCAGATCCTACATTTTCAGTAAACGGCAATATAAATTATGATGCTGGTACATTTTTTCCCGTTACCCAACATTTAATCTTCATGTGCTGCTTAGGCTTCCCTGAGAACCATGGATTGTTAATCTTGTCCATGTATTTATTTCATAGGAGGCTTCTCAAAGAAAGATAATCTGACCAGTCCTCCTAGTTTCTCAAAAGAGAAGGACTTTTGGGTGTAGCTGGAAAGTATCCTCCTTCTGAGAGTCAGAGTTTTATCATTGTTGAAATGTCTCCTAAGCCCCCTTTATAGCCATACCTCCCTCAATCCTGCTGCCTGGCATGTAGAGCAGAGTCAAGTAGAGCTCGGTGCTTTAAGTAGCCCAAGTGACCGGCACACAGAGTGTGCTCAGAAGCTCATGCATGTTACTCACTGGAGCCCCCAAGGCCCTCTTCAGAGCCTTTTAACTCTTGTTTTACACACAGTTCTGACAAACTCAGGTATCTAGTTTACATGGCCACACTGGAAAAGAGTGAGGAAGCTATGCTATAGGAAGGCAGCCTGTTCACAGCAAGAAATGATAACAAAGAAGGAAATGAGGAATCATAAAAATAATCTTGAGCCTAATCATTTTAGCCTGGACTTCTCAGGTGGCACAGTGGTAAAGAATCTGCCTGCCAATGCAGGACATGCAAGAGATGCATGTTTGATCTCTGGGTTGGGAAGATCCCCTGGAGGAAGAAATGGCAACGTATTCCAGTATTCTTGTCTAGAAAAGTCCATGGATAGAGGAATCTGATGGGTTACAGTCCATAGGGTTGCAAAGAGTCGGATGTGACTGAGAGACTGAGCATGCACACACCCAGAAAGGGGAAATCTCTCTGGGGAAAAACCCTAATCTTATCCAACCTCAGCAGACCTTGAGGGCAGTGACACATAATCGTACATCACAACAAATTATGTCATAAAAAAAATCAGTGAATTATTAAGAAAAAATATCTAAGTAAGAATATGCTGGTACTTTAATTATTTGTGAAACATACTTTTGTGAAATACATCCTCCCCAACAGGGATCAGGTGAGAGAGGCTATTGTCTTACTGTATGCAGGGCCTAGTATTCCCCTACATTACTCCTTCTCCAAAAAGAGAGATGAGAAGAGGCCCTCTTCTTTCCGTCCAAACACAGAGGGGAAAGGCAAAGTGTTGTTTAGTCACGAAGTCATGTTCGATTCTTTGTGACCCCATGGACTGCAGCATACCAGGCTTCCCTGTCCTTCACTCTATCTCCTGGCGTTTGCTCAAACTCATGTCCATTGAGTCACTGATGCCATCCAACCATCTCATCCTCTGTCACTCCCTTCTCCTCTTGCCCTCAATCTTTCCCAGCATCAGGTCTTTTCCAGTGAGCCGGCTCCTCATGTCAAGTGTCCAAAGTATTGGAGCTTCAGCCTCAGTCCTTCTAATGAATGTTCAGGGTTGATTTCCTTTAGGATTGACTGGTTTGATCTCTTTGCAGGGACTCTCAAGAGTAGTGGGGGTGGGGGTAGAAAATAGACAGCTCTGAGATCCAGGGGTAAAGTAGTGACTACAGGAGGGGTCTGCCAGCAGGGTGGTTGAGGCAAGCCTGAGAATTCTTGCAGGTTTCCAAAGGACCTTCAGCCTCCGTGGCCCTCTGAGAACTTCTTCAGGGACACTGATGAGCTGCGACTCATTGTTTAGTAAATGGTGGCATGAACGCTGTCTTCCATGATTCATGTAGAGAAAGGTTCCTCCCGACTACTCCCGTAGGAGCTGGCTGCTCTGGAAATGTGTCTAGGACTGAGCCTGGGAGTTTTCCCCACTCTTGTAGAACTCCACGATTCTATAGTGTCTTCTGGGGCCCTGAGCTGAGACTTCTGCCTCCTTAGGGCAGATCAGTCAGGTAAACACTCCCTTTCCCACCTTCAGTGCATTGGTTTGGGGATGTAGCAATCTGGGCCATAGTCTGTGCTCCGTCATTGGCACCTTGAGAGGTCTTGAACAAGTCCTCTGTCCATAGGTGTTGAGTCAGCAGACCTGTACATACCCTCCCGAACAGGTCCATGGTGAGGAATAAAGAGTGTGAACTTTCTGGCAAGAAGTGCCTGATAAGGAGTGAGAGGCTGTCAGGCACATCCCTGACCCAGTTCTGGTGCTAGACATCTTTGGCAGGAGCCCCACAAAGACTCCAGCCTGGGAGGTGCCCAGGACTTGATGGTTTAGAAGTAGAGGCATGAATGCTGTGAGAACCAATGGGAATTTCTCTCGGGGAGGCTTCCTCAGGAAGCAGTACTGAAGCAGGAAAGTGAGCACAAAAAGATGTTTTGATAAAATAGGACCTAGGTTTTATGGAGAAATTTTCTTAAAATTAAATTTCTCTGTTACTTCCAGGAGAGATCCTGTTTACATATCCTCAAGTTATTTAATCTATATTTATCAAATGAGAGAAAGTAGCTAAAGCAGAGGCCCTCCCTATGGGCAGAGGCAAGTGGGCTGTGGGGGTGCAGTATCTGCTGCTCCTCTAGATGCTGGGGTGGGCTTCAAACCCAGGTTTCATTTGACAGGAATAATCTAGGTTCTTTAGCTTCTGTGAAAACTCTGCAAATATATTTGTGTGACATTTGTGGTCATCTCTCTAGAATGGTGGATGCTGTGGAGGAAATGGGAACAACCCAAACTGCTGCATGAACCAGAAGAAAGACCACACGGTAAGTGGGTCTTTTTTGGCCTGGAAGCCTGAGGGCCAACCTCAGGTCAAAGGAGCCAGTGGGCTATCTCCACACTCTGGGCTGTGGCAGCTGGAAGAGGAAACCATTATGTTCAAACTGTGAAGTTGGTGAATGTACACCTTAGCCCTGGATCCTCTGGCAAAACCTCTTTGTCCCTGCTTCCTGGGAGCTACCTCTCCCCCAACCCAATCCCCACCCCAACCAGCCTGCCTGGGGCCTGTGGATGAGCTCACTTGGACAGAGGGCTGGGCCAGCCCTATGGGGCATTTTAATGCAGGGGACAGTGTATCCCTTATCTTCTCCCCTTTCTAGCAGGTTACTCTCTCACCATCTTTATTCAACCCAGAGGAGTTCATGCCCCTGGATCCCACCCAGGAACCCATCTTCCCTCCAGAGTTGCTGGTAGGTGATGCCCCCTGAGCCCCTGGAGACCTGCTGAGTCCCACTAGCACCCACTGGGGTCTTTGTGTCCTCTTTCTCCTCTGGGTTTCAGCCTGAATTTTCCTTTGTTTGTCTTACTCCAGGTCCCTGTGCTGCATGTTCCCACAGGGACCCACACTTCTCCTCTTCACACGTGTTGCTCACATGTGAGAAGTGGATCTGTCTGTCATGCCGCGTACAGTAGTAGGAGCTCCAGAAGTGTTTGCTTACATTCTGCCTAAATCTTTTGTCTAAGCCCCAAAGCAATGCATTTTCCTTTCTGTAAGCTGTCCATTTATTTACAAAACAAACAAAGGAAAAAAAAAAAAAAGCCATGTTCAAAGGACACAATCCATGATCTGCAGCCTTGTCTTAAGGACCTCTCATGCCCATTTTCTCACCTTGATGATCTTGCTCCTCCACACCAACGTTTACGGCAAACAGAAAAAACTCAAGCCACTCTCAAAGATTCTCAGGTGCAGACTTTTCTAGGAGTGGTGAACATATGAAGATGACTTTAAGAGTTCACTGGGCCAGAAAGAATGGCTTTGTAGCAGACCACCAGAATATATTTCTCTGGATCATGAAACTTTAAAAAACCATCAGTTTGATTCGGGGATTTTCCCTCCTGACTCTGCATCGCCCCTCACGCACTAGAAGTGGCCTTCCATTACGTTCCCTTCTGATAGCCCTGCTCCTGCCACCCCGTCCCCGCCTCTCACCTCCTGGAGACAATGTGGGACAGTTGAAGTCACCTTGTGGCGGCGACCTTCAACAGGTCCCGTAAACTTGATCCTCAGGCTTCTCCTTTCCTGCAAAAGAAGAGACTAACAGCACCTTCTTCCCCGAGCTCTTCTAAAGACTAAATGAAATAACGTATGTGAAAGAGCCGCGACCCAAGTCCTGCCTCAGTACCAAGTGTTTCCCCTCACTTCTTCCCTGACATGCACTTTCCCTCTGAATTAAGTACGAAGCAAATCCATAGTTGATCCTCTTGCAAACTGAAAGCAATGGCCCTGGGAATCACAGCGGGGAGGAGGAGGCCACACGGTAAGAAAATGGCATTTTCCAGAGGCTGAAAGACGTTCCACCGAAGCAGCTGCGTTTTGAAGGGGAGCGTGTGACCTGGATCCAAGCCTCCACCTTGAAGGAGTTGCTGGACCTCAAAGCTCAGCATCCCGAGGCCAAGCTGGTGGTGGGGAACACAGAGATCGGTAAGGGTGTGGGGCAGCTCTGGGCAGTCTGTCCAGTTCAGCCCCTTGTGGCTCTGTGTGTCCTACTCTGCCTTCATTTCCCCACTTCATAGGTGGAGGTGATAGAGCCTCCTCTAAGGGGCTTCCCTGGTGGCTCAGACAGGAAAGAATCTGCCTGCAGTGTGGGAGACCTGGGTTTGATCCCTGAGTCGGAAAGATCCCCTGGAGAAGGGAATGGCTTCCCACTCCAATATTCTTGCTTTTAGAATTCCATGGACAGTGGTGCCTGGTGGGCCACAGTCCATGGGGTCACCAAGAGTTGGACACAATTGAGCGACTAACACTCACTTTTCAAGGGTTGCTCTGAGTATTAACTGAGATCCTCGCTGATTGTTCTCCATAAACATTGACAGAGACCTGGCCCTATGCCAGGTATTCTGGGGGAGCCAGGGGTACCCAGATCACCTAGACCAGACTCCTTCCCTTGAGAGTCTCCCAGTCTGAGGGTAAGGGAGCAACATGAGTCAAGCGTCTGGGCCAGTACCTGACAGACCCTAGGGGTTCCATGAATGTCACTCTCCTGCCCCCTTTTTCTGGAGGTGATGTGGTAAGGCAAGGGAGAGGAAAGGCCCAAGTGTGCTTGCTGTGTTGCCCATGTCTGTGGCCACCTGCCCTGTGGTGCCACCCCCAGACGTGAGCCTCACAGAATGTAAACAGGCCAAGGAGGCTCCAGAGGTGCCGTTCTCAGCCCCGGTGCTTGAAGACTCAGGAGCAGAGATGCCCCAGCCCCTGCTAGGCTCAGTCCATTCCTACACCTGGTGTGGCCCGTTTCCCCTTGGCTGGGTCCCCAAGCCCAGTGAGGATCCGGGGAGAGGATGGAGGCACAGGTCAGGATGGTCTCAGAGGACCCTCAGAGGCCAGGGCCGTCTCAGAGCAGCCCATTCTAGCCTGTCGGGGCTCCTATCTCTGGCTCTGGAAGAACGCCCCCACCCCAAGCCCTGGGTTCTGGTTGGTTCTGCAGCTGCAGAGAGGAGGGCCCGGCTCAGGTGTGTACTGGCGAAGTGCAGAACTGAGCCATGCTTGTGAGCACACGTGCCATATGGAGTCCCCCGCTGCAACACCGGGACTCACTGGATGGCAGGGTGAGACGTGCTTCAGGGGATAGGATCGTGACGGCCTGTGCGGCCATGACCCGAGGGCCCGGGGTCACAAGACCTAAGGTGGAGAATGACTGGCTGGAAGAATCTTTGGGGCCCTTGGAGGTATGGCATATTCCTTACCAAGAATCACACAATGTCTTGGACTTAGTTAGATTCTAAGAGGAAATGTATTCACAAAGATACTACAAGCTCCAAATTAGAAAGAATTGCCTAAGATCACTCCATAGCTCTACTCCTCCTCCCTCCCACACCCTACCTCCCCCAGTGTAACCATCTACTGCCGTGATGTTGGGGGAAGCTGGGCATCGAGAAAACCTTATCAAGATGAACCACTTATTGCCCTCTCCCTTCTTTATTCTATGAGCTGATATTCAAACAGACCAGGCTTCTCAAAGCCTGCTCCACCCTTCAGAGACCCTTCGCAGCACAATGCGGACAATGCACAGATATTTCCTTTTTAACCTTTTCTATTTGCAACCCTGTGGGTGGGGCTGGGAGGGGTGCTGTGCTGACTGGGTCTGAGGAATAGAGGCAGGTCTGTTCAGAGAGGTTTCTTGGTTCACTGGAAGGACAGAAATCAAACACAAACATTCGGTCTCATCAAGCCATGCACCGTAAGAACTCAGACAGATATTGGGAACTAGGAGTTGATTTGAATTTTTCTCTCAGTCATTTTTCCTTTTTGTCTGAAAGTTAGACCTTCACAGTATATTACTATTATATCCCAACTCTAATAATTGCCCTGGTACTGAAATGTGCCCATTCTTAGCTGTATAATTTAGGAAAGAAACTTAACCTCCTTGTGCTCCAGTTTCCTATCTATTGTTGTTTAGTGGCTCAGTCGTGTCTGACTCTTGGCGACCCCACGGACAGTAGCCCACCAGGCTCCTCTGTCCATGGGGTTTTCCAGACAAGAATACTAGAGTGGGTTGACATTTCCTTCTCCAGGGGATGTTCCCGACCCAGGGATCAAACCCATGTCTTCTGAATTGCATGCAGATTCTTTACCGTTGAGCCACCAGGAAACCCTTCTTACCTATGAACAGAGAAAATCACAGTATTTCATAGGGTTATTATGAGGATTAAATGAGTTATGTAAAGTGTTTAGAAGGGTTTCTGACTTATTTTCATGCCCTTTTTCTAATATTGTGAATAAACACACATGCACATAGACACACATGAAGTCAAGTTCATCTTATTTGAGTTCTGATGAGAGAGAAAAAGACATAGCTTCCTGGCTGATCATGTGGAAACTGCACTTTATCCCATGTCTTGTCCATTGCACCTCCAAGTCCCGAGACACCCACAGAGCATGTGAAATCCGTGCTGTCTGCAGAGGTGGGAGCCCTGCAACTTGGGGCTTTTCATTTCTCTCGAGGCATTGAGATGAAGTTTAAGAATCAGCTATTTCCTATGATCATCTGCCCAGCCTGGATCCCTGAGCTGAATGCAGTGGAGCACGGACCTGAGGGTAAGGGGGGGCCTGCCTGAGCCCACAGAGGGGCTGGCATCCTGGGGGTGGGTTGTGCAGAGGATGGTGGCGATCCTGCTGCACCTGCTTTTTCAAGAGTCACCCTGCACGGGGGAAGCGGACACCCTCACTGCTCTCCTCCACTGAGCATCCATGGTCGGGTACCAATGGGCTCGGGGCTTGATATTTTCAGTGATCATTCTCAATCCTGGCTGCACACAGACTCATTCATGAGAATAGGGGGTAGGTGGGGAGGGGGGTTGGGGTGCTTTGTTAGAAAGAAATGCCAAGAGTTCACCCTCAGAGATCTGATTTTATTGCGAGTCACTGGTTTAGAGAGAAAAGCACTCTGGTTTTAGGCCTGGGCTTGAGTCCTGGCTCTTTTATTAACTGTGTGGCATTGGGCAGGTCACCAGACCTCTCTGGGCCTTAATTTCTTCACCCATATAAGGACGTGCATCCTGGTTCATCCTTACTCAGTTGCTATGAAGCTTCCTAGGAGCTGTGTGTGGAAGTGCTTCTTGAGCTGTGAGGTGGATGGCTGTCATTCCGAGCATGTGTTCCCAGGGATCTCCTTTGGAGCTGCTTGTGCCCTTAGCTCTGTGGAAAAGACCCTGCTCGAGGCCGTTGCCAAGCTTCCCACCCAGAAAACGGAGGTGTTCAGAGGAGTCCTGGAGCAGCTGCGCTGGTTCGCTGGGAAGCAGGTCAAGTCTGTGGCGGTGAGTCCCTAGTTAGGGGCCCAGGATGGGCACTTTCCCCACAAGGCGAGGGGGCCAGTCTGGGTTCTATTACAGCCCAAATAGGCCTCAAACTTGTGTTTAGGATTTCCTGGGGGCTTGTTGAAAATGCAGACTCCTGGACCCCGCTCTCAGAGAACCTGACTGCAGATCTGGGTTGGGGCGCAGGGGTCAGGCTTTAACGAGCCCCACGGGTGCTTCTGATGTGACCCGAGGGCCACCCTGGGGGCACGCGTGCTGTGACTCCATCTTCACCCCTGAGGCTGGAGAGATGGGGCCGCCTGCCCATCTATTTCTGAACTTAGCCGAGGCTGCCAGCAGGTGGATGAGAGATAAGTTAGGGAGAAGCCAAAACAGGAAGGCGGACTGCCTTTCAGAGTCAGGGGTAGAACCAGAGGTAAAGCCCCTTGAGAGGAGAGAGGGGCCCATGCGTTGACTGCAATCAGCCTTCAGACGAGCCCCCAAATCCAGGGTTTGCAGACGGCGTTCTCACACTTGGCGCCATTTGAGTCTCACAACTGTTGATGGGGTTGGGAGGAAAGCTGACCCTTCCATTCTACTGTTGTAGCTGTTGTTTTAATTAGAACAAAAAACAAAGCAAAACAACCTACTCCCATTCCCCTCGCCCTACCTCAAGCACCTCTTCCAATTACAGATAAGGAGACGCAAACCCGGAAAACTCTAAGTTCCCCAGTTCAGATGAAATCTGTTTGTGGGAAGGATTTTTTTTTCCTCCCTGGAGCAACTGGTTTTCTTCCCTTTTTCTAATAATGGGAACTCTGTGTCTGATTCTCCTTATATTCTTTGCCAAGGAGGCTCAGTTAGAACACATCGTTCATCCTTAAGGCTTCCTATTCTCTTTCCTTGATCTTTGTCTTTTATTTCTCTTTCACTAACTCTCTACAGCCTCAGTGATAAACCGTCTCAGCCCTTTCAGAAAAAGGTTGGGTGAAATCAATCAAACAAACAAATGTAAAGGAGCTGATCCTGGTTTACATATAGGTAAACTTCAGAGCTGGGACCCAACCCCAGGCATTGGAATCTCAAGTTTTGCATGTTGCCCAAATGCCCGGGTTCTTACTGTGCTGGTCTGGTGTCTACAGTGGGTGGAGGATCTCAGAGCTCTCCCTTCAGCAGATGTCCCCCACCTTCCGCATTTGGGAGCCAGATGTGTGAGCTGGACTTTCCTGGGGTGGGCTCTCACACGTTCTCCTTGCTTGTCCTAGTCCCTTGGAGGGAACATCATCACAGCCAGCCCCATCTCTGACCTCAACCCTGTGTTCATGGCCAGTGGGACCAAGCTGACCATCGTGTCCAGAGGTGAGCTGCCTCATGCAGAGGTCAGGAAAGAGGGCCAGGGCTGGAGTGGAGTCTCACAGGATAAGTCACTTAATGCAGAAGCAGAACCCAAAGTTCAATAATGCAGCTTTCCTAAAGCTTGGATCCCTGGAAACTCCTTTTAAGGAGATGCACCCAGGCTGGGGGCCAGGAGGGCTGGACCATCACTTTATTAAGAATTCACAATAGGACCTGTCACCCAGGTCACACCACTGAGCCATACTCAGTGGTGTGTGCTGGGGCCAGAGTATGCCACTCAGCATAGCTGATGGCTGGGTTTTCAGGGAGTCTGAGCATTTGTTAAGCATGGCTATTATTAAACAGTAAACTATATACCCTCACAATGAAATAAATTATATTAAAAACAAAGGTAATAAATACTCAAAATTCACCATTTCCTCATTATTTTCCTTCATGTTACAGCTGTCTATATCTTTGAGGTTATTTCCATTTATTCCATTTGTAGACTAGAAATGCTATGTAATAGTTTACTCCTGTGCCTCTTTCCTTGCTCAAGGGTTTCCCCAAGACCACCTCTAGGTATAATGACTTTCAGGAGGACAAGGAAGACTCACAGGACTCAGTGTTGAGTCCGCTCATGGCTATGACTTATTACAGAAGGAGAATAGAGAGCAAAATCAGCAAAGGGAAAAGAAGCATGGGGCAGAAGAAACCAGGCACAAGCTTCCAGGGCCTCCTCCCAGGGGAGTCACACAGGACACTCTCATTCTCCCCAGGAATAATTTGAGCTGTGACAACACACATGAAGGATTGTCTACTGGGAACGCTCATTAGAGACTCAGCACCCTGGGCTTTTAGTGGGGCTGGTCATGTAGCTCTGCCTGGCATGTACCAGAAGTCCAGACTTCCAGAAGGAAAGTCAGGTGTTGACCATAAACCATATGATTTATACAAACATTTTAGGCATTGTGAACTGTTCTTATCAGGGAATGGTGGGAACTCTCCTGAAAGCTAAGGTCCCAGAGGACAGCCAGTGGCCAGCCTTGTAAGCAGACCTCTCAGAGGGTGGTAGGCCTGCTGTGTCAACTCTTTGCTACCCTCTTTTCAACTTCACACTGAGCTATGCTGCTCTGGTAGCTTGACATTGGCCGTTGTAGAAGTATTTATACCACAGAAGCTTGTGAATGCTGAGTCAGGGCTTTTTCTTAAAGAACTGATTGTTAAACTGTCACCAGCACATCAATGCTTAAGGGTTTCGGATGGAGCACCTGGGTCCCTGCCATGCCAGCCACTCCCTCTGACTATGGGCATCAGGGGCCAGGAAGGAGAATTCCCCTGGTGATCTGTCCCGTGCTTTCTCACACCGGTCCCTCTCTGTCTTGCCTCTGTACAGGCACCAGAAGAACAGTTCCAATGGACCACACCTTCTTCCCCAGCTACAGAAAGACCCTGCTGGGTCCAGAGGAGATACTGCTCTCCATTGAGATCCCCTACAGCAGGGAGGTGAGATGCTGTCAGAACAACCCAAATCAGCCCTGCTCCTGCCAGGCTCCAGACGAAGAGATCAGAGTCTGCCTCAAGGACCACGCTTAGCATCTCTCCACTTTAACACTGATGTTCTTGTCTCTGAGCCTGGCCTTTATTAACAAACCATATTCCTTTCTGGAAAATGAGGAGTTTCAGGGTATTGGGCACAGGGCACAGACAAGGAAACCAGACAGGTAGATGTATGGTTCTGAACAAGTCATTCATCTTTCTGAGCCCCAAATCCTCATCTGTAAAACGGGCCCACATTTACTGACTGTGCAGATTATTGCGAGGACCGGAAAGAAAGGATTCATAAGGTTCCTGGCGGGTGTCTGGGAGTCGGTGGGGATCAGCAGCTGGTGCTAGCGACACAATTCCAAGAATATACCCAGCTGTGGTAAATCTCTGCCCCAGTTTTCATATGATGAGGCATGCGATGTGCGTGCCAGATGGAGTGGCACCTCCAATGTGAGTCAGGTCCTCATCTGTTAAACTTGGGCTCGACCAGGTGCTTTTTCACCGATCATGCCCTGGGTTCCCTTGGATGGGTTTCTGCTTCATGGGAGGGTTTTCTGGTCTGGTGCAGCAGGTCTGGGATCCTCTGGCCACCTTGCTTGTGTTCCTTGGGGCCTGTGGTATCCTGACCTGGCGTGGTTTTGTCCTACACATTCCATGGGCGTTTAGAAGAGTGATCTGGGAAAGGCCGGGCACCAGCAGTAAAGGAGAGCATTAAGGGTTTACAGAGCTGGTGCTCTAGCAAGTGTTACAGCATGCTTGCCCTTGCTGATTTTGACCTCCTTAATGAGAATGCTGATTAAATTAAAGCAGTTATGTCCCTGTGGTGTTTCTTAATGATTTTCCAGCTTGTCTTTATGGGCTATTTTGAACAGTGATTCCCAGAGTTTTTGTATTTCACAGATCAATAGATTTTTTTAAAAAAAACTTATGAGATGGGGAAAGAAGGAGGAAACGGTCCAGTTTGTATTCTCCTGGGTAGAGACATAAACAAAAAACATTTCATAAATGAAAGATTTTCACACCAAGAATTTGGAAGTCTTTCTCAAGAAAGAACAGCCGATGGCCTGACTCTGACCCTGCATGAACCCTGGGGAAAATGTTGCTTTGGGCTAGCACAGTCCTGGAAGTGGTTGGAACCTGTGTTCCAGAATCAAGTTCAGCTCTGGGCTCATAGCCCCAGTGCTATGTTAGACATCAGAAATCTCATCAGGAGGGCTCTCCTTGGCTTCTTCAGCAAAAGCCCGGGGTCATTTTGAACCTCAACAGTGTTTCTCCAATACACTTTCCCTTAAACCTCCCACCACTGATGTTCATCAAAACTTGGTGCCAGGGACAGTTCAAACCTTGTGCAGAACCTGACACAGATGGGTCTTTACCTAGAAACTACTCACACTCTCCTCCCATCTCCAAAGAAAGAGCCTGGCTTGGACCCAGGGGAAATGTATGCTCAAAACACAAAGAAAGCTACTGTTTCATAGTGTGAGTCTTCCTTTCAGGAAAAGAGAATTCTAACTGAAGCCAGTAGACTGGTGGGAGAGACAAGTCAGGGAGAGCATCTATGGAGGCCCCAAGCTGACACTGGGTCTCAACACCCTTTGGCATCTCATTGTATCTGCTTGAGAGGCAGTCATGTTGATAGAGGCTTTGGCACAGCGCCTGGCTGTGTCCCTGGACTTCCTGTTTTCCTGACCAATGGTCAGAAATCCTGACCCTTTCCCAGTTTCTGGGAATGTTACCTGGAAATCCTCTGGGAAAGGCGGTAGTTATGTCCTTATCTTTGACCCCTACCACCAGCTCCTGGCTGCTCTGTGATGGTCTTCTGACTTCACCGCACCCTTCCTGCTTCAGACTCATTGTTTGCAGCCTTTGCAAAGCAAGGTGGGAAAGAGGTATTTTTCTGTTATTTTTAGGATGAGTTTTTCTCAGCATTCAAGCAGGCAAGCCGGAGAGAAGATGACATAGCCAAGGTGACCTGCGGCATGAGAGTCCTGTTCCAGCCAGGAAGCATGCAGGTAAAGGAGCTAGCCCTCTGCTATGGCGGAATGGCGGACAGAACCATCTCAGCCCTCAAGACCACGCAGAAGCAGCTGTCAAAGTAAGAGCTGAAACTGTAACAAAGCTCCTGCTGCTCCTGCTACTGTGATTACCAGTAGTGCTACCATTGCTGCAACTATTGCTATTACTACTGCTACTACCAGAGCTGCTACCACTACTATGATTACAGCTGCCACTAGTGGTATTACTATTAGTAGTATTGCTGCTGCTGTACTACTGTTAGCATTACTACTGCTGCTGCTACTATTAGTACTATTACTACTTATTTCTACAGCCACAACTACTATTACTACTGCTGCTGCTGCTTTTATTACTCCAATTACTACTGCTGGTGCTACTCATCTCATTTCTTCTACTACTGTTACTATTGTTCTACTATTATCATTACTGCTATTCCTACTGCTATCACTACTATGACTAATACTACTATTGTGGCTACTGCTACTCTTACAGTTGCTACTACTGTGCTGTCTCTTCTGCTGCTAATACTATTGTTGTTGCTACTCCTAGTGTTACCGCTACTGATGTTTCTGTTACAGAAGCTATTATTAATGCTATTACTACTACTTTACAGCTACAATAACTATTACTGTTGCAGCTAGCACTGCTGCTGCCACTATTACTGCTAATAGAAGTATCCCTATTGCTGGTGCTGTTACTTCTCCTACTAGTACTATTGCTTGTACTGTTGCTATTACTACTGGTGCTTCTCTTATTTCTACTATTACTTCTGCTTCTACTGCTATTACTATTGCTTCCACTACTACTATTAATGCTTCTGTCACTAGTACTAGTACTGCTGCTACTACTATTGCTGTTGTTACTGCTACTGTTACTGCTGCTACACTATTAGTACAGCAACTGCTATTACTAAGGCTATCATATGGTAGCAATTGTAGCAAGCACTTTGCTGGCACTGTTCTATGTAATCCTTACAATAACCATATGTCTTGATAAAGCTTAACTTTGGAGTTAGGCTCCTTGGTTCCAATTCCTGGCTTGAACACTTAACAGATGGGTAATATAAGTCAAGTTACTTAATTCTCCCATATCTCAGTTTTCTCACGGTAAAGTGAGTATAACAATTTTCCCTACTGTACCTTTTAATTTACATTAAAAGTAATGTATGAAGCACTTAGGACATTGCTCAGTGTGTGGTAGGAACTCAATAGATTTAACTATTATTTTTTTGTGTGGTCTTTTAAAATTTGTATTTAATCTTAAAGAAGAGGAAATGGAGCCTTAAGGAGGTTAAGTAACTTGTGTGAAGTGAAAGTGAAAGTTGCTCAGCCGAGTCTGACTCTTTGCGACCCCATGGACTGTAGCCCCCCAGGCTCCTCTGTCCATGGAATTTCCTAGGCAAGAATATTGGAGTGGGTTGCCATTGCCTTCTCCAGGAGATCTTCCTGACTCAGGGATCAGATTCAGGTCTCTGCATTGCAGACAGATTCTTTACTATCTGAAGCACTAGGTAAAGTCACATAACTATAAGTATCTGAGTCACATTTTTGAGCTGAGGTTCATGACTCCACTCACACAAGTGATTCTGAGAGCTGGTTGGGAACACTCTCCCATGACCTGCTCTCTGGCAGGTTCTGGAATGAGAAGCTGCTACAGGACGTGTGTGCAGGCCTGGCGGAAGAACTGTCCTTATCCCCAGACGCCCCTGGAGGCATGATTGAATTCCGACGCACCCTCACCCTCAGCTTCTTCTTCAAGTTCTACCTGACAGTACTGAAGAAACTGGGCAAGGACTCGAAAGATGTGAGTGTGGAGCCTGGCGAGGCCAAGCACTTGTGTGCTCCTGGAACACTTGTGTTTTGGGATCTGGGAAGCTGACTGAGGTAGGAACGGGCTGTGGACAAGGTGGCAAATGCTCCTCTCCTCTGGATGTCTAAGGACAGAGGAGTAGGGACCAGGGACCCAGCCTAGAGAGTCACATGGAAATGAGCCAACTTGGTGGTTGAGAGACAGAGCACTGGGCTGGGAGTCAGGGATGTGGGTTCTTGTCCTGGCTGTGTCATTACCTCAGATGAGAACTTGAATAGGTCACCACTCTTGCTAAGCATTAGCTGTAAAATCTGGGGGTGGGTAGACCTGATGAGCCTTCTGCAGCGTAGCTGATACAACTGTGATTATGTACTTTGAATGGGAGTGTAGTGTGATAAGAATGTGAGGTGGGGCTGCTGCAGCCAGGGTGGGTGGGATTGTTGTGCATTCAGAACAGGGTGTTAGTTGAAGTGGAGCCCAGCTCCTGAGGTGGGTTTGCCAGCAAGCATTTATTTCGTACTTTTTATGTCATAAGATTGTACTGCACATGGTGGGTGGCTAAGTGTGGGAGAGAATAGGATCAATAAAGGCCAGCCTGGTGTGACTACTGAGGCGAGGGAGTTGGGAGGGGGGAACACCAAGGAGAAAAGGCTTCACATCTGTGGGGACAGCAGAGATACCTCTTTTATAAACATTTATAATAATTTTTCTGATTATGGAAGTAAAAAACTTGTGGAAAACTTTAGAAATACAAAAATGTATAAAGAAAAATTTAAAATTACTCTCAGATCTTAGATAAAACCACTGCTAGTATTTTGCTTATTCCTCTGATCTTTTCCCCATGTCTATCTGTCCAATCTGTGTGTAATCCTTTTTGTCTGCCCTGTCTTTCTGTCTCCCTTCCATCTGTCTACCTAGAAACCTATCATCTTCCTGTCTTTTGATCTGGATATATTATTTTCTAAACAGATTTGGTATCATGCTGCATACAGAGTTTCACATGCCACTGAATTTTGTTGAGATTATATTATGAATAATTCCCCTATATTAAATATTTCCCACAAAATTGAGGGGGAAAATAATGACTTTTCCAGGAAGGCTGGGGGAGAAAGATATTCCCAACAGAGCAGCACACATCAGTGCAGGAAGCAGGGAAAACTTGGTTGGGCATGTCAGAGGAAATAGGGTGCAGGGATGGGAGAAGAGACGCTGACAGAGCCCACGTTAAAATGTTGAGATAGATCCAGCCAGTATCAGAAGGAGTGCAGATGAGGAGATGAGAAAGCTGTTACTTTTACCACTTGGGAGCAACCAAGGTTGGGACCAATGATAGAAATGGTCATGATCACCTGTCACCTTGTCTCCACAGAAGTGTGGTAAACTGGACCCCACCTACACCAGCGCCACTTTACTCTTTCAGAAAGACCCTCCAGCCAACATCCAGCTCTTCCAAGTGAGTACATACTTTATGTGGCTATTATCAGGGGCCCTGGAACTTCCCTGGTGGCTGAAATGATAAAGTGTCTGCCTGCAATGTGGGAGACCCGGGTTCAGTCCCTGGGTCGGGAAGATCCCCTGGAGAAGGAAATGGTAACCCACTCCAGTATTCTTGCCTGGAAAATTCCACGGACTGAGGAGCCTGGTAGGCTATAGTCCATGGGGTCACAAAGAATCGGACACGACTGAGTGACTTCACTTCAGAGATGCTGACCATTGGTGAGTGGCTGATTTACATTGTATGTCAGTGCCTAAATCTCCTTACCATTGTGCATAAATGTCTAGTGAGGGAAACAGGAATTATATCAATGTGAATGAAGCTATTTCCCCTCTTGCTCACCTCATTTCTCTCTTGGGCTTACTCTCACCTTCATCTGTTTCTTAAATTTTTTTTTTTCCATTTTGTTTTTTTTCTGGTTCCTCCATGGGCTAATGTGCAAAGCTAGGCATTCTCTTGAGCATACCAAGTAAACAAAATTTTTTTAAAAAATTTCTATTAACAGCAATTTTTTGAGAGGCACTAGGTAAAGGATCAACTTTTCGGATTTTGTGGGCCACATAGGTTCTGCTACAATTCCTCAACTTGGTCATTGTAACACAAAAGGGGCCAGAGGCAATACATAAATGAATGTGCGTGACTGTGCACTACTGAAACTTTACAAAAGCGGAGAGTGGGCCAGATTTGGCCATTGTCCACAATTTGAAGACCTCTGCTCCTGAGTGTAACAATCCAAAGCATGAACTTTGGGCCTGACTGCCAGGACTTGAATCCAAACTCTGCCATCATGTAACTGTACATCTGGACAAGTGACTTTCTCTCTGTGCCTCTTGGGCAAGATAATTATACCCAGCTGCAGATGTGGGTAAGGTGGGTCCCTGTTTCACAGCACAGTTTTGAGGATTCAATTTGTTAATAAAAGTAAATAACTCAGATAATTCCAGTATATAGTAAACTCTAAATAAATACTAGCCATCATTATTATTACTTTGAAAAAAAAAAACACATAAAACGGAATTTTATTTTAAACTGAATACACTTTAGAACATTTTGAAAAATATAGAAAAACATAAAAAAGAAAATAGAAATCACACCAAACCTTACCTCCAAGTTAAAGTGAAAGTGAAGTCGCTCAGTCATATCCGACTCTTTGTGACCCCGTGGACTTGTAGCCTGCACCAGGCTCTTCTGTCCATGGGATTTTCCAGGCAACAGTACTGGAGTGTGTTGCCATTTCCTTCTCCAGGGGATGTTCCTGACCCAGGGATAGAACCCAGGTCTTCTACCTTGCAGGCAGATGCTTTACCCTCTGAGCCAACAGGGAAGCTTATTACCTCCAAGAGAAAATTATTATTATGTTTGTGTGAGACAGTGAGAGAGTTAGTTGCTCAGTTGTGTCCAATGCTTTGTGACCCCATGAACTGTAGCCCACCAGGCTCCTCTGTCCATGGGATTCTCTGGGCAAGAATACTGGAGTGGGTTGCCATTCTCTAGAGGATCTTCCTGACCCAGGGATCGAATATGAGTCTCCTACACTGCAGGCAGATTCTTTACCACCTGAACTATCAGGGAAGCCCATATGTTTGTGTACTTCTCTCCATTTTTTTCCTATGTGTATATGGACATATTTGCATTTTACCATGTTTTTCCCACAGAATTTGAATCATTACATGTACACATACAATAGTGTATGCCCTGTTTTTACACTTAACATGAGCATTTCCTTCTAATTAAAATTCTTCAAAAATATCTCTTAGCAATTGTGTATTTTCCATCCTGTGAGCATAGCCTAGTTTATTTACCCAACCTTCAACAAATGGACCTTTAGGCTCCTTGTTTTGTTTGTTCCTGTATACAGTTAGCCCTCATCTGTGTATGTGGAATCCATGGATACAGAGGGCCGGCTGGACCACACCACTTTATAGAAGGGACTTGAGCACCTGTAGATTTGCTCTCCGGGGGGTGACCTGGACCCAGTCCCCCACAGACACTGCTGATGACTGTACAGTGATACTGTGACCACTCTTCAAGTGACTTCTTACCTGCCTACTGTTTCCTTGCCCCTGTGCTCTCCTGCCTCCTCCATTCTCACTCCTCACATTTGCCTTGGCCTGAAGCTCTCCACGGTTCCCCAGGGCCTATAGAGGAACAGTGTCCTCTGAAACCTGTGACCATGTTGTTCCAGGAGGTGCCCAATGGTCAGTCCAAGGAGGACACAGTGGGCCGGCCCCTGCCCCACCTGGCCGCGGCCATGCAAGCCTCTGGGGAGGCCGTATACTGTGACGACATCCCTCGCTACGAGAATGAGCTGTTCCTCCGGCTGGTCACCAGCACCCGGGCCCACGCCAAGATCAAGTGCGTGCAGTGAAAACACTTGGGGAGGAGGGCGCCGGGAGCATCTGCCAGGCACTGGAGATGCCACAACAATGAGCCTTCTCCAGGGCCTCCTGGTCCAGAGAGGAGCACAGTGACTTGTGTTAAACCCAGACAGGAGAGGAGCAGGATACAAGAGGGGCTCAGTGGTGCCTGGGAGGGTGGGGTGATGATAATGGAGACATAGTCAGGGCCCAGATCAGGAAAGCCTTAGGGGTGCTGACCAGGGATGTTACACTTGGCCCAAAAAGTGATGAGGAGCTGCTGAAAGACCTTTCTTAGATCTGCACTGTGGATAATGGGCTAACTGCTGCTACTGCTAAGTTGCTTCAGTCGTGTCCGACTCTGTGTGACCCCACAGACGTCAGCCCACCAGGCTCTCCTGCCCCTGGGATTCTCCAGGCAAGAACACTGGAGTGGGCTGCCATTTCCTTCTCCAATGCATGAAAAGTGAAAAGTGAAAGTGAAGTCGCTCAGTCGTGTCCGATTCTTCGAGACCCCATGGACTGCAGCCTACCAGGCTCCTTCGTCCATGGGATTTTCCAGGCAAGAGTACTGGAGTGGGGTGCCATTGCCTTCCGCATAATAGGCTAAACTTCAGTACAAATCTTCAGAAAACTTGAGTCAGCACTAAAGGGAAGAAGGAGGCCTTAGCATAGCTGGCATTGACTTCCTGTTCCAGTGCCTAGCAAGTTGACCTTGACCTTGTGCTTAAGCTCTCATTTTCCCCATGTATAATAGCATATTTAAAATGATAGTGTCCACAAAGGACTCAGTAGAGAACAGTCACTTGTACTTGTTTATTAAATTTTGAAAGCCCAAATGGCAAGAATTGCCACCTCTAAGACGATGATGATAATAAAGAATAGATACTCATATCACACTTAATGTTTGCTGCAGCCTGGTTTAAGCATTTTATACATAATGTTTAATCTATTCCTCTCCACAGCCCTATAGGCAGGTCTTATTATTATCCCCATGTTCCAGGTAAGGAAACTGAGTGGTACAGCAAGAGCCCTAACGTGCTGATTCTGGATGGTTATTAACTATGATGTGGGTGTTAGTTGGAGCTCTCCAGAGTAAATGCTGTTTGGTTCCCTTGTATGTGGAGACCAGAACAGGGCCTATGGGGACAGACTTGTCCTATTCATCTTATATCCCCCCAGCACTCAGCTCATGGCCTCCACATGGTAAGTATCTAAGCAGCATTTGCCAAATAGGATAGGATAGGAGGGAGCAAGAGGAAGAATTAGGGTGAAGGAAAGCCTGTCGAAAAGAAGATAAGGTTATCTGATTGGTTAATGGGTCATCTTTTTTTTAAAAGGAAAATGTTTTGCCATTTAACTTCATGGATCCTTGAATTCTATCAGTGGACCCCTCGAGGATATAGATCTCTTTTCTAAATGATAGTATCTGTTCTTCCTGCAAAGGGATGGATGGTATTGGATGGGGAACTACAAAGAGCAAGACTTATAAGGTATCAAAATACAGTTGAAGGTATTTCAGAGACTTTCTCTACTATACAATCTTTGGGGAAAAAATGACTGATACACAAGGTTGAGGTGTGGCGTAGTTTGGCACTTTATCAGGTGACAGGTCTTCCGCTTCAGTTTTCCTTCCTGACTCCTCACACTCCTTCTTGCAGGTCCATTGATGTTTCAGAAGCTCAGAAAGTGCCAGGATTTGTTTGCTTTCTCTCTGCTGATGATATTCCCGGGAGTAATGAAACCGGACTCTTTAATGATGAGACAGTCTTTGCGAAGGATACGGTATATCTTGGATTTTTTTTTTTAAATATGAAGTCAGTGGAATGAGTATCTAAGCTTTAATTTGTGTTCATTTCTTCAAACCCCTAATCTTGAAAAGATTATGCATTTGCACATACTGTGGCCATCATCCAACTGGGCAGTATTTGGGACAATCAGTAAAGGGAGAAATATGCCTGGCAGCACTGTTAACTTAAGATGTACTTACTTATTTAATTGATGGCTGCTGCTTTGAGTATCAGACATGGTAGGATGACTCCATGCCAGAGTGGTATTAAAAAAAAGGCTGGTGACTGTATTTTAACTAAAAATCAGGTTCTTAGGGTACAATATTAAGCTCCTTTATTAAAAGGAAATAAAAGTACATTAAGCAGAATGTATTACATACATTAATCTATACATTAAGCAGAAAGTAAACAGAATAAAAATAATTATACTACCACTACTATGTGAACTGATAATTCACTTACATGAGCGTTTAACTATTGAGTTCAACCATATATGGAGTTCTGCCAAAAAAAAAAAAATTTAAGCATTCAAGGCAGGTGCTACAAAAACCTGTATACTTATAGGATAGTTCTCAGATAGTCATTTTATAATTCCAGTACAGATCAAATATTGCAAGTTGACAGTGAGTAGGTGTTGCTTAAGGACAAATTCAACTTACTACTGATGTAAACATGAAGGAGAGAATTCAAAACTACAACCCTGAGTCATTAGAACTAAAGGAGAGCATTTGATAGAAGACAAATTGCTTTACGAACTTCAAGAGCCTCTAAGATCATAATTATGGTTAGTGAGAGTTGTCCAGGTTGGAAATCCTCTATGCTAACCAGCTAAGTCAAGAGCTTAATTGAGTCCTAAAGAGGTAATTATGAGAGACAGACATGTTAAATATTGGTTCCTATTGTCAAAAAATATTATGTTCCAAAGTGATGAGCTGGACAATTTTTGTTGTTGGGGATGATGTTGGAAAACATCCCTGAAGGAGATACATAAAGTTTTTAAAATAGAAACTGAGTTCATTCAATGAAGAGAAAATAATAATTATTAATTAGTTTATAAGTCTAATAACCAAAAAAACTGACTTGTAGACTATCATGACTAAGAACCAGTATTTGAGAACTACCGCGTTGGGGCATCTAGATGAACTATGGGACATGATTGCTGCCTTTGAGAAACTTTTGGTATAAATCTGAGAAAGAGAAGATAAAAAAGAGTGGAGTGGTAGAAAGAAAATAATACTACAAGTCAGGGATTAAGATTTAGTTATGGTCCAGAAATAAGCCAATTTAGATCTTTCTGTCTTGGTTTCCATCTCTTCATATGAAGAACAAGGGTGTTGTGTGGCTCTGAGTGGACAGATACACTTCACGGTGCCATGCTTTCCTTCTGCTGCTCATGGCAAAATCACTAATCAATCACCACACTTTATCCTGAGCAGCTTCTCAACAGGTTGCACTCAGAATTGGCCCTAGGGATGAATCAAGTTTGCTATTCTGAGACTAGTTATCTCCAAGTCCTACTCCAATTCTGCTAATTCAAAACACTTAGGAAGAAGCACATAAGCCCCAGTAGTAAGATAAGAACATGAAACGGTCCCAGGACATTCCTTAAATGTACCTTAGAAAACTACGGGGGCGGGACTTCCTTTGTTGTTTTGAACAATCCAAAATAATTTGCTTCATGAGGAATGTGTTATGTTCTTTAACGGTCTGACTCTGCTCCTAGGTGACTTGTGTTGGTCACATCATTGGTGCTGTGGTCGCTGACACCCCAGAACATGCAGAGAGAGCTGCCCATGTAGTGAAAGTCACCTATGAGGATCTTCCTGCCATTATCACAATTGAGGTAACTGGGGGATGATGGGCTGGCTTGGAGAGGGGAATGCTTTCTGTTCCTGGAGGCACCTTTATTAAGATACTCTAGAGGAGATGTGAGGTGTGGGTGGGATTTTCCCAGATAGGCTTTTAAATCTCTCCAGTCCTGTGATTATGTGATCCTGTGAATCCTCCCCCATCGTGATCCTAGACTCAGTCCACTAATGGCCAAACTGAGTTCTTCCTTTACAATTTCAATTTCAACTGGTTTCTTGAGAGGTTCTTTGCTTTTCCCCAAGAACCAGGGTTGTGTGTCTATATCTGAGGAAACAGAGAAACAAGACACCCTGGGTTACAACTGAGCTTACTTTTAGTCTGCTTAAAATACTGATAGAGATGCCTGTGTGATTTATGCGAGGAGAAAGAAGTAATCATTCAGGAGCTTCTTTTCCCCAGCCCCTTAAACTCACCTTCCATCCTTTAAAGTCAAGTCATTGAAACTTCTTTTTAATCCTCAGGATGCTATAAAAAATAATTCCTTTTATGGATCTGAGCTGAAGATTGAGAAAGGAGACCTCAAGAAGGGGTTTTCAGAAGCAGATAATGTGGTTTCAGGTATGGCTGCACCATGCAACGGTAGGAATGGGGTGGCCCTGGTTTCTGAGTGAAATTTAAGAGATGTACCTGAGCCCTGCAGCAAGGAAGTGATTTCCTGACATTTCTTAACAAAAGAGTCTCTCTGATGTTTGTAAAAAATACTAGACAGGTGGCTGGGAAAGATGGAACGTTAGCATTAGTCTCCACTCTCCTGTCTCTAGACCAGACACACCTAAGTGATTCTAGGCATGTTGGATTTGGAAGACTGCCTAGAGAAGATAAGAATCACAGATGTCTAGCCAGCCTTGGGTCCACCAGGCTCCAAGCTGCACAGAATCCTTGTCCTCCCCATCTGCATGAAGGCAGTCCTCACCCATTGACAGCTAGTGCTCTCTCCTCTCCCCACCTCCTCCTCCTCCCACTGTGCAATTAGGTCTAGAGCTCACATCCTAGGGCAAGGCTACTGATCAGACCCCTTTGGGGTTTGTTTTTTACATCAGTTTCTGTGCATTGCTGTAACTAATAAGCCAACTCTCCAATTGGCCTGACAACCTCAGCTCTGGAAGATGCAGTTTATTTTCTTCTCAGTCACATTCATTAACTCTTTTTCTATTTTTTAAAAAGGTTTACAATGGTTTAAAAGGTTTACAAAAGGACTTCCCTGGTGGCTCAGATGGTAAAGCATCTGCCTACAGTGCGGGAGACCTGGATTCGATCCCTGGGTCAGGAAGATCCTCTGGAGAAGGAAATGGCAACCCACTCCAGTACTCTTGCCTGGAAAATCCCATGGACAGGAGCATAGTAGGCTACAGTCCATGGAGACGAAAAGAGTCGGACATGACTGAGCGACTTCACTTCACTTCACAATGGTAGTTTAAAAATCTTTGATTTCCATTGGCTGCAATGAGAAGAAAGCTTCACATCCGACGTATTTCAGTGTTGTCCTGGTTTCTTTGTTGGGGTTTGGCTGCCAGATGGATTAGACTTTGAGACTCTTGCCCACCCTGGTTAGGGAACTGAAAGGTTCCTTGTGGACCGTTGGTACTGCCCAGGGCCCTGGACAAGTACATTCTGTCCTTAAGCAAACTCACAACCTCTGCAGCATTGGGTTCACTGTGGGCAGTGTTGTTGCTTCCCCAGGTGAGCTGTACATTGGTGGCCAAGACCACTTCTACCTGGAGACTCACTGCACCATTGCTATCCCGAAAGGCGAGGAAGGGGAGATGGAGCTCTTTGTGTCCACACAGAATGCCATGAAAACCCAGGTAGGAATCCAGCAGGTCAACAAGGGGCCAGGGGAGAGGGAGATGTGGGCTGGTCCAGGAGGGGACGTGAGGGTTGTAGTCTGAAGCCAGGCCCTGTCTCCAACAAGTTGGTATGACTGAACTTGTTATATAACCTTTTTCATCTATAAAATAGGGCCTGGCATGGATGTTGTAATGGTTAGATGAGTTTTAAAACTTGGATAGAGCCTAGAAAGTGTTAGCTGTTGTCATTCCAATGCTGTATTGCTTTGGTCAGATCATATCTGACCTCAGTTTCCTCATCTGTTAAATGAAGGAGTTGAGCTTAATGAGAGCCATGGGGACCACGAGATGATCTGCAGTGGCTCAGCTAGTCCTCATTTCTCTATTGTGTGTAACATGACAGTGGTTGCCAGTGTTTTTGGCAACTGGTCTTACCCTCATGACCCACCAGTTCTTGGCTAAATGGAATGGGTTTTGACCCTGATAGTATGCTGTGAACAGCTGCTTACCCCTCTGAATAAAACAACTAAACAAGTATGTGAACTCAGTGTGCAGTAACTGATGTGTGCCGGACCCTGGCACCACTACCCAAGGGGTGCCCTGGGACAGGAAGGGGATTCTTGAATCAAGGAATTTCAGAATTCACAGCAATAATTAGGCTTCTGTGTGTCAGGTAGGCTCTGGGTCAAGCATGAAGAAAGTCCTGTGATGCATTCACTGGGAGTATTTTGTTCTTTTGCCCACAGTCCTTTGTTGCAAAAATGTTGGGGGTTCCAGTAAACCGGATTTTGGTCCGAGTGAAGAGAATGGGAGGAGGCTTTGGAGGGAAGGAGACCCGGAGCACCCTGGTGTCTGTGGCTGTGGCCCTGGCTGCATACAAGTGAGTTCCAATGGGCTCTGGGGAGAAAAATAAGGCTGCCTCTGCTGGGAAGACTTCCTGGGTTTCCTTTGTTGGAAAGTAGATACCTTTTGCTTGGAATTTGCACAGCCCTCTGTTTATAGAACTCTTGAATATAGGGGTGAAGGCAATATCCCCTGGCTCATTGTGTCCATGTCTTATCTCCTCTATCTGGCTGTGAGTACCTTGATGGCAAGGACACAGCCCACATCCCATAACCCACACCCATATATCTCTACCTTGTCCAGCATAGTGTCCTGGTGGAGAAAGAAGGCTTCCTTGCAGTTTTTATCCCTGAGACTCACCAGGCTCGGTTGTTGTAGAGATTTCTCACCCTCTGGTGTCTCCCTCAGGACTGGACACCCGGTGCGCTGCATGCTGGATCGTAATGAGGATATGCTGATAACTGGCGGCAGACACCCCTTCTTGGCCAGATACAAGGTTATAGATGTCGGGTTGTGCCGGGTGGGCAGTGTCATCTGCTTAGGAAACTGGGGATGAAGATTCAGGGATCCTGGGATACACTCTGACTTTTGTCATGATAACCAATGAATTTCAAAGAAGAAATAGCAAGGAGAGAAATTCAAATAAGCCAACAGCAACATAGGAGGGTAATGCAGGCCAGCTCCCAGGAGATGCCCCAGGTTGTTATGCACAACTTCTGTGAAATTGCTGTGGTCCAAGCCTGGTCTTTGTCCACTCAGGCTCAAACACAATTTATCAGCAGACCTGGGGTAAATCCATTCTGCAAAGTGGTCTAATGTTAATTTGCTATAATCCTGGGAGCCCTCCTCTTTGGCCTCTTCTGACTTCATTCCATGACTTAACTTACCAAAAGAAACTGTTTTGCTCATTCCCAAATTCTTATGGGCTCCAAGCAAGTAACTTGGTCTTTGGAGGTTTCAGGCTCCTTGCTCAAGAAATGGCCTGTCAGGGTTTGTGTGTCTAGTTCACAAGAGGTTGGGGAAGTGAAAGCATATTCATGCTTGTGCAAAGTGTAACTTCTGCTATCTGCTGCCCAAAAGCTATGAGGGGGGGGTCTCTGGTTCCTCTCCTAGTTTCTCTTCCCAACATTTCCCTCCCTGACCTGTCATGACCAATGGTCTCTTTTCTACCTCCTCACATCTGCTGGTAGAACAGAAGCCAGGAGCAGAGAGGAAAAATGACAAGTACAGGGAGAAGGGTCCATCAGTGGGAGATGTTAGTTCCTTTCTTCTTTACCTGTGAAGTCTGCAGATCTCTTAAGTTCTCCTTTATTTCATGGTGTGCTGTCTTATTCTTTCTGTTTTTTTCCAGGTAGCTTAAGTGGGAGGAGATGGTTAGAGACAGACAAAGGAAGGGAATTATTGAGAGCTCACTCTCCTTTTTACCAGGTTGGCTTCATGAAGACAGGGACGATTGTGGCTCTAGAGGTGGATCACTACAGCAATGCCGGGAACAGCCGGGACCTCTCTCACAGTGTATGTCAGACCTGCCCCTGCATCCTGGGGTGACTGGGAGGTCCATGTTATAGCATGGATCGTTCCTTCATTCCTTTTTATTGATGAAGAATATTCCATTGTATGAAAGGACCATATTTTGTTTCCCATTCATCACTAGATGGACAATTGGGCTGTTTCAACTCTTTAGTTTTTATGGACAATGCTGCTTTGAATCTTCCCATATGACACAGATTTTTGTCATTTTAAAAACTAACAAAGTTACTTTGATGGTACTATCTTTAAGATTTTTAAATCTTAACTTTATGACTATATTAGTTATATATGTATGCTGCTGCTGCTGCTAAGTTGCTTCATCGTGTCCGACTCTGTACGACACCATAGATGGCAGCCCACCAGGCGTCCCTGTCCCTGGGATTCTCCAGGCAAGAACACTGGAGTGGGTTGCCATTTCTTTCTCCAATGCATGAAAGTGAAAAGTGAAAGTGAAGTCGCAGTCACGTCCGACTCTTCATGACCCCATGGACTGCAGCCTACCAGGCTCCTCCGTCCATGGGATTTTATAGATTCCTGTAAAAAAGAAATTTCAGAAAAACAGAAGTTCTCTATTATTCCCACTTTGGACATGCTAAGGGCTTCTCTAATTGGCTCAATTTGGAAGCTTTATACTTCAGATCTAGGGTAAGAAACTGTTCAGAAAAGAAAACATTTCTAGTAGTCTTACTAACTATAAAGCTTGCTTCTTGATGTTATAGGAAAATCAGGTTGAGAAAGATACAGGGCTTATTCCCAAAGATTTTACAAGTGTTAAAATTCAATCCAGCAAATATTTATTGAACCCCTAGGGTGGTGACATAAAGAATATGACATTGTTTCCACCCTCAAGAAGGTTACAATATGGTGGAGACAGATAATAAAAGACAAAATGAAATAGAAGTACAATTGAAAGTACTAAGGAAAGCAAAAAATGGAATTGAGACACATGAAAATCATCTAAGATGACTAAGACTGAAAAGTAACCTGTGGGAAAGAGACTACAAATGGGGAAGTAAACTAAAGTCAAAATGAAACAAACAAATAAAAGCTATCACTTAGCTCATCAAAGAGATGAGACATTACACTTTAAAGAAAGAACAGATCTTAGTTCCCTAACCAAGGATTGAACCTGAGCCTCCTGCCTTGGAAGCAAGGAGTCTTAACCTCTGGGCCACCAGGGAAGTCCCTCAATTAAAAAAAAAAAAAAAGAAAGAAAGAACAGAATGCTATTAAAATTGAGCAGTCCAAGAATAAAAATGAAGTCTTGTGAATTAAAACTGTGAAAGTGAAAGCGTTGAAAGAAACTGAAGACACACTCTTAAAAAGGAGGAAACAATGCAGAAAATAGTAGAGAAAATACAAGAAAATCTGAGGACCCATCCAGGAGAGCCAAATAATAGAAGCTTCAGAAAGAAAGAATAGAAAGAACAGCGAGGAGGAAAACTGTTAAGAAGGAATTCAAGAAATTTCCCCAAACTGGTGGGCATACATTTTGAGATTAAAAGAGCCCATCCAGGAACCAGCACAATAAAGGAAAATAGACTTATGGTAGTTCTTTTCCTAGTTTTTTAAGGAATCTTCATACTGTTCTCCATAGTGGTTGCATCAGTTTGACCGATGCATGTTGATGTATGGCAAAAGCCTTCACAATATTGTAAAGTAATTATCCTCCAATAGAGTAAATAAATAAAATTTTTAAATATTTTTAAAAATTAAAAAAAAGAAAATAGACTTATGCTAATTTACATTATTGTGAAATTTCAAAAACCTGGGGACAAAGGAGATTTCACAATTTTCAGAGAGGACAAAACCAGGACTCATTTCAAGAATTGAAAAGGTATTGATAAGATTTCTCAGTACTGGTGAGCTAATGATTTCAAAATGCTGAGGGTAAATGAGAAATTTATTTCCAACCTGGAATTCTATATACAGCCAAATCATGAATTAAAACTGAAAGCAGAATAAAGACATTTCAGACATGCAAGTTCTCAAAAAGGCACCTCTCTATATACTCTTTTTGGAAAGATTGAAGGTTGTACTCCAATAATATGAAGGTGTAAAACTAAGAAAGGGGAAGACATGGAATCTAGAAAGAGGAAATGCAATGTGGAGAGAGGCAGAAGGAATCATTGGGATGAATTTGAGGGGAAAACCCGTGAGTGACAGCTGAACAGATGCGTCAGACTGTAGCATACCAGGTTCTTGTCCATGGAGTTCTCGAGGCAAGAATACTGGAGTGGGTTGCCATTTCCTTCTCCAGGGGATCTTCCCAATCCAGGGATCAAACCTGGGTCTCCTGCACTGCAGGCAGACTCTTTACCATCTGAGCCACCAGGGAAGCACCACCACAGACGCCTGGGGCAGCCAATTTAAATGAAAGTTGGTCAGAAGGCTCCAGAAACAATGTTTTAAAAAAGATGAGACTTGATAGAAAATCAAATATGTTTGAACATATTGAAAACAGTTTTTTAGAAATATGTGCATAGAAAACAAAGCCAAGGTAAAAAGTAAAGATAATTATTAGCTCCAAGTGGGAAATATTATCAATAAAGAGAGAAGTAATTCTAGCATAACTCCAGGGTTCAACTGTAAGTGATGTTTACAGAATTATTACATGGACGGTTAATCAGATCAATATATAACTATATAGGGATGTTGGGAGACAGGAGGCCGGTGTGTACAAAGAGAAAGAGGGTTGGGGTGGGGGTGGGAGAGAGAGGACTAAATCCTCCTTTCCCATGATGGGAAAACAGTATAAAAGTCTAAAAGTGAACAAGAAATGGAAATGTAAATACATTATTTAGAGACGTGGAAGACAATGTAAACGACTGGCAGAGTAAGTGGTTGCTTCTGGGGAGTGGAAGGAGGGGCTGCTGGTTTGCATTACATGACTTACGGAAGTATTAGATTCTTAGAACTATTTGTAGTACAAGTTTAATGGAATAAACTCACCAACTTTTTTAAAAGAGGCAAATGATCAATTCCAACTAGAGGATCTGGGAGGGGCTTCCTCATGTGGGAGCCGTAATGGGGATTTTAGCAGGTGGATATGGTGGGGAGGGGCGTTAAGGTGAGAGTAACAGGCTATCAGAAAAGAGGATAAAAGATATACTGGGGAAAGGTCAGAAAGTGTCCTGAATTCCACACTTAAAGATATACAGACTTTATTCTGGTGTTAACAAGTGGCACTCTGAAGCAAGTGCTTGACATGCTATGATCTTACCTTTTAGTATGAAGCATAGATTAGAGGGAAGAGACGCAGGCCAGGAGTGCACTAAGGAAAGTGTTGTGATATCCCAGGAAAACAATACTGTGGGCCCAAAGAAGAGCGTTTAACTGTGGGGCTGGCAAAGGCAGGGATGGCTGCAGACGTTGAAAGCTCGCCTCCTTTTCTGAGGAGCCAATGAGATACATGCACTGTTCTCTCCCAATCTGGTTTCTTGTGTGTACTTCAGATAATGGAACGAGCTCTATTCCACATGGACAACTGCTATAAAATCCCCAACATCCGGGGCACTGGGCGGCTGTGCAAGACCAACCTGTCCTCCAACACGGCCTTCCGGGGCTTTGGGGGGCCCCAGGCTCTGTTCATTGCCGAGAACTGGATGAGCGAAGTTGCAGTGACCTGTGGGCTGCCTGCAGAGGAAGTAAGCTGGGAATTTGGAGGAACAAGTCAGAGGGGCTTAGCCTACTTTGGATTTTGGACATCTCCGTCGGGGTAGACGATGGGCAGGCGCCTGGGAGGGGCGGGAAACTCCACTTCCGGTTACGCCCCGCTGGTCTCTTGCCACGGCCATGGCCTCAGCGTCTCTCTGCTTGGGAAGGTGCGGTGGAAGAACATGTACAAAGAAGGGGACCTGACCCACTTCAACCAGAGGCTTGAGGGGTTCAGCGTGCCCAGGTGCTGGGATGAGTGCCTGAAGAGCTCTCAGTATTACGCTCGGAAGAGTGAGGTCGACAAGTTCAACAAGTAAGCGCCGTCGGGGAGGAGCCTGACGTTCTGGGGTTCTCTAGGGTTTCAGATTTTATAGCCCTTTCGCTGAACTCAAAATAAGAATAATAACTTAGTAGATAACTGAGACGGAGAAGGCAATGGCACCCCACTCCAGTACTCTTGCCTGGAAAATCCCATGGATAGAGGAGCCTGGTAGGCTGCAGTCCACGGGGTCGCTAGGAGTCGGACACGACTGAGCAACTTCACTTTCACTTTTCCCTTTCATGCATTGGAGAAGGAAATGGCAACCCACTCCAGTGTTCTTGCCTGGAGAATCCCGGGGACGGGGGAGCCTGGTGGGCTGCAGTCTCTGGGGTCGCACAGAGTCGGGCACGACTGAAGCGACTTAGCAGCAGCAGCAACAGATAACGGAGAAGGCTGCTGTGTTTGCTGACTCATCCATGGCCATCTCTTTGAGATCCTGATATGTTCTGCAGCCCAGGGGACCCCGGGTCACAGCACTCAGGATCATAGCAGTGTGGTACATTTTCGCACTTTTGTCTGCCTTCTGGGCAGACGATGCTTTGGCCCAGGACTAAGAACACCATAATTATGTGCCTGCCTCTGACACCAATCTATAAATGTGACCTTGGTAGTCACTCCATCTCCTTGGGTCTCAGCTTCATTATCTGGAGAGTAGGGATAATTGTGCTGGCCTCTCTCTCACAGAGTTACTTGGATAAGCAAATATACAGCACAGAGGAAGTATTATCAGCAACAAGCCACAGTTCTTTCCTGGCATCGTCACAGTCCAAGACCACCAGAGCGCTCTGACCCAATCCTGATCCCTCTCAGGGAAGCAGAGTGATGACTCTTTAAGGTCGAGACTTTCAAGGGTGGACCTTGTTCCAGCTCCACTGGAGGATCCAGAACCCAAATGCCCACTGTTCTTACTTTGTCTGCCCAATCGAAGCACAATTCAGTTATGACCAAGACTGAGTGGGCACTTCCAAGGACACCTTGTTCCAATTTTACAAAGATATTGCATGAAACATGTCCAATCTGACATGAATATGGTGGAGAAGTTACTATGAGATTTTTTTTCTTTCCTCTAGGGAGAATTGTTGGAAAAAGAGAGGATTGTGCATAATTCCTACCAAATTTGGAATAAGCTTCACAGTTCCTTTTCTAAATCAGGTAATTGCTTTGCATAATTTTGTCCATCTTCACTGCCCTGGGGTCCCATTCCCCTTGTTTGCACTGTTCCAAGACTTCCCAAGTGGCACAGTGGTAATAATGATCTGCCTGCCAATGCAGGAGACACAAGCGATGCAGATTTGATCCTTGGATCAGGGAAGATCCCCTGTCGTAGGAAATGGCAACCCACTCCAGTGTTCTTGTCTGGAAGATTCCATGGACAGAGGAGCCTGGCAGGCTACAGTCCATGGGGTTGCAAAGAGTCAGATATGACTGAGCACGACACAACAAGAACATATTGTCATGGGAGCAGGGCTGACCAGAGGAACTCTCTGCTGTTTAATCTGTACCTCCCTATTGGACCTGGGGTCAATGCCTAGTTATTATTTTCCTGACTATTGGACTATGGACAGCTGCTCTGCCTTTCTAATCCCATCTCTTTGTCTAGAGAAGCGGGACAAACATATATGACTGCCCTCCCTCTGAGGATGGGTGACAGAGAGAGAGATTTTTTTTTAAAGTTTTGCAAACTACTGAAGGTCTACATTATTAAATCATGAGATGTATACTACTTTGATATTTTTGTCTGAGGTTTCTATTCAAAATGCTACTGCTGGTTTTCTTTTTCCTGGGCTCCAGTACTTTTGGTCCCGGGCCTTAAACTGAGTTAGGATTTGCTGAATTTTGTGTTTGGCATTCTTCTCTTCTCTTAGGCAGGAGCCCTGATCCACGTATACACAGATGGCTCCGTGCTGGTGAGCCACGGGGGCACAGAGATGGGCCAAGGCCTTCACACCAAGATGGTGCAGGTGAGCAGTCTGGAGACAGTGTCCATCCTCCCCAGCACCGTGATGTCTGGGGGAAGTATGATGCTGTGAAAAAGTGAGCAGTGCCACATCCCAGAAGCAGAGGCAGGCCCAGGTTCTGGCCCTTGCCCAGCTGCTTATTTACATGTGACCTTGGGCAAGCCTGCTCCTCCTCTTGGCCTCAGTTTCCCCATCTATGCAAAGGTGTTGGTGATGATTCGGGCCACTTCCATCACCAGCACTTAAGGGCTCTGTGCCCGTGTGTAAGGTGTGTGTTAAAGGTAACTGGCTTCCCTCACACATATGAGACTCCTCTCAGTGGAGCTGGATTAGAGTTGTCACACCTGCTTGGCTTGTGGGCACTGGCCAAGCTGAATCTTTTTTAAAGCCAGGGTTAGTTTTAAAAAGGCATTGTTCATCACCATCAGGTTTCTGAATATTTTGAATCCAACCAAACCACTCCATAAAGTGTTACTTCAGATTCAGACTGATGTGAGAACATCCCAGCCTCAGTAGAATTGTGGTTTATGAAATTATTTTCTTGCCTGTTAAGAGTGAATCTGAATCCCACCTTGGGGAGAAGGCAGCCAAGCCCTGCCAGGGCCTTCTCTAGAAGGTAGTGTCCTCTTTGTTCGCAGGTGGCCAGCAAAGCTCTGAAGATCCCCATCTCTAAGATCTATATCAGCGAGACGAGCACTAACACGGTGCCCAACTCCTCTCCCACGGCCGCCTCCGTCAGTACCGACATCTATGGACAGGCCGTCTATGTAAGGAGCCTCGGGGGCTGCCGAGCTGAGGGCCAGCCCAAGGCAGGGGTTCGGGAGAGTCCCCAGATAGGAGCTGCAATGGCTCCCTTGCGGGCTTGTGGCGATGGCCGTGCCTCTGGTTCTCTTCACCAGGAGGACACCAGGCTAAAAGAGGGGCCCAGGAACCATTACCACTTCCATCAAGGCCTGGAAGGATGAGCGTAGAGGGGGAGGGGAGTTGGAGGAATGCAGGGGATTCTGGGAGGACACACACCCTGGTGGTAGAACTGAGCAGGAGACAATGGATCAAAATTGAACCTTGATTGGGGGTCAGCCAGGTCATCCCCGTGCTTCCCCCACCTCAAGGTGGGTAATGTCATCAAACAAAGGAGTTTGAAGGGAGAAGGCACCTCCTTAGGGATCCTTCAGCATTTCCCCCTCGTGTCAACTTCAGGACTGAGTCGTGAAGTGCTCTCTGCACAAGGGCCAGTGGCTCCTACCCAGGGCCTGGAACATTCCTGAGAGGGTGGCATGGCTGTCTGAGTGGCACTCTGGGCACAGCACTGCTTGGAGAACCTCAGGATTTTGCTTGAGTTGGGGAATGCAGAGGACTGATGTGTCTGCCATGTGGGCTGTCTTCTTTAGGAAGCTTGCCAGACCATCCTGAAAAGGTTGGAACCCTTCAAAAAAAAGAATCCTGATGGCTCCTGGGAAGACTGGGTAAGTTTGCAGACAAAAGAGAAATTAAGAGCAGAGTTGTGTCCCCGACCCTGGGCAGGAAGAGGAGGTCAGGATCTAGTCACAAAGGCAAAGAGAAGTTGAGGTGTCTGTATGCTTTCACTGGAGAAGCAAATGTTCAGCCTTGCTGGCCCCCTTCTCTACAGCGTTCATAGTTGAGGGAAGTCACTTGAGAATTTTTGATCCAAGATCTTGACAGCCCTGAGGGAATTGGGGGTTCACCTGCCCTGAGCATCATAAGATGGGGGTGACTGCTACTCCTGCCTTACTGAGACTTCTCTCAGAGGTCATCCCATGTCCCATTCATCTGCAGTCTTAAAGAGTCTCAATTTCTTCAAACCTCCATTTCTGAGAGGGCTGCCCCAGGAGCCTCCTGCATTACCCAGCTCTGGAGTCTGGGTCCACAGAGACTCTTGTCTGTGAGGGAACAGGGAAAAAGACATTGTGTCCATGCTCAGTCACTTCAGTTGTGTCCGACTCTTGGGGACCCCGTGGACTATAGCCCGCCAGGCGCCTCTGTGTGGGATTTCCCAGGCAAGACTACTGGAGTGTGTTGCCACGCTCTCCTCCAGGGGATCTTCTTGACCCAGGGATTGAACCCGTGTTTCCTGCTTGGGAGGAAGATTCTTTACCACTGAGCCACCTGGGAAACTCCAAAAGATGTTCCCCACAAATTTATATCATGCCTGTGATTTTAGGAGTGATACGAGCACTCATGAGAGGAATGAGCCCAGTTCTCTGATTTCTGGTTTAGAAGCCTGCATGTCAGAAACCCTCAGAGGGAAGCTGCCAGGAAGTGTCTCTCCGATGGGAGACTCAGCTCCGCCCACAAGCAAACATGCGATGGTGGCCCCACTTGACCTTCCCCTCATGTTCCAATGAAAGGACTGGATACAATAGTAACCCATAAAATGTGACCACACATGAACCAACTCAGATTGTGCAAGTCTCCCTCAAAACAGTCAAAGAAAATAAGCTGTTTCTCCTAGACCTACTCATCTTACTGTGCCTCACACAACCTGTCCTTCCCTGTCCACACTCACAGATACCACGTGAATGTGGGTTGATTTTGGTAGTGTGGGTTTTAGCATGGATTTGTAAGACAATGTCAACGTTTTCAACGACAGTCTCTACAATCTGTTGACCTGGGCTTTGTCTTCATCTACTGGCCATGTAGTCCAGTGTTCCTTATAAGCAGGTAACCCTCCAAAAGGGTTTTATCAGAAGAGTGTGATTGGGACATGACAGGCATCAAAGCTTTTTAGTGTCTGTACTGTATTGAAAAAGGCAAGCTATTACTGCCACCACTACTATCTATGTATATATCTGATGTCATATAGCAAAGACCCTAGAGAAATTCTTTCTGTAAACTTTAGTTTTCTCATCTGTAAAATGAATGTAATAATAGTACTGATCTTATAGGGTTGTACTGAACACTAAGTAAGGCAGTGTCTGCAAAGGACTCAATAGCATCTTTTATATAGTAAAGTCCTTGGAAGTTGACAATGATCATGATGCAAGCTACATCAACAACAAATTAAATTTAGAACTGTGAATATTGAAAGAGAGAGAAGGAATGAAGAAAGGAAGGAAGAATAAAATAAAAATTTATTATGTAGTTGTTGTTCGGTTGCTAAGTCGTGTCTGACTCTTTGCAACCCCATGAACTGCAGCACACCAGGCTTCCCTGGCCTTCACCGTCTCCTGGAGTTTGCTCAAACTCATGTCCATTGAGTCAGTGATGCCATCCAATTATCTCATCCTCTATTATCCCCTTCTCCTTCTGCCCTCAATCTTTCCCAGCATCAGGGTCTTTTCCAGTGAGTCAGCTCTTTACATCAAGTGGCCAAAGTATTGAAGTTCAGTTTCAGCATCAGTCCTTCCAGTGAATGTTCAGGATTGATTTCCTTTAGAAGTGACTGGTTTGAGCTCCTTGCAGTCCAAGGGACTCTCGGTGAGAGTCTTCTCCAGCACCCAGTTCAGAAGCATCAATTCTTCAATGCTCAGCCTTCTTTATGGCCTCTCACATCTGTACACAACTACTGGAAAAACCATAGCTTTGACTATACACACCTTTGTCGGCAGAGTAATGTCTCTGCCTTTTGATACACTGTCTAGGTTTGTCATAGCTTTCTTCCAAGGGGCAAGCATCTTTTAATTTCATGGCTGAAGTCACTGTCTGCAGTGACTAAAGAGACAGAATGGGTGGAGAGGTGGACAACTTTATTAATAGAACACAAGTCTAATATGTTAAGTAAGGAATGAGCATTGTACAGAGTTGCTGTTGTAATGGCCAGAGTAGGGAGTCATCACAGGAGAGGTGAATGAAGAGGCAAGCTTGAGCTGATTGTTGATGAAGCAAAGGATTTTGACAGATACAGCAGAGGAACCACATAAATGAAGGTGCAGAAGTGTAGGGATGAGAAGGATTGGGAGAGAGTTAACGCTGGAGTTTTGATTTGAGTAGCAATGCTGTGTGGATTACTGGAAGCCATAGAGAAGACTGGAATCCTTACTGTCAGGCATTTGCTCAGTGGCTCTGTACACAATGCAGAATCATGGAAAGCTCTAGAGTAGGTAAGTGACAAGGACTGTGTGGTGTGTTAAGATGATCCCTCTGACTGGACTGGGCTACATGGCAGGGCGGGAGGCGACTTGAGGCTGGAAGACCAGTTAAGAGGCTACTGTGGTGCTCCAGGCTTCAGATGACCAGGGCCTAGTGCAGGGGGTGGTGGTGAAGAGCAGGAGGTGCCATGTGGAAGCGAGAGTCACTATTGAAAAAAAGCTGATCAGCTTCCAGGTGAGGAGGAGGAGCTCATGAAAGCTTGGTGCCGGGCCAGGGTTTCTGGAAGCCATGCTTCCCCCTTCCTGATGCCATTCCCTCTCCTCAGGTCATGGCTGCCTACCAGGATAGAGTGAGCTTATCTACCACTGGGTTTTACAGGTAAGTAAGGTGCTGACCTTACCCCTCTCACAATGAGTTGTCATCCTAACCTCTGCAGGCCCCTCCAGCGCTGCACTCTATCAGCCTTTGGTCAGGAGAGAGCAGGTCCACCAAAATGCTTCTCTCTCCAATGGACTGCCACTAACTTCAGTGTATTGAAGGGGCCCTGAAATACGTGAGCTTACCAAACTATGTGCCAAAAGCATGAGCTATCGTATCGAAAGACCTCTGTTCTAGTTCTGGTCTTAAAGTGTACCATTCCATTGGGGGGTCACTGGTCCCTCTCTCAACCTGTCTCCTTTTTTATGACATAATGGGTCAGTCACCAGCCATGCCCCTCAGCATTCTCCTGTAAGAACCAGGGGCGTCTGGTGTTCTGAGGGTCACCCGTGTGTGTTATTTGTGCTTTGCGTCAGATTGCTTTAAGCAGGCTCTCCTGCAAAAGAATGAGAGGAGGATCTAGAGCACGTGGTCTTGTTACAAAATGTAGAGTGGAACATAAAATGGGATTTAGAAAAAAGCATCTTCTGAAACTTGAAAATTCAGTGAGACCCTGTTTCAGCAGAGGCCTTGCCTGTCTGATCTAGAAGCTGTGAAAAGAAATGATCGTATTTACTGTTAGCCATAATGTTTTAGCTTTCTCTGGGAAATCTAACTAAGACCTTTTCTTCCACGGATCAGTGGATGTGCAAAATAGTTGGATGTTTACTTTAAAAGGTCTTGTGTGAAAATTTATAAATATATACACTATATACGTAAAATAAATATACATATGTATTTTTTAGGGCAAAGCAATGTTTTGCCAGTGCTCCCTGGTTATGTAATATTTGACTTACACAAACACAAACTAATGAAGATTTTCTTATAAGTTCCTATTTCATTGTTAGAGTTGATAGAACTGGAGTTTTATCAGGGAACACCCAGATGAACTTGATAAGGTTAGAGGTCAAAGAACATGGCCATCTCTTGGGAAAAGACTTTTCCCTCAGCCCTGTATTGGTTTTGTTTTCATGCAAATTCTTATCACATCAGCTCACATTATTCTTTCTGTGTAAGGTATAGAATAGCTCAGGTACAGAGTGCTATAAACAGAGAATACATACACACAACTAATGTAGCTCATGCAAAATTGGAATCATAATATAAGATAGTCAGGATTGAAAAAAAAAAAAGTCATGTTGATATTTGGCAGAGAACAAAATTCTGTAAAGCAATTATCCTTCAATCAAAATACAGAAATTAAAAAAAAAAAAGAAATGAACCAAGTCTAAAACCTAACACCAAATGCTAGAATAAACTTGCTAATAAATTTTTAAAAAGGAATAGAAAAAAAAGAAAAAATGTAAAAAAGAAAATCTGCTTTTTTTTAACAGCGCTTTGCTCAAATCATCTGTTGAAACTTAGGAGGGGTCCGTAGATGAAGAGTAATACCAGGTGGCTGCACCCGTGTTGGCACGGGTTACTGATCTTGTTACCTTTCACCTTGAGAAAGGTGAGCAGCCCCGGGTGAGCTTGTATGAACAGCCCAGGAGCCAGCCCAGAAGGAACCTTTGGTTCTGAGCTCTTGAATTCTAATTCAGTAGATCCTTTGGAGCATGACTTGCACGTCCTCCATGAGCTCAGGCAAACTTGTCACCTCTGTTTCTACCACATAGAGGCCGGCGTGCTGGGACCCTGCACCGCTCAGCTCTGCAGAGTGATTCATATGAAGGCCATTGGCAAAATGGAGCAGAGACAAGGGGCAAGATGCTCAGCCGTGCAGGGGTTTCACAGACAGGTTCAAAGTGCTCAGAACTCACAGACTTTTTAAAGAACAGCTGAATAAAAAATAAAGCCTTTAGGGTCTTAAGATTTTATGGGACAAACTCTTTGTATGTGTATGAGTTGGGAGGGGGGACATGTCCATCTTATTCATATGCGATATTTTCTCTTCTCCCCAGGACACCCAACCTTGGCTACAGCTTTGAGACCAACTCAGGGAATGCCTTCCACTATTTCACCTACGGGGTGGCTTGCTCAGAAGTGGAAATTGACTGTTTGACAGGGGATCATAAGGTGAGAAGTTTGCAAAACGTTAGAATGAAAGGGGAAAAGAGAAACTCTAAAACTGTAATACAAAGAGCGGAGGAATGAGCTTCCTGGTTGGGAAAACAGTGTGCCAAGTCGTGGCTTGGCAAACTTCCTGAAAAGAACCCAAAACTAAATATTTTAGATTTTCTGAGACTCTGCCTCAGTTATTCCACTCTGTCTTGTAGTAGGAAAATAGATATGAATGTATGCAAAGAGATGAGCGTGAATGTGTTCCCACAAAATGTAATTTATGCACCTGGAATGTGATTTTCATATCGTTTTCATGTCACAACATATTCTTATTATTTTTGTCAGTCATTTAAAACCATGAAAACCATTATTAGCTCACAAGTTCCACAGAAGCAGAGGACGGGCTGCTTTCAGCCCATAGGATGTATTTGTCACTGCCTTTCTTACATGACTGACCTGGACTCAGGTTCAAAGCCCCAGGAAGCTGGGTGCCTGCCCCTCCTACTCACACTGCTGTCTGAGGGTGCCTGGAGCTCTCTGCTTGGGAAAGAACTATTCCTATTGCTCTTAATAACCTAAGGGTTGCTCTGACCCATCTGTTATTCCATACATCCCTTTCTTCTCAAACTGCTTTTGTTGTGCTATCCATTCTAGAACCTCCGTACAGACATTGTCATGGATGTTGGCTCCAGTCTGAACCCTGCCATCGATATTGGACAGGTAAGGCTCCAGGGGGATCAGGGTGGTGAGGGACTTGGCCACCGATGTGCCCCACTGCCTCCTAGGATCCCTGGCCACAGTGTCTCCCCCGCTGTTATTTTTAAGGAGGTCTGAGCATGGTGCCAAGTGAGTCCCCCTGAGAGTGGGATTTAGTGGATGAGAGTCCACCCAATTCCTGAGGCAGAAGACAGATCCACATGGATAAACTTGAAAAGGGCATTCACACGGCAGAAAGCAAGATGATGGGCAGTGGGAACACTGAATATTCAGACACACACGTGGCACCGAGGGGAGTGAAGATCGAGTTTGAGTTCAGTGTGCAGGCAGTGGGGTCTCAGGGCAGAGGCATCTTCTCCCTCTTTATTCCTCTTCCACTGATGATGGCTGTTGTACTCTAGCAAGTAAATGCTACCAAGCCTGAGGTTGTGGAGAGTCCACCCCAGGTTCCAGCAAGAGGAATAAAGGGATGGCTGGAAGAAAGTCACTTTGGGAAAATATGAGAATATTGAGCAGAGCAGGTAGAACAGAGTCAGGGGGAGAAATCAAGAACCGACGTATCGAACATGCGGTAGAAAAGGTTCGTTGTATTTCCCAAAACTGGACAATCACTGAGTATATAGAAACTTAGTCATAAAACTGTTTCTTAAGTCATTGAACAGCGGTGTGGGGAGCCCCTCCTATGGGCAGGCACTGAGCTTGGCATAGCAGACACAGAGATGCTCAGCGTCTGGTCTCCCTCTGAACACACTTGTTTAGCCGTGATGGTGCCACATACCATGATTCTGAGCAGTGAGGCTGGGAGAGCAGACACGTGGGCCAGCAGAGCATGGCGTGTGCCCTTCAAGAGATCTGTGAGCTGCAGCAGGGGCCGTCTTCTCCCAGAGGGCAGGCAGGACTGGGAGTTCAAAAAGCCTGGAATCTACTAACCACGAAAGTCCTGTCTTGTGCTGCGTGCTTAGTCGCTCATTTGTGTCCCCCTCTGTGCAGCCCTGTGGACTGTAGCCCGCCAGGCTCCTCTGTCCATGGGGATTCTCTAGACAAGAACACTGGAATGAGTTGCCATGGCCTCCCCCAGGGGATCTTCGCAACCCAGAGATGGAGCCTGTCTTGTGGGACTGCCCCAAAGTGCACGGTCCCTCTCAGTACACGGCGGGTAGTGGTCCCCTGAGGGACACCCTCAGCCACCATCACCCCACGAGCTCACTTCTCAGCTCGGGGGTGCCGTTTCTCCTGTGGCATCATGGAAGGAACATCTGCATCGGCCCTGAAGTAGGTTTCATAGGAAATTACGCCTACCACTGCCTGTCCCGCTCCTGGAACCGCTGACAAGTTCTGAAACCGATTTCAGTGTCCCTGCCTTTGCTCTGCCTACACCAATGCTGGCAAAGGCCCAGATCGGTTATCCCAGGCTGGGGCAGGAGCCGGGGAAGGAAGCAGTAGGGGGCTGTTTCCAGCTTCTCTCCGGTTCGCCTGGGCAGGTGGGGCTTGGTGCCTGCTGTGGAAAGCAGCACCTGTCTTTGGATGAGGGGTGGGAGGCAGGGTAGCCATGGTTTCTGTCTGTCCTGCAGGTGGAAGGGGCGTTTGTCCAGGGCCTGGGCCTCTTCACCCTGGAGGAGCTACACTATTCCCCTGAGGGGAGCCTGCACACCCGCGGCCCCAGCACCTACAAGATCCCCGCGTTTGGCAGCATCCCCACAGAGTTCAGGGTGTCCCTGCTTCGCGACTGCCCCAACAAGAAGGCCATCTATGCCTCCAAGGTACTATTGCCCTCGGTCTGTGCTGCCTTCCGGTCTGCATTGTGGGAAACCACCCGCCATGGGGGTCTGCAGGGAGCTCGCATGGAAGAGAGAGAGAAGGGCCTGGGGCAGATGATGGGCGGGCAGGGCTGGAGGTGGGGTGAGGGGGGCGGTGAGCAGACCTGCCTGGGAGCACAGGGCACTGGGTTGAGGATGACACCACCTCCCTGTCATTTAAGCCAGCTTTTGGGGTGTACTCAGAGGGATTCCTTAGGTCAGTCTTATAGGTCAAGTCCTGACCTACACCCACGTCTCAGGTGTGCATCCTTGAGGCTTGGTCCCAGAGATGCTGTCGCAGGTCCTGCACCCCTGTCGTCTCTTGAGAATCAGCCCATTCCCCTGTGCACACACTTTCACCTCCTTCAATGACCGCCACTAGACCTTGAGGCTTGATCAGCATGCCTGGATGGTTATAACTACCCTCGGTTTCCTCCGTGTCCCCAATAAGTATGAAAAACAGTTAATAAAATTCATTAAACTGATTGACACAGTTGTTGGTCTAAGAAGGAAGACAGATAATTACTTGTCGTCAATGAAACACATCTCAGTTTACTTTCCAGTTGGGAGGGCCTGGAACACTGTGGTCCTTGCCGTCGGCTCTCACACTTTAGCGTGCGTCGGGTCACTGGGGGCTCAGGGTAAAAAGGTAGCTCCATGGGACTCACCCTTAGAAATTTTGATTCAGTAGGTGTGGGGTAGGGTCCTTAAACCTGCATTTAAAAAAAATATATTTATTTATATTTGGCTTCCCTGGGTCTTCGTTTCTGCATGGGCTTTCTCTCTTTGCAGAGAATGGGGGCTGCTCTCTACCTGCAGTGCCCGGGCTCTAGAGGACAGGCTCAGTGACTATGTTGCCTGGGCTTAGTTGCCCCACAGCATATGTGATCTTCCCAGATCAGGGATGGAACCCATGTCCCCTGCATTGGTGGGTGGATTCTTAACCACTGGACCACGAGGGAAGCCCAGGCCTGCATTTTTAACAAGTCTCCCTGCTGACTCTGTTATGCGCAGTCTCTGATCTATGCTTTGGGGGATGAAACGGCCTTTGCTAGAAAATAGTTTCCATCCTGTTGGTCATGATACCTCTGTTTCAGCAACTTGTAAGTATAATTATGGTGACTGTAAATATTGGTGACAGAGTTGCAGGTAGATTATTCCCTGAGGTTTATTGCTATGAGGAAAGGATCAGATTTTTTTTTTTTTGTCTGTAAAATATAATGCTTCATACAACTTTTAGTGGTCCATTATATTCGCATGGTGTCATCAGAGAAAATCACACAGTGAAATTTAAAAGACATGTGCCCACAAGGAGGAATCATTTATTAGACTGCTTGTTCTCGGCCCCTGTTTAGTTTTGAGCTCCTGCCTTGCTCTGGGGTCCCTGGGGTCTCCAGCCCTGCAGCTGTGGAGGTTGGCCCTGATTCCCTGTCTGTGCTCTGCTCTTGTCTACTCAGGCGGTCGGGGAGCCGCCCCTCTTCCTGGGCGCCTCCGTCTTCTTTGCCATCAAGGATGCCATCCGCGCGGCTCGAGCTCAGCACACAAATAATAACACGAAGGAGCTCTTCCGGCTAGATAGCCCTGCCACCCCGGAGAAGATCCGCAATGCCTGCGTGGACAAGTTCACCACTCTGGTACGAGGGCCCCGCAGTCCAGGGAGGTGGGGCCACAGGCTGGGGAAAGTTCTGCTGCAGAGGGAGGGCTGAGATGTTAGGCTGTCTCTCAGCCTTCCTGTATTTTTGGCTGGGAAGCCATGGGTCCACACCGCCTTCTGCCATGAGGCACCGCCTCCAACGTGCAGGAAGATAACAAGAATCCCCTTAAAGCTGCAGCTTGGGCTGGGTCTCCTGAGAGGAAGGAGGGCTGTGTGATGCCCTTATCACCCACTGATTCCATTATTTGCATAAAGATGAGGGTAATGGATAAAACTCCAGAAGAGCCTGATCTTTAGTGTCCAGCAGTGGCATTTTTGAGACCCTTCTTTGTTAAAGACACTGTGTGCGGTACTAAGGAGACAGGGAAAAAAATGAATCTGTGAGACAGAGCACATTTGTCCTGTGGTCACCCTGTGCCATGCTGATTCCGGGGATGTGTAGGTGCCCTGGAAGGCATCGCAACCTTTTCAGACACCAGTTGATTGCCCTGTGTGGTGACTGGTTACTGCCTTGGAGGTGTGTGTAGCAGAGAACTCCATGGTCTCTGGAATCATTTGGGGAAGTCCCTGTGTGATACTTGTGGGGAACAATGCCTGGTGAAAGGAGACCATGCCAGGACAGATTCGTCCACTGTCGGAGCCTCAGAAGCAGCCCAGTCTCTGAGTTGGGCCGAGTGGGCCTTGCACTCACTCTCCAAAGGCTGTTGCAGCCTCTTTTGAGTTAGCAGAACCAGATTCTTCCTGATACCCAAGTCATATCTCCTCCTGGGTATTTGATAGGAAATTTGATAGACATTTTGGGTTTCAGAGGGGGAAGGTACAGGAGAGGCCCTGGAGACAGGCAGATCTGCAGTCAGCACAGAGGGTGAGGGAGGCAGATGGGTCTCCAGTCAGGCGGCCCTTCAAGTTTTGCAATAGCTTTAGCCTCAGGGTGAAACACACACAGACCATGTGCAGGGCTCCCAGGCAGCAAGGATGCCTACAAATGTACAGCAACCTCGCTGTAGCCCAGAACCTTCCCACCATGGCCTCAGGGCTGACAGTAATCCAAACCCACCTTCTCTGAGAGCAGAGCTGCTGCCTGGCTCCCAGTAAAGCTCACAGAGATTGTAAAATTAGCTCCGTGCAAACCGTCTGATGCAGAAGTCAGTGATCTAATGCAGAAGTCAGTCATCTGATGAGCCCCTCCCTCTGAGTCCCCGGACTCAAGCAGAGATTCTAACCCAAGTGCCTTGGCTATGCTGCAACACAGAAGTGATTTAAAAATCCCTGCTATGGATTTTCATGAGCAGCTGATCCATGAGCCAGCTGGGCTTTTGAAAAGCTGTGAGCGCCATGTGAGAAAGGACCACTTCTGTATCTGGTCATCCCAGTATCTCCAGAGTCTGCCGCAGTGCTTGACACATGGGGCATGCACAGTGAAAATTAACGAATGGCCAGGATGGGATGGGGTCCTGCCCCGGAGGCATCCCCCCAGCTGGGACTGCAGAGTGGTGTTTGGTCTGGGGGTGGTGGTTGGCGGTGCGGGGATGTGGCGCAGCGTCCTGAGCTGGAGGAAGACCCTTCAACCAGTTCTCTGTCGTTCTTCCTAGTGTGTCACTGGTGCACCAGGAAACTGTAAACCCTGGTCTCTGAGGGTCTGAAGAAGAAGCCCCATAGGAGTCTTCTTATGCTACCCTGGGGATTCCGTGGAAGATGGAACTTGCCCTGCAGAACATGAATCTCTGAAAGTTTCAGGATGACAGAGGTGTTATTCTTCAGGATGATGGTTGGAAGAACATTGAATGGATTGGAAGATTTTGATAAAAATATGATTTATAATCATGATGATAAGCAAATTCAAAACTACTAGGCCTGAATGGCTAATAGGCAATTAGTATCATTTCATGTCTGTTTTAATCACGTATTTGAAATAGGTGTAGGAAGTATTCGTGCTATGTCCTAACTCCCTAAACAGCTTGTATTCGCTCAAGTGCTAACAGCGTCTCTCCTTCAAAGAAGATTCTAACATGCCTCCAGAAGCTTAAAACAGAGTTACTCTAAGCCTGGGTGTCTTCCTCAAAAAGCCTTTCCTTTGATTCAATAAACATCATATTATAACCTCAGATGCACACTTAGATTTGCAATGGGACAGTGGGGTGCAATTCAAACCTCTGATCACTTCATTGGAGAGAATAAAGAGAGAAATTCATTACTTGAATTGTCTTCTTTAAAAAAATTTTTTTTTTTTTAATTTACTTATTTGGCTGCGCCGAGTCTTAGTTGTGATACACAGGATCTTTTAGTTGCTGTGTGTGGGCTCTAGTTCCCTGACTGGGGATCGAACCCAGGTTCCCTGCATTGAGAGTGCAGTCTTAGCCACTGGACTACCAGGGAAGTCCCATGAGTTTAACCTTCTTAAGTTGCATGAAGTAAGATTAATCCATAAAAGCAAAAGCCAACGAACCCAATTACTCAGTACCTACAATGTGCCAGTTTCTTCCTCTTCCTCTGTGCATTAAGAAAAGATCGGGCTTAAAAATCTTCAATTGAAGCCAGTAGTTCCCATCTAGAAATGAGGCTACTCGAATTAAGGTCAGCTGGAGAAAAAACGGCCAAGGACCCTGAGTTCTCATCCCAGCTGTTTCTCTGTGACCTTAGACTGTCACTTCCCTATTCTGTGATTCATTGTACTGCAAAATGAAAGGATGGGACTGGAATACTCTCTTAAGGTCTTCTTTGGATCTGAAAGTCTATAAATATATGACCTGAAAACTCCAGTTATTTAAGAGATCTGCAGGGCTCAAAGACATGACTCCTTTATTATGACGTGCTGTCTGGGTTTAGATTCCCCCCAGTTGAAAAGAGAACAGGAGAAAGGCAGGTATTCCCTCTGCTGGCTCTGACGGGAGATCTCATCACTATCTGGTGCTGGTGGACAGTGTCGCCAGGTCATGTGCCTTCACTGTGTAAATATCCAAATTCTACTGGATGGGGTCCACGGTTCTGGCCCAGAAGGACTGTGGAAACCATGCATTTGACCCCGGTTCTTGATGTTACTAATAAATGAAACGGTCAGCTGGTTGGCACGTGAGAAATGCTTATTAATCATCATAATCATGACAAATGCTGACATCTACCATATATTAACCAGTCTGCATTGCTAGGGAATCCACACACCAAACTCACAGGTGCACACACATACACAGATGCATTTCCCTACAAAATTCCTTTCCTCAGAATATTCTGGATTGTTTACAGCATGGTTAAAACTGAAGCGCTTTAGAAATAACACCAGTATTTGCATTGAGATCTGCACAGGTCTGTTTCATTGGTTTTCTGGAATATTCTATTAGGGTATGGTTAGGGTATAGGACATGGCCTGAAGCTGAGACAGGTCAGCTGTTAATAGTGAGGCTATCAGGGCTGAACAATGACTGTGAATTCCCTTCTGAGCTTAGGAACAGAGGCAAGGCAGGGTGGTCGTGAAAATCCAACAGGCAAGTGCTCTGTGAGCCATAAGTCACTGTGCAGTTCCAAGCTGTTGCCCTTCTCAGACACCTGGCCTTGGCTTGCTGTCTTCCTCTGTAGCCTGCTTCAACTTGAGGGTCCTTGGGCTTGGGATGCCAGCATTGCCTGCAGTATCACACTGAAGCCGGCAGGGGGCGGTGGAAGCCCAGACGTGAGACCGTCCTCTGCAGCGGGCCCAGCAGCATGGCCATCTGCTATGGGTTAGATTCTAGGCAGCTTATTTAGTGTCTCGGAGTTTGTAGACCCGACACCTTCAAAGTTCTCTTCAAGAGCCGGATTTGAAGCTGACTTAGGGTTTCAGACTGACAAAAATCTCAAAGGAGCTCAGAAGACGGGGATCAGCTGTGGGAGTCTGAGCTTCAGGTAAACAGCTGGCGGGGGAAGGCAGGTCTTACTTTCTTAGTATCTGCAGCTTGTGCGGTGCCAGTTTTCACATTTTACTTGTATGTGTGTGCTCAGTTGTGTCTGATTCTTTGTGACCCCGTGGACCGCAGGCTCCTCTCTGCGTGGGATTTTCCAGGCAAGAGTACTGGAGTGGATTGCCATTTCCTGCAACAGGGGATCATCTGGACCCAGGATTGAACCTGAGTCTCCTGCACCTTCTGAATTGGTAGGTGGATTCTTTACCTCTGAACCACCTGGGAAGCCCTTTTACTAATGAAATCTCATTTAATCATCCCAGTGGCCTTAGGAGGTAGCACTTTCATCTCTGTAACAACATGAGAAAGAAATCCTATCCATAGCTGTGCAGAGGGATTACTCATGGGCATTGACTCCTGGAAAACAGGCTGCGACTGGGCCATGCGGGTGGGGAACCTGGCGAATACGGTGTCGGTCTGCTTGTCGGAGTGCACCCATGCTACCCTGGCCCCCAGAGGTTGGTGGAGGCCCCTGAATGCCTATCTATTCGCCTGCGCTTTGGGCAGCTTAGGATTCTCACAATGACTTGGCCAAGTTGTGGACTGTTGTCAGAGGCAGCTGAAAACTTCCTTCTACTCCAGTTAAGGTGGCTGGGAAGCCAGGACAGGAGGACAGGATGGATGGAGGTTGTAGGAGGAACTCCGGGCAAGGGATAAGGGCAGAAATCGTCCTAGCTGATTGATTTACAACTGGGAACATCCGTGAGCCCATGATGTTTTTATCTTTAGCGGAGGGGGATCCTAGACCATTCCTACTGCTGCCTGTTTTAGGTCCTGGGACAAAGCTCTTTGGAACACACAGCTTCCTTGATCTGCTGAGGCTTGAAGTCACCTTGGGGCCCCCCAGGCTCAGGGACTTGCCCTTGTCTCTGTTCTGGACTGCGGGAGAGCATGATCCCAAGGCAGGAGACAGATCCCGGGACAATCGTGTCACCTGATACAAAGCAGCCCACCAGAGGGAATGGAAATGTCAGGAACTACCCAGAGGGTTTGGGCCTCGTCTCTGTCCTAGAACAGGCCTGGCCCTGACCCTGCATAGTCCTCTAGACTGATTTTCATCCTAGAACTGGAAAGGCCCTGGGAACTGTCAGACTCAAACTTTTTGTTTAAGAGCCGAGAATCATAAACCCTGAGAGGGTAACTAACTTGTCTAGGGTCCACAGCCCTTTAGTGAGAGAGACAGGCTTATGACAAGACTGCCTGAATCCTGGTCCAGGTGCTTTAAACTAAATTGTACACCCACTGGTGGAGCGAGCCTTCTCTTAGGCAACCTCAGATTGTGGGGGACATGCTAGAAATCTAGTCATGTGGGTGGGAAGAAGATAGGGCGAGCTTGGAGCCGAGGAATACCTCACTCATCTGTGCTCTAGGATAGGATGCTGCAATGGGAATCCTTCTGAAGCCCTTCAGGTGAGACCAAACAGTAACTGTGAAACATCCCCTTGTTCCAAATGAGGGCTAAGTCACCCATGTGAGACTTGCAGGAGGGACAGCTGAAACTGACTTTGCCGCTTTTAGCTCATGACCTACCTCAGGGAATAAAGAAATAGAGAGTTTGAGAGACTGGAGGGAGAGGATGTCTGAGGATCTTTGAAGAGGGCAAGATGTATGTCCTCTCTGTTGAAGAGAAGGGAAGGAGGGAAGAAGGAGGAAAGAGAGGAAGATTGTGTATGAGGCAGGGTTTCCCCTCACTCGGCCAGGAGAGGGGAGCTTCACGGGGTACACTCAGAGACCCAATCCTGAGAGCTGCTTGAGTGGCTGTGGTTGGATCAGCCCGAGGCACAGAGCAGCAAGAAGAAGGGGGTGAGAGCGAGTTACACATCCTCCAGTGTTCGGGCAAGAATACCAGTTGTGGCCACACTGGAGGGAGCCACCCGTGAGGACTGCCTGGATGGGGAGATGTAATCCCAACAGAGGGAGGGACCATTTTATGCCCAGAATCAACTTGCTCCAGTGGCTATGAGAAATGCTTACACATCCCTGCCTGCCTCCTCTGTTCCAGCCTGACCTCCACTACCACACTCCTCACTCCCCACCCAGATCTTTCACCAGGGAGAACGTGGCAGGGCTCTCCACTGTGCCTCTGTGATGGCTGGCACCCGATATCTGGAATCTCTCACTCAGAAATCTTCCCTGAGAGTGAGCCCTGAATGTTGGGGGAGGAGGCTTAGGGGCAGCAGTGTGCAGGCTTCTCTGCTTACTCTGATGTGCTCAGAACATCAGCCTAGGAGCACAGAGTGTGTTTCTGAAAATCCGGGCAGCCTGTGGCTTGCTGCCCTCTCCCCCTGCCTCCCCCATCAGAGCCTAGCTGGAGTGGAGACCAGGGCCCTTCCTCTGTGCAGCCAGTTGTTTTAGTCATCAACAGCATTGAACTGACCCATGCGTGTGCCCAGTGTTCTTCACATGAGATGTGTATTCCCTGGGGTCCTCCTAGCTGTGTGCTGTGCTGGGGGGAGGCTGGACTGAGCACCTGTCCTGGGCAGTGGCACCAACATGCCTGAGGCAGCACTTGGCTGTTTAGGAATTGAGGGTGGGCGGGCCAGTTAGCTCCTCTGAACCTTCATCTTTTCATCTGTAAAATAAGCTTGGATAATCATACCACTCCTGCAAGAAATTATTGTTTCCAAATGGACACCCATGAGGTATCTATCTCAGCATGGGAAATTGCCCTTCCTGCAACAAAATTATAAATGAAGGTACTCAACTTTTTTTTTTTTTTTAATAATTTTAAGCTCTTTCTTTTTTTTTTTTAAGTTTTATTTTTAAACTTTACATAATTGCATTAGTTTTGCCAAAAGGTACTCAACTTTAATACCTGCTTCCAGTCCTTTATCAAACCAATATAATTATCTCATGCTATAGTTTCTTAAAGCATTTCTATGTATTGAGACAATTACACAAAAGTGTATCTGATTAAAAACACAACCCTCGAAACATGACTAATAGACCAGACCAAGGTATCATCCTATGATTCTGTGAGAAAAACACAGATATATCCAAAACACTTTTCATGAAATAGCTCTTCTTTTCCATGACTGCAACCAGAACTAAATACTGTGTATAGAAATTACTTGTGGTGATTAAAGCATTTGAGAATCTAGATTTATCATTAACATCTTACCAAGACAAACTCTATGTGTAAACTCTGTGAAAATAAGTTCCTATGATGGGCTGATGGAAACCTCAAGGAGGGCTTTGTCTATTATTCATCCACCCCGCTTCATCCACTCATTTAGCCATTCATTTGTTCCCTTATTCAAGAAGAATAAAATGGTTTCTATTTAAAATAAGTATTTGGTTATCTATCTGCCTGTGAAACTCTTTTCCCATAACAGATATTTGAAATTTAAGATGGTTCTCTTATTTATTTAAATATAGATATTCCCATTACTTTATATTTGTTCCAGTTATTAAGCAACTCCTTCGGCTCCACAATATCTCTTCTATCTGCTCAATAAAGCTGGGGCGAAACCGTGTAAGGCATTCTTGCTCTGTCTGCTCCCTCTGCTACAGTCTGCCAGTAGAGGGCAGTAGAGGGCGACTGTAGGGCTGGAGGAGGAGATGGACGTGTGCTCCATTCTATTACTATTTGCCTCTTTTTCAAAAATTAAATTTATTTTTAAGTGAGGCAAAGATGAATATTTTTAATGATAAAAGGTACAATTCACAAAGAATATAGAAATCATAAAACCATTTGACACCTAACAACAAAGAAACAGAGATACATAAAGCAAAAATCAGAAGAAAGAAAAAAATACAATCATAGTGAGACATATTAACATTTCTCTGAGAATATTTTATCAAGTGTATAGAAAATAATAGGAGCATCTTGAATGATGCATTAATAGTTTAAATTAATATATTTCTACTTAGATTAATTTATATTAATCTTACATCCTACCTAAATATAAAGTTTTGTATCTCATATGTTATTATCAGATGTCCATAGGACATTTAGAAAAACTGGAAATAATATAAACATTCAGTTCAGTTCAGTCGCTCAGTCGTGTCTGACTTTTTGCGACCCCATGAATCGCAGCATGCCAGGCCTCCCTGTCTATCACCATCTCCCGGAGTTCACTCAAACTCACGTCCATCGAGTCAGTGATGCCATCCAGCCATCTCATCCTCTGTCGTCCCCTTATTCTCCTGCCCCCAATCCCTCCCAGCATCAGAGTTTTTTCCAATGAGTCAACTCTTCGCATGAGGTGGCCAAAGTACTGAAGTTTCAGCTTTAGCATCATTCCTTCCAAAGAAATCCCAGTGCTCATCTCCTTCAGAATGGACTGGTTGGATCTCCTTGCAGTCCAAGGGACTCTCACTAAATTTCAAAAAGTATAATTTTTTTGTGTGATTTAGTTATACATACACCATATGTTATTTTTGAAATTATTTTTAAATTAGAAATCTTGCATCCTATTCACACTAAGTCAAACAAGTGGAATCAAAATGTCATAAATTTTTTAGTTAGGCAAAAAGTCATGTTTTCTAAAATATATATATTATACATATTATTTACATATGTATACAAGAGCTTTTCTACTATGCTTGATAAAGACATGAGAAAGAACATCAAAAAAAAAAAAAAAGAAGATACGAAGAAATTGGAAAACATGAAATAGGAGCACTGAATGTGAGACAGAAGTGATGCAAAGTAGATAAAAGTAAACAACCCTCACATGGGCCAGTTGTTTTTAAAGAGAGCTGCTCATTAGAAACATCTCTGGAGCTCCGGAGAAAAAAAGCAACACCTGGGCATCAGTATTTTTCAAAAAATTCCAAGATAATTCTGATTTGCATTTGGATTTTAAAAAGTGATTACAGGTTTTTCTGTTAAATGGTAGTTTTGGTGATATAGAATTCTATTATTTTTCTGTTGACCAATCGTGATACAATGGTTTTAAGTGAGTAATAGCTATATAATCACAATAGTAAAAGATGTTTATCAGTTTTCACAATCAATAGCCAGACAAAAAGTAAAAGATAATTATAGTTTCACGCCATAGTGGGAACATGATTATCCTAACAATATAAAATAATTACATACAGTTTGGGGGGTCAAGCAGACTGATGTGACGAGTGGAAGTACATACATGCACACGTTTTCACCTGCTCAGCTGGTCTATGTCCTTTGGTTGGTGCATTTAACCATTTACATTTAAGGTGATTACAGATATATATGATCTTATTACTGTTTTCTTAATTGTTCTGGATTTTCTGTAGGTAGCTCTTTTCCTTCTCGTTTCCTGCCTAGAGAAGTTCCTTTAGCATTTGTTGTACAGCTGGTTTGGTGGTGCTAAATTCTCTTAACTTTAGCTTGTCTGGAAAGCTTTTGATTGCTCCATCAAATCTGAATGAGTCTTGTTGGGTAGGGTATTCTTGGTTGTAGGTTCTTCCCTTTCATCACTTTAAATATATCATGCCGTTCGGCTTGTAGAGTTTCTGTTGAGAAATCAGCTGATAGCCTGATGGGAGTTCCCTTGAATATTGTCATTTTTCCCTTGTTGCTTTTAAATATTTTATTTCTGTCTTTAATTTTTGTCAGTTTACTTACTATGTGTTTCAGTGTGTTCCTCCTTGGGTTTACCCTGCCTGGGACTCTCTGTGCTTCCTGGACTTGGTTGACTATTTCCTTTCCCAGTTAGGGAAGTTTACAGCTATTATCTCTTCGAATATGTCCTCAGGTCCTTTCTCTCTTCTCCTTCTGGGACCCCTATGATGCAGATGTTGATGCATTTAATGTCCCAGAGGCTCTTAGGTTGTCTTCCATTTCTGTTCCTTTTTTTTTCTATATTCTGTTCTGTGGCAGTGATTTCCACCATTCTGTTCTCCATGTCATTTGTCCGTTCTTCTGCCTCAGTTATTCTGCTATTGATTCCTTCTAGCGTATCTCTGTTCTTTAGTTCTTCTAGGTCTTTGGTCAATATTTCTTGCATCTTCTCAATCTTTGCCTCCGTTCTTTTTCCAAGATACTGAATCATCTTCACTATCAGTATTCTGAGTTCTTTTTCTAGAAGGCTGCCTATCTCCACTTCAGTTGTTTTTCTGGGGCTTTATCTTGTCCTTCATCAGTGACATAACTTTCTGCTTGTTCATGCTGATTCAGTTCAGTTCAGTCACTTAGTCATGTCTGACTCTTTGCAACCCCATGGAATGCAGCATGCCAGGCCTCCTTGTCCATCACCAACTCCTGGAATTTACTCAAACTCATGTCCATTGACTTGGTGATGCCATCTAACAGTCTCCTCCTCTGTCATCCCCATCCCCAGATTCGTCTACCTGACTGTTGTCCCTTCTAATTTTCTTATGATGTCAGTCTCCATCATCAATCAGCCCTTCCTTTATATAGTCACAAATATTTCTAGGTCCATTTTTCAATTCTTCATTGTCACAGCAATTCATCTTATTAAACAATAACCAGCCATACAAGCTGTGAAACATCCTTCCAGGAAAAATTTAGCAGTCTACATATATGTGCTACGCCCTGCAAGGAAAATAAAAGATGAATAAGGCTCAGATGCTGCCCTGAGTGGGCTTCACAGGTGGCACTGGTGGTAAAGAACCCACCTGTCAATGCCAGAGACGTAAAAGATGTGGGTTCAATCCCTGGGTTGGGAAGATCCCCTGGAGGAAGGCATGGCAACCCACTCCAGTATTCTTGCCTGGAGAATCCCATGGGCAGAACCTGGCGGGGTCATCCATAGAGTCACAAGGAGTCGGACAGGACTGAAGTGACTGCCCTGAGTATCACATCATCTAGTAGGAGAAATATGATGTATGTCAATAACTGTAATTATATAACCCAGGTGGACCATGGCAATGGCTGAAGAGGCTTGGGGGCAGAATGCTTTGAGACTTAACAGGGGACACACCAATAGATGGAGAAACCAGAGGCTTCATGGGGTGGCATTTGTACTGAATGATGGTGCTAAAGGATGGTATGTTAGTTTCCTACTGCTTCCATAACAAATTACCACAAATTTAGTGTGTTAAAACTACACTTGGTAATGTACAGCGTGGTGACAATAGTTAATCATACTGTACCACATACTGGAGTTGCCAAGAGCACTGTGATCACACAGCTCTGTAAGTCTGTGGCACTGCAGGGTCCTTTGCTTAGTTGCACGGGGTCACAGTTAAGGTGTTGGTGGGGCTGTGTTCCTTTCTGGAGGCTCTTTAAATGCATCTGCTTCCAAGTTTATTCAAGTTGTCAGCTGGATTCAGTTCCTTGTTGTGGCAGGACTGAGGTCCTGATTCCTTGCCGGCTGGAAGCTGGGAGTTTTTGCTCCTAGCAGCCACTCCCATCCCTCCTCACACTTTCCATGTGCCCCATATCCACCCCCCAGCAGTGGGGGTTGAATCCTCTCATGCTTTGGAACTTCTTCTGCCTCATCTCTTCTGACCTCAGCTAGGGAAACTGATTGGATCAGGCCCACTTAGGTAATCCAGGCTCATCAACCCATTTTCAGGTCTGTAACCTAACTAACATCTGCGAAGTCCCTTGTGCCTTGCAAGGGAGTGTATTTACAGGATCCAGGGATTAGGACGAGCACATCTTTGGAGAGCTCTTATCCTGCCTGCCTCTGATGGGTAGAAGTTACATATGCTGGGCCTGGCCAGAGGGCTCTTCAGGCAGAGGAAATGGAAAGGATGAACCTTGGAGGCCAGAGACGACCTGCAAGGAGCCAGCCTTTCTCCTGGGGTGTAACCATGTCTTCTGAACGGTAGGATATGTGTGCGAGCTCTTGGGTCAAGTAACAGCCTCTGAATGAGAACAAGGCAAACACAGACAACTGACGGAGGGGTGTGGGAAGCGCAGGGCCGCCTGCCTAGTTCCACGGTGGAAGCTAGAGACCTGATGTGGATACTGAATTCTTCAGCCTTCCAGTTTGTCTTTTTACATTAACAGACTAACATTCACAGTGCTCGAGTTATGTCCTCAAAGTTCTCATTTATAAGCACCCGGACTAAAACACGTAACTACTTTTCACTCCCTGGGACATCTTAAATTTATTTCACACATTACAAAGAGAAGTATCCTGACAAAGTTATATATTCACTGTCCAGATATAAGGGAAAAAACACAATAGTGGAAGAAAATTAAGTCTTTATTTATTTCGAAAACCAAACCACTAGGAAAATATATCACAGTGTTGAAACAGCAGACAATATTGTCATTTCAAGTAAGTTGGTAAAAAGACAAGGTCCTTATCAAAATGATAAGGGGCCAGAACTGGGGCAAGAACGCATGTAGCCAAGGCCCTGGCAAAAGTGGTATTTGGTGATGGAGGGCGGTCCCTTTATCGCTCTAAAAGGGCCACAGTTCATCCCTGAGTTGCTTACTTTTCCTCCCTCGACTTTTTTTGTTGCCAGGGGATTGTCTCAACAAAGCTCTGTTATTTCAGGAGGCAAAGTAAGCAACACTGGGCTTAGGCTTTCATCCTGTTTCATGACAGATTTTTCCAAAGCCCGTCCTTCACAGCCCTCTTAATTAAGCAGCTAATAGTTCCTCTTTCACTGTTCATTCCTGAATATGAGCATATTATACTGTCAAAATCCCGTTCCCCTCAAGGCTGTGTGTCACTGTAAGATTGTCTGGCTGCTTGGCTGACTCTGCCGCAGGCAGCCTCAGGGCCCGCCACGGCTGCCAGGGAGAGGGAGAGCACCTGCTTCCCTTACCAGTGTGAGGTCTCTTACATTTTTGCAGGGTCTCCCGGCTGAATGATGTAATGTGTGAGAATTTTAAGAAACATACATCCACATCTTGATGGTCAGAAATGAGTACCTGCAGGGACCCTTTCAAAGTTTTTATCCAAACTGCCTCTCCCAACTTTACATTTTAATGTCATGCCCTTGTCTATAAAAGAAAAACAAGCAAAACCAACCCCCGGAAGCCCCCTGCCCCCTTCTACATTAGTGATTGCATGGATTTTATTAGTTTGTGGAAAATGTTGTCGTGATCCTTCTGGTAAACAGCAGGTGGACACCAAATAGAACACCTTTCACACTCCATTAGACCATAAGCTGGTTACGTGAACCTGCCAGCCTCTTGGTATCTGTGCAGTAAGAGGATCTGGTACCTTGGAGGGCCCTGGTTTGGTACAAGGGAGACTCCCTATTGGTAGGAGAAGTACTTGCCGCATGAAATTCAGGCTCACAACAAACCTCCTGTGCTATCTGTGACCCAAATTTTAGCACCGCTCTTTCTCCATTTCACTTTCTAGGATTGAAACACAAAGGAACCAGCATCCAGAGGAAAGAAACACAGGCCTTAGACTTGCTGCCATTCTTAATTTCCTCATTCATCAACTCTCCTTATTAAGGAGACCCAAATCCCCATTCGTCTTTTTAAACTGATTCCTGCCCTCAGCCCTGATGGCCACTAGCAGACAGCTACTTCCCAATGGAAGAGAGAGACTCCTTCATCTTCCTGGTCATGGTTGGGATGAGGTTCATGTGGTCATCCACACACTTGGTCACGCAGGTCTCCAGCTGCCGCTTCACATGAAGCTCCTTACTCCCTGCGTCTATTGAATCTTTGGCCTTGTCATTGCAGTACATGGTGCACCGGGCCAGGCGGTCCTGCGGCAAGAAGGGAAAGGGTAGAGAAGCGGAAAGGCTGACCTTCATTTACCAAGTGCTGATCCTGTGCCACGTTCTATACTACGTGTTTTGGCTTGACGTGTATTATCTTGATCAATTAAAGGGACACTATAGTGGAACTGACCAAGACTGTCCTGATTAAAACAGACGGTGGCACCATGAGGGCCCAGACAAAGCATTCCTAGAAAGCAGCTGAATGACCGAATAAGTTGTAAGAAGTGCCTTCCAGGAAGTAAGAAGGAACTAGAGGCTACTGTTACTCAACTACAGACTTTCAAACACCCTGATTTTATAAGGTCTGGCATCACTACAGAAAAATACTCAATTCAGCAAATATTTATTGAGCTTCTACTAGGTGCTAGGGACCCTATTGTTGGGGAATACAGCGATGAGTAAAACAGATAAAACTCTTTCTTTCACTGAACTGATACTCCAGTGGAGGGAGATGGACAAACAAGTAAGTGAAGACGTTGGGGAAACAGCTGGATATATGAATCTGGATAAGGAGTGAAGCTGGTCTAAAGATATGAATGCAGGAGTTGTCAGTATATAGATATTTGCTATGAGACTACAGAACTAGATTGAGGTCCAAGCATAACCCTGGGCACTCCAATGCTCTTCAGAGATTGGAGAGAGTAAAAAAGACAGTAAATGAGAACAAGAAAGGAGCAGGGGCGGGGCAGGGAGTGACCAGGACAGTGAGCTATCCTATCCTGGTGGCCAAATGAATAAAGATTTTTAAACAAGGGGGAGAGTGATCCACTGTGTCAATGATGCAGGCAGACTGAGTAAGATGAGGAATGAGAAATGACCATTGGATTTAGCCCCATGGAAGGGAGTGGAAAGAGTGGTTCTGGTGCAATGGAAAAGTAAGTCTGATTGCAGGACTGAACAGTGAATGGAAGAGAACGTTGTACAGTAATTCAAGAAGCAAACTTGGAAAGACTTGTAAAATAAAGTGTCAAACACAGAGAAACCCTTTGGAGTTTCATGACCTTGGAGAAGTTATCCTTTTACAGTGCCAGTCATTGTGAAGAATTTTACATAGAATATAAAAATGTTTCACATTGGATATAAATTTGTCCACATGAAAAGAATCCCAGGCTATGAAATACTGATTCAGAAGTGGGCCCTCTTCCACCCAAGTTTCAGGAAAGTATACCCAGAGGAAGGGAGTAAAAGGAAGCTGGGGACACCCTTTGCTGCTCCAGAAAGAAATATGGGGCAGGGCAGGGGGAGAGGAGGCTCTTAGTGACCTCAGAGAGGCTTATGAGTCAGGCATCAATAAGTCAACCAAAATAATGCTTCATGTAAATGACTGCTCTTTAGTGACACAGGAGCTGCCCTCTGGGTACAGTAAGTAGGGGCATCCTGGGTGGGAAAACCCACGAAATGATGGTAGGATCTTGCTCTAATCTGTACCTTTTAAAGACTGGCTTATTCCACTTTCCTGGGGATTCTGCTATTGTAAGAATGAACTAACATATTTTACAAAGCTTCATACAGTACAGTAGACATATATTTGATGTCTATGAAAAAAAAAAGCATAAGGCTCTTGGTCATGAACTCCCTTTTGCATTGTTTCTATGGGAAATTCTTACAGCACTCAACCTCTAGGACCTTTTCCAGAATTTTAAACCCTGTAAAGACTAGCCGGACATAGGACTGTCACAGATGTTAACACAAAAACAAGACACTAAAGCCAAGAATTCTGAACCAACGCTTGTCATCTGCAAAAGAGCAACATCTAGGGCTGGAGTGGTCTGGCTGGGGTATTCCTCACCTGGAACTTCTCCAACTCGCTGGTCACCAGGGCCTGAGCTTGAGCCAGAGGTGCATGGCAGCGCTCAATGCACTGGTGCACTTGCTGCATGGACGCCTGGCTTTCCTCACAACAGGCAGCGCTGCACCGGAACATAAGGCCCTGTGGGGGGAGGGCAGAGACGGGTGAGGCAGGAAAGCCTTCGTGCAGAGATGACCACCACCGAGTGCAGCAGAGGCTAGGGGGCGCGTCGCACCTGCACCTCTCCTTAGAACAGACACCAAGAGCTTAAAACCACGAATGGAAATATTATCCTCGGTGCCTAGCAGAGTGTTTCATTGCCGCTAGCTCACTGACAGTTGTTGAACCGAAGGCTGGATGGACGGGGAGGGTGGTGGAGGATGAGACTGGGCCAAGTTCTGAAAACCAGGTGCCTAAACCACAGGGTTCAGAGGTCAGCGATCTAGTAACCATCCACCAAGGGGCAACTGGTCCACTGACTCCAGGGACACCTTGACAAGCGTGGGATCAACAGCCGCACAACATTCTGGGGATCAAAGCGGAACAGCATATGGCATCGCTGCGTGAGCCGAGTATGACCAGGCCATTGAGGAGGCCGAGCACCGTCTTTCACCTTGGCGGTGCTCTTGGGGCGGGCTCTGGCTGCTCACTTGCGAAGCGGCCGCACAAGACGGGAAGGTGGGGGAGGCTGAAACCTTACTCCAGGGGGCTTCTCAACCCTGGCGAGGGGACACCCCCTACCCCGCCTGGCCTGGGGGGTGGGGGGCGGGCAAACGGCCTTGCGCGTGCCGAGGGCGCTCAGATTTCATTCGCTCAGCCGAAGCCCCAGTTCTAAGAGTGAACAGTGCTTCCAAGGACGCAGCGACGACCCCAGGGACACCCCGACCCGGGTCTGCAGGCTGGGAGGCAGTAGTGAGTAAGGATCCTGAGGCGGCTGCGGCAAGGGGAAGAAAATCCCGCACCGTACTCGCTCCCCCCAACCCCGGGTCGGCTCCCGCCCCGCTACCTGCATCTTCCGGATATTCTCCCTCTCCAGACTCTTCACCATGGAGTCCACCGCCTCCTGCACCCGGAGCTGCTGCAGCTCCGCCATGGCGACTCGCGCGGTTCCCGGCTGCGCCGGCGCCCACATGGCCTCCCGCGCACGGGCCCGCCCCCTCGCCGCCACTTCCCGGGTCACCGCGGCGCGCCCTTCCCCTGCCCACGCCGCCCCCTAGCGTCCGAGAGGAGTAACTGCACTCCTGGCGGCCCGCTCCCGCGGCGCTCCGGGGTCCCGCCCCTGGCGTCCCCGCCCACCCCCCGGGACTCTTTACCAGGTCTGCGCACCTCTGCTAGTGCCAAACAGTTCTTTTTCTCCTTACCTGTCTGGGTCCCTGTTCCCCTCTCTTACTTAAAGTTCTTTAAATTCATTTTTGTTTATTTTTAAGAAACTGAAGTAAGTAATGCTCAAAATTCTCCAAGCCAGGCTTCAACAGTACGTGAACCGTGAACTTCCAGATGTTCAAGCCGGATTTAGAAAAGGCAGAGGAACCAGAGATCAAATTGCCAACATACGCTGGATCATAGAAAAAGCAAGAGAATTTCAGAAAAACATCTATTTCTGCTTTATTGACTTTGCCAAAGCCTTTAACTGTGTGGATCAAAACAAACTGTGGAAAATTCTTAAAGAGATGGGAAATACCAGACCACCTGACCTGCCTCCTGAGAAATCTGTATGCAGGTCAAGAAGCAAGAGTTATAACTGTACATGGAACAACAGACTGGTTCCGAGTCAGGAAAGGAGTACGTCAAGGCTGTATATTGTCACTCCGCTTATTTAACTTACATGCAGAGTACATCATAAGGAATGCTGGGCTGGAAGAAGCACAAGCTGGAATCAAAATTGCTGGGAAAAATATCAATAACCTCAGATATGCAGATGACACCACCCTTATGGCAGAAAGCAAAGAAGAAATAAAGAGCCTCTTGATGAAAGTAAAAGAGGAGAGTGAAAAAGTTGGCTTAAAACTCAACATTCAGAAAACGAAGATCATGGTATCCAGTCCCATCCCTTCATGGCAAATAGATGGGAAACAATGGAAACAGTGACAGACTTTATTTTCTTGGGTTCCAAAATCACTGCTGATAGTGACTGTAGCCATGAAATTAAAAGACACTTGCTCCTTGGAAGAAAAGCTATGACCAATCTAGACAGCATATTAAAAAAACAGAGACATTACTTTGCCAACAAAGGTCTGTCTGGTCAAAGCTATGGTTTTCCAGTAGTCATGTATGGATGTGAGAGTTGGACTATAAAGAAAGCTGACCACCAAAGAATTGATGCTTTTGAACTGTGGAGTTGGAGAAGACTCTTGAGAGTCCCTTGGACTGCAAAGAGATCCAACCAGTCCATCCTAAAGTCCTGAATATTCATTGGAAGGACTGATGCTGAAGCTGAAACTCCAGTATTTTGGTCATCTGATGCGAAGAACTGACTCATTTGAAAAGACCCTGATGCTGGGAAAGATTGAAGGTGGGAGGAGAAGGCGACGGCAGAGGATGAGATGGTTGGATGGCATCACCAACTCAATGGACAGTTTGAGTAAGCTCTGGGAGTTGGTGATGGACAGGGAGGCATGGCATGCTGCAAAGAGTTGGACACAACTTAACTGATACTTGATTTACAGTGTGCCAATCTCTGCTGTACAGCAAAGTGAAAAAAAAATTTAATATGATTCATGTAAAAGATAGGTGTGCAGATCTTAGATGTAAACAGCTTGATGAGTTTTAACAGGCCTTGACCTTTCCCTTTCAACCTCTGCCCTTTTTCCCCCTATTGCTCCTGACCCCAAGCAACCACTGATCTGCTCTTTCACTACAGATTTCCTTTTCTTTTCTAGAATATAATATATGTATTTATATATAAATCATTCATTCCTATGTACTTTTGGGGGGGTCTGGTTCCCTTCACCTAACATAACACTTTTGAGGCTGAGCCTTATCTTCAGTTCTTTTTGCTGTATTATTCTGTAGTATTCTATTTAATGGAAGTACAGCAATTTATTTTTCCATTCCCCTGTTGATGGGCATTTGGGCCCTTCCAGTTATTCTGAATAAAGTGGTGACTGTGAACATCACTGAGCAAATCTTTTGTAGACATAAATTTCAATTTCTCTTGGGCAAATAAATATCCAGAAGTGGAATCATTGGATTGTTGGTAGATATATTTATGCATTCATTTCTAATAAGAAATTGTTAGCTTCACAGGCACAATGTGGGAGCTATAGATATTCAATTGACAAGGAAGCATTTATGTGTCAGCAGCAGTGAGCTGTTTCGGAGCTTCTGGAACAGTTCTGTCTGGAAAACCCCTTCCCCCACCTCCTATGCATTCATTTATTAGGACTTCCCTGGTGGCTCAGCAGTAAAGAATCCACCCGCCAATGCAGGAGCCTCAGGAGATATGGTTCAGTCCCTGGGTTGGGAAGATCCCCTGGCAGAGGAAATGGCAACATACTCCAGTATTCTTGCCTGGGAAATCCCATGGCTAGAGGAACCTGGACAGCTACAGTCCGTGGGGTTGCACAGAGTGGGACAGGACTGAGTGACCATGCGTGCAGGCATGCATGCTTCCAACCCTTCCTGTTACAGGCTACTTCCAAACTTTAGTGAGTTATCTATCTTATTAATCTGGAATTATTTCTAGTTTTCCCAATCCAATGTCTGCTCAAGGTCTGCAGGTCTACAGAGGAAAGTTCTAATGCCTTAGAGATGGACTACCAGGCCTTTCAGAATCTGCTGGAACCTACCTTTCCAACACCAGTCTCTCCACTCACTACCATATGTCAGCTATGCCCAACCACTGCTGCTGCTGCTGGTAAGTCGCTTCAGTCATGTCCAAGTCTGTGTGACCCCACAGATGGCAGCCCACCAGGCTCCCCCGTCCCTGGGATTCTCCAGGCAAGAACACTGGAGTGGGTTGCCATTTCCTTCTCCAATGCATAAAGTGAAAAGGGAAAGTGAAGTCACTCGGTCATGTCCGACTCTTAGCGACCCCATGGACTGCAGCCTACCAGGCTCCTCCATCCATGGGATTTTCCAGGCAAGAGTCCTGGAGTGGGGTGTCATTGCCATCTCCAGCCCAACCACTGACAGTCCCCAAACATGTCAGCACCCCTTCCCAGGTCCCCAGACCACCAGCTGTGCCCCTTGTCCGAGGTGCCCTTCCCCACCTCTCTTCTTCAGCTTGTGGGCTCCTACTGAAGACTTAGTTTAGATGCTACACAATTGGTGTCTTATCCTGAATGCTCCTGTAGTGCTTTATGTTTTCTGCCTTTTTCCTATCACAGTGTCTTTTTTTACAAAGCAGGGGTCTCAAACTCACCAGCATTTTTGGGTCCTAGAGAGAGGCAGCACCAGTGAGTGAAGCTGGTCTGGGGTCAGTACCAGTGTGGGCAGAGTGATGGGGACTGTGGTAGACCAAAGAACATTTTCAGTGTTTCCCCTTAAACAACATGGCCATACAACACAAGGTAAACCTGATTCTTCAGGTGCTTTCATCAAGTGATTAAACTGCTTCCTTTCCTTTTCATTACCCTTGCTAGCTGGTGAGCCTTTTGAGAATGTCGTGTTGTTCTTTCCATTTTCCTTAGCACTAATAACAGTACAATACACACACATAATCAGGGAAATTTTGCTGAAGACAGTAACGAGTGAGAAGGTGATAGCTTATCTTTCTGTAAATTTTCTCCACTTTCAAGTTTGCCTGATAGGTGGTGTGGCCTCTGGCCCACTCTGTGTACTTGGAAAGATTCTGGGCGACTTGGTGAGGGGCTTTTGGATAAGATGGAGCAAAACCAAGCCCCTTTGGGAGAAATAACTCTAAAACCCTAGGGGGTGTGGACACTGGGCAAGGGATGGGAGAAATCTGGTTGGGACCTGGCTAGAGGTTGTCCCTAGTCCTACCAACCCCCTAGTCCCTCAGCCTACATCTATCTGAGCCTCAGTTTCCTAATATGATGAAAAGAAAAATAAATAAATAAATAAAAAAAGAGGGAAGCAAATTTATATTCATTGGCTGGTTTCAGGAAAGTACATAGAATAGAGTACTTTTAGGTTTGCAGAGGAAAATCTCTTTTTAATATAAAGAATTATTATGGAGACATTTAAAGAATATTACTAAGAATTATTATTAAGAATCAAATCATTGAACAATGAGCTTACTGGTCACTGGAGAGAACAAGATGAGATGTGGGATGTTTTATGGTGAATTTATGACAAGACTGAGGAGACTTGAGGTGTTTTCACCTAAAGCAGCGACTTCTCTTACCCTTACCTGCCTGCAACCCTCGTGGGTCAGAAGGCTCACCTTCCTTGGAGACATTTAAAGCCCAGTTCCAGGGAGATAATGCAGATTGGCAAGCACGTGGTTCTGGAAGCATCCGTCTTATGTATTTTCTCTGTTAAACAATATAGCCATGAGTGCTGTGGTCAGTAGGAAGTCAGCCCAGTGTTTGACAACTTGACAGATCTGGATTTGATTTCTACTTTGCCTCTTACCAGTGATGTCATCTTAGACAAGTTATTTATTTATTGGGGGCTGTTCTGGGTCTTTGTTGCTGTGAGGGCTTTTCTCTAGATCCTGTGAGCAAGGGCTTCTCTCTAGTTGTGGTGTGCAGGCTGCTCGCTGCAATGGCTTCTCTTGTTGAGGAGCATGGGCTCTAAGGCATTCGGGCTTCTGTGGTTTTTGGCTTCCAGGCTCTAGAGCACAGGCTCAATAGTTGTGGTGCATGGGCTTAGTTGTGCCGAGACATGTATGATCTTCCTAGACCAGGGATCGAACTCATGTCTCCTGCATTGGCAGGCAGATTCTTCACCACTGAGCCACCAGGAAAGCCCTAGACAAGTTATTTAATACTTGACTACCTCACCATGTGGTTGTTCTGTGACTTTTGCCCCTGGATAATGTCTGCCTCAACTCAGGCCAGGCAAAACTAGTCTAGTCCTTTCTTCATGTAATTATAGACATCTTTATACTTACAGAGCAAAGTATCCCAGGAGGAGTCTCTTCTGTGGGTGAAATATAGCTGAACCTGGGACCTTCTTACTGAAGTGCTTGCACCTGGACAAATGTCTCCTTGAGCCAAAGAAAACAAAGGAACTGTAGGTGATTGAAAATAACTGCATGCATTGTGAACAATAGGATACAAAAAGGACATAAACCAACGGATATTCCTGTGGTGCCTGGGGCAAAAGTGAGGTACTGCGAAAGGTCCTGCACTCAGTATTATCTGAGCGGGCAGACCACCTAGCAATGCCCCCTGCCCAGCCCATGGATCCTCACTACCCTCCCCCCGACCCCACTGTTAACCCCATTTAATGACCCAAGCAGCTCTCCTCGGGGACCTAGTTCTTGTCTTCTCTCCCTCTTGCTGCAGCACAAACTGCAATAAAGTCTTGCCTGAAATTCTTGTCTGGTCTCTTATCAATTTCTATTGATTAAAGAGTCCTAGGGCCCAGGTCGATAACAATCTGTGTCTCTGGTCAAGAATCCTAGAATTTAAAGGGTTCCTAGAGATCTGTTTGCTTTTGCAAAATTTTTAAAAGAATCATTTGTTTTCAAATGTGACAACTGGGGAAAACTCCAGTATGAAGAACAGATGAAGATGTTATTTTAACAGTCTAAATTAACTTTCCAAGTTCAAATGTCAAAGAATTGTTTATTTTAAAGACTATCCAGATAGCCACTGGCCAAGTTATTAGTTATTTGAATTTAAGTTAAATGTAAATAAAAACAATTCAGCTCCTTAGTCTCATGAGCCACAGTTCAAGTGTTCACTAGGCAAACCTGACTACAGTATATAGACACAGAGAATTTCCTCCATCACAGAAAGTTCTATTGAACAGTACAGCTTTAGAACAATGAGGCTGTTTTGCTCAGGGTTGTGAATGATGTTCCTATATCCCTATAGCAGTCTCAGATCCAGTGAACATCTTGGTTTGACTTTACTTGTGCGGACTCTAGACAACCTTGATTTCACTGGATGACTAGTTACACAATGTGGTCCTTTCCAATAGCTCTTTTTTTTCAGTCTCAGGATGGCCTTCCATTAAGCAAAGGTGGCAGAAGAAGCTTTAGTTGGAGCCCAGATCAGAGTTAGTTAACCCAGTGGCAAAATAACTAATGATGTCTTGTGGGTTAAAATAGGGCAAAGAACTTATTTGAGCAGGTGTTTTTTTGAAGGATAGCTCAGAAAGTATTTAAATATATTTTAAAAATTAGAATTTTGAGATGTGTGAAATACTCGGGCCTCTCTTGTGGAGCCCTAGGCTGCTGCAGGGCACAGTTTGAAAACTCTTGATCCAAATCAAAGTTCTCATGAAACTGGGTCCTAAAAAGACAAAGGGATTCCACATGGTCACACAGTAGGTGATTATCAAAAGGGGAGTAGAAATAGATTTTTCTGACTCAGTTCAGTGTTTTTCATACACTGTTGAAACGATAGGGTCCAAACATGGCTTCCCCCATCATCCGGGCCCTGGTCTTCGGGGCCTTGGTGGCAGAAAAGGTAGGCTCTGGAGCTGGACCTGAGCCGGGAACTGAGCTTGGCTTCACCTTTCTGATTTGGGATGTTATCTTTGGTGGTAACAATACAACTTCCATTTATTGAGCACATACTGTGTGCCAGATATACTATTATCTTCATTCAACATGATCAGATCAGATCAGTCACTCAGTCGTGTCTGAATCTTTGCGACCTTATGAATCGCAGCACACCAGGCCTCCCTGTCCATCACCAACTCCCGGAGTTCACTCAGACTCATGTCCATCAGATCAGTGATGCCATCCAGCCATCTCATCCTCTGTCATCCCCTTCTCCTCTTGCCCCCAATCCCTCCCAGCATCAGAATCTTTTCCAACGAGTCAACTCTTCCCATGAGGTGGCCAAAGTACTGCAGTTTCAGCTTTAGCATCCTTCCTTCCAAAGAAATCCCAGGGCTGATCTCCTTCAGAATGGATTGGTTGGATCTCCTTGCAGTCCAAGGGACTCTCAAGAGTCTTCTCCAACACCACAGTTCAAAAGCATCAATTCTTCGGTGCTCAGCCTTCTTCACAGTCCAACTCTCACATCCATACATGACCACAGGAAAAACCATAGCCTTGACTAGATGAAACTTTGTTGGCAAAGTAATGTCTCTTCTTTTGAATATGCTATCTAGGTTGGTCATAACTTTCCTTTCAAGGAGTAAGCGTCTTTTAATTTCATGGCTGCAGTCACCATCTGCAGTGATTTTGGAGCCCAGAAAAATAAAGTCTGACACTGTTTCCACTGTTTCCCCATCTATTTCCCCTGAAGTGGTGGGACCGGATGCCATGATCTTCGTTTTCTGAGTGTTGAGCTTTAAGCTAACTTTTTCACTCTCCTCTTTCACTTTCATCAAGAGGCTTTTTAGTTCCTCTTCACTCTCTGCCATAAGGGTGGTGTCATCTGCATATCTGAGGTTATTGATATTTCTCCTGGCAATCTTGATTCCAGCTTGTGTTTCTTCCAGTCCAGCGTTTCTCATGATGTACTCTGCATATAAGTTAAATAAACAGGGTGACAATATACAGCCTTGACAAACTCCTTTTCCTATTTGGAACCAGTCTGTTGTTCCATGTCCAGTTCTAACTGTTGCTTCCTGACCTGCATACAAATTTCTCAAGAGGCAGATCAGGTGGTCTGGTATTCCCATCTCTTTCAGAATTTCCCACAGTTTATTGTGATCCACACAGTCAAAGGCTTTGGCATAGTCAATAAAGCAGAAATAGATGTTTTTCTGGAACTCTCTTTTTTTCCATGATCCAGAGGATGTTGGCAATTTGATATCTGGTTCCTCTGCCTTTTCTAAAACCAGCTTGAACATCAGGAAGTTCACGGTTCACATATTGCTGAAGCCTGGCTTGGAGAATTTTGAGCATTACTTTATTAGCATGTGAGATGAGTGCAATTGTGCGGTAGTTTGAGCATTCTTTGGCATTGCCTTTCTTTGGGATTGGAATGAAAACTGACCTTTTCCAGTCCTGTGGCCACAGCTGAGTTTTCCAAATTTGCTGGCATATTGAGTGCAGCACTTTCACAGCATCATCTTTCAGGATTTGGAATAGCTCAACTGGTTTGCCATTCCCTTCTCCAGTGGACCACATTCTGTCAAATATCTCCACCATGACCCTCATTCAGCAAAGGAGTGTCAAATAAAGAATGAATCCAGACTTGTTGCAGGATAGGGGACCCCTTCTGGGGCCTGAAACTGGGCTCTTGTCTATGTCTACGGAAATGAATTGTCCGAGGAGACACATGTGCTGACAAAGCAAGAGATTTTGTTGGGAAAGGGCACCGGGTGGAGAGCAGTAGAGTAAGGGAACCCAGGAGAACAGCTCTGCCACGTGGCTCAGTCTGGGATTAGTTTCCGGGCTATCTTTAGCCAATTATTCTGACTCAGAGTCCTTCCTGGTGGTGCACGCCTTGTTCAGCCAAGATGGATGCCAGAGAGAAGGATTCTGGGAGGTGGTCGGACATGTGTTGTCTCCTTTTGACCTTTCCTGAACTCTTCTGGTTGGTAGTGACTTATTAGTTCCGTTTTCCTTACCAGGACCTCCTGTTGTAAAACAACTCATGCAAATGGTTACTGTGGTGCCTGGTCAGGGTGGGCGGTTTCAGTCAGTGTGCTTCCCCTAACAGACTTAATAAGGAGGAATTTTAGTTCAAAACACTTATTGTAACTGAGGAGGAAGACTGCTTTAAAGAGGCAGGTAACTATTGCAATAGGGAGCACGAGTTGACTGAAAGACCTGCAAATTTCTTCAGAGTTAAGCAAAAAGGGTTTTCCTTTCACAGAGCAGTAAACAAAGCTAGAGAGACCCGGGTGCAAGGAAGCGGGACGAAAGAATGGTGAGATTAGATAGTGGATCAGAGATTGTTTTACCCTGAGGTTAGTTTATTTTTCTGAGAAGGATCCTTTAAGGGGCTATATGCTGGTTCAGGCTGAGGGTCGACAGGAGTTCAGGGCTCTGGAGAGGGGAGAAAAGCTTAACAGAAAATTTGGTTAACAATAACAAGTCTTATTCTGATTAAACTATAGGGACAAGCAGTTCAGCTATGCATTTGTAAAATAACAAATAAGAATTTGGAGACTGTGTGACCTCCAAATAAGTAAACAAGGAAGGCATCTGCACCCTTACAAAGTCTTGTGGGGAGGGGTGGGTCCTTGCAGTGAGGTATTTTTGGAACACAAAGGGTGTGAGGATTTCTTAATATTCACTGGCCTCAGGTTAAATTCCATATTGTCCAGGAAGCGGGTTTAGAAGTCAAGCAAATTGGTTAAGGTCACAGAGCTAAAACACTGCCTAAATGAGACTCAGATAAGATCTGATGGACTCCAAAACCACATTGTACTCTGTCAACTAAGGGCTTCCCTCATAGCTCAGTTGGTAAAGAATCTGCATGCAATGCAGGAGACTGGGGTTCAGTCCCTGGGTCGGGAAGATTCTCCTAGAGAAGGAAATGGCAATCTAGTCCAGTTTTCTTGCCTTAAAAATCCCATGGACAGAGGAGCCTGGCGGGCTACAATCCATGGGGTCCCAAGAGTTGGATATGACTTAGCGACTAAAACACTACCACTGTCAACTTAAAAAGGATGCACGATGTGAGAGTTGTGAGTTAACTTTCATCTGGGCAAAATGAGGACTGCAGGCTGGGAGACAGTGCCTCAGAGTTCTGAGAAACTGCTCCAAAAAAGTAGTGGAGGAATGTCAATATATGTGATTTTGGTGAAGGGGGAGTTCAATGCAATCAAGCACTTATTTGACATAAGGTTTTCTGCTAGTCACAAGGAGCTGATGTCATCATGAAGGGATTTAGTGCTCTTAGACATGAAGAGCTTCTCCATCTTTGGCTGCAAAGAATATAATCAATCTGATTTCGGTGTTGACCATCTGGTGATGTCCATGTATAGAGTCTTCTCTTGTGTTGTTGGAAGAGGGTGTTTGCTATGACCAGTGCTTTTTCTTGGCAAAACTCTATTAGTCTTTGCCCTGCTTCATTCCGTATTCCAAGGCCAAATTTGCCTGTTACTCCAGGTGTTTCTTGACTTCCTACTTTTGTATTCCAGTCCCCTATAATGAAAAGGACATCTTGTTTGGGTGTTAGTTCTAAAAGGTCTTGTAGGTCTTCATAGAACTGTTCAACTTCAGCTTCTCCAGTGTTACTGGTTGGGGCATAGGCTTGGATTACTGTGATATTGAATCGTTTGCCTTGGAAATGAACAGAGATCATTCTGTCATTTTTGAGATTGCATCCAAGTACTGCATTTCAGACTCTTTTGTTGACTATGATGGCTACTCCATTTCTTCTGAGGGATTCCTGCCCGCAGTAGTAGATATAATGGTCATCTGAGTTAAATTCACCCATTCCAGTCCATTTGAGTTCGCTGATTCCTAGAATGTCGACATTCACTCTTGCCATCTCTTGTTTGACCACTTCCAATTTGCCTTGATTCATGGACCTGACATTCCAGGTTCCTATGCAATATTGCTCTTTACAGCATCGGACCTTGCTTGTATCACCAGTCACATCCACAGCTGGGTATTCTTTTTGCTTTGGCTCCATCCCTTCATTCTTTCTGGTTATTTCTCCACTGATCTCCAGTAGCATATTGGGCACCTACTGACCTGGGGAGTTTCTCTTTCAGTATCCTATCATTTTGCCTTTTCATATTGTTCATGGGGTTCTCAAGGCAAGAATACTGAAGTGGTTTGCCATCCCCTTCTCCAGTGGACCACAGTCTGTCAGATCTCTCCACCATGACCCGCCCGTCTTGGGTTGCCCCACGGGCATGGCTTAGTTTCATTGAGTTGGACAAGGCTGTGGTCCTAGTGTGATTAGACTGACTAGTTTTCTGTGAGTATGGTTTCAGTGTGTTTGCCCTCTGATGCCCTCTTGCAACACCTACCGTCTTACTTGGGTTTCTCTTACCCTGGGCGTGGGGTATCTCTTCATGGCTGCTCCAGCAAAGCGCAGCCACTGCTCCTTACCTTGGACAACAGGTATCTCCTCACCGCCGCCCTTCCTGACCTTCAACGTGGGATAGCTTCTCTAGGCCCTCCTGCACCCGCGCAGCCACCGCTCCTTGGACGTGGGGCTGGTCCTCCCAGCCGCCGCCCCTGGCCTCAGGCGTGGGGCGTGGGATAGCTACTCCCGGCCGCCGCCCCTGACCTCAGACTTGGGTAGCTCTTCTCGGCCGTTCCTGTGCCGTCACAGCCTGGCACTTTCGGCCGCTGCCCCTGACCTCGGACGTGGGGTAACTCCTCTTGGCTGCCGCCCTTCGGGCATGGGGTCCTCCCAGCTTCTGCCCCTGACCTCGGACGTGGGGTAGCTCCTCTTCCGCCATGCTTAGTGCGCCAGTAGCAGCAGCTGCCAGGAGCTGACTGTGGCTCAGATCATGAACTCCTGATTACCAAATTCAGACTTAAATTGAAGAAAGTACGGAAAACCACTAGACCATTCACGTATGACCTAAATCAAATCCCTTATGATTATACAGTGGATGTGAGAAATAGATTTAAGGGACTAGATCTGATAGATAAGAGTTGATGAGCCATGGAATGAAGTTCGTGATATTGTACAGGAGACAGGGATCAAGACCATCCCCATGGGAAAGAAATGCAAAAAAGCAAAATGGCTCTCTGGGGAGGCCTTACAAATAGCTATGAAAAGAAGAGAAGCGAAAAGCAAAGGAGAAAAGGAAAGATATAAACATCTGAATGCAGAGTTCCAAAGAATAGCTAGAAGAGATAAGAAAGCCTTCTTCAGCAATCAATGCAAAGAAATAGAGGAAAACAACAGAATGGGAAAGACTAAGATCTCGTCAAGAAAATTAGAGATACCAAGGGAACATTTCATGCAAAGATGAGCTTGATAAAGGACAGAAATGGTATGGACCTAACAGAAGCAGAAGATATTAAAAAGAGGTGGCAAGAATACACAGAAGAACTGTACAAAAAAGATCTTCACGACCCAGATAATCACGATGGTGTAATCACTCATCTAGAGCCAGACATTCTGGAATGTGAAGTCAAGTGGGCCTTAGAAAGCATCACTATGAACAAAGCTAGTGGAGGTGATGGAATTCCAGTGGAGCTATTCCAAATCCTGAAAGATGATGCTGTGAAAGTGCTGCACTCAATATGCCAGCAAATTTGGAAAACTCAGCAGTGGCCACAGGACTGGAAAAGGTCAGTTTTCATTCCAATCCCAAAAAAAGGCAATGCCAAAGAATGCTCAAACTACTGCACAATTGCACTCATCTCACATGCTAGTAAAGTAATGCTCAAAATTCTCCAAGCCAGGCTTCAGCAATATGTGAACCATGAACTTCCTGATGTTCAAGCTGATTTTAGAAAAGGCAGAGGAACCAGATATCAAATTGCCAACATCCTCTGGATCATGGAAAAAGCAAGAGAGTTCTGCTTTATTTCTGCTTTATTAGCTATGCCAAAGCCTTTGACCATGTGGACCACAATAAACTGTAGAAAACTCTGAAAGAGACGGGAATACCAGACCACCTGACCTGCCTCTTGAGAAATCTGTATGCAGATCAGGAGCAACAGTTAGAACTGGACATGGAACTACAGACTGGTTCCAAATAGGAAAAGGAGTTTGTCAAGGCTGTATATTGTCACCCTGTTTATTTAACTTATATGCAGAGTACATCATAAGAAACGCTGGACTGGAAGAAACACAAGCTGGAATCAAGATTGCCAGGAGAAATATCAATAACCTCAGATATGCAGATGACACCACCCTTATGGCAGAAAGTGAAGAGGAACTCAAAAGCCTCTTGATGAAAGTGAAAGAGGAGAGTGAAAAAATTGGCTTAAAGCTCAACATTCAGAAAACGAAGATCATGGCATCCGGTCCCACCACTTCATGGGAAATAGATGGGGAAACAGTGGAAACAGTGCCAGACTTTATTTTTTTAGGCTCCAAAATCACTGCAGAAGGTGGCTGCAGCCATGAGATTAAAAGACGCTTACTCCTTGAAAGGAAAGTTATGACCAACCTAGATAGCATGTAGAAAAGCAGAGACATTACTTTGCCAACAAAAGTCCGTTGAGTCAAGGCTATGGTTTTTCCTGTGGTCATGTATGGATGTGAGGGTTGGACTGTGAAGAAGACTGAGTGCCGAAGAATTGATGCTTTTGAACTGTGGTGTTGGAGAAGACTCTTGAGAGTCCCTTGGACTGCAAGGAGATCCAACCAGTCCATTCTGAAGGAGATCAGCCCTGGGATTTCTTTGGAGGGAATGATGCTGAAGCTGAAACTCCAGTACTTTGGCCACTTCATGCGAAGAGTTGACTCATTGGAAAAGACTCTGATGCTAGGAGGGATTGTGGGCAGGAGGAGAAGGGGACGACAGAGGATGAGATGGCTGGATGGCATCACTGACTTGATGGACGTGAGTCTGAGTGAAATCCGGGAGTTGGTGCTGGATAGGGAGGCCTGATGTGCTGCGATTCATGGGGTCGCAAAGAGTCGGACACGACTGAGCGGCTGAACTGAACTGAGACATGAAGAGATGCAAGGATTGGGATCTTGAAATCAGTTTCTGAAAATATCTATCTATAGATCTGTTCCACCAGTTTCCCTGGAGCACAAGGTGCCTCAGTCTCCAACTGAACTTCCTTTAGGGCATGTTGAAGGTCAACAACTCAACATCATAGGATTCAGATGGCAGATGGCAAATGCCCTTTTTGTTGTTGTTCAGTCACTGACAAGTGCCCATTTGTAGTTGTCAACTCCTATGGGCCTTTCTAGTCTAAAATTGTATAAATGGGTTTATCAATTGGAGCATTTCTCATATCACTAGGTGGTGTCCTGGTCAGGTGTACCTGATAGATTCTTATTGCACAGAACTGTCCCATTTTCCAGTGATGATGGTGAAACTGTGCAACTCAAATCGAGACTTCAACCCAAGGTCTTTTAATTGGGGTCACACACCTGATCTCAGAACTTAACGAAACTCAAGTTCTTTATGTATCATCACAGAGAGAATTCAGGAGAGAAAAGTGTGAGGAGTGGATTTCTGTAGAGTGAAACACTCCACAGAGTGTGGGTCCTTTCAGAAGGCAAGAGGCATTTGGGTATGGAGGTTGTCAGTTTTTATAGGGATGGGTAATTTCGTAGGCTAATGAGTGGCCAATCTGGTCACATGGACCACAGCCTTGTCTAACTCAATGAAACCACGAGCCATGCCATGTAGACAGACCGGTCATGGTGAAGAGTTACGACAAAACATAGTTCACAGGAGAAGGGAATGGCAAACCACTTCAGTATTCTTCCCTTAAGAACCCCATGAACAGTATGAAAAGGCAAAAAGATAGGACACTGAAAGATGAATTCACCAGGTTGGTAGGTGCCCAATATGCTACTGGAAAAGAGTGGAGAAATAACTTCAGAGAGAATGAAGAGACGGAGCCAAAGCAAAAACACCACCCAGTTGTGGATGTGACTGGTGATGGAAGTAAAGTCCGATGCTGTAAAGAGCAATATTGCATAGGAACCGGGAATGTTATGTCCATGAATCAGGGCAAATAGGAAGTGGTCAAACAGGAGATGGCAAGAGTGAACATCAACATTTTAGGAATCAGTGAACAAATGTGAGCACCAAAAAATTGATGCTTTTGAACTGTGGTGTTGGAGAAGACTCCTGAGAGTCCCTTGGCCTGCAAGGAGATCTAACCAGTCCATTCTAAAGGAGATCAGCCCTGGGTGTTCTTTGGAAGGAATGATGCTAAAGCTGAAACTCCAGTACTTTGGCCACCTCATGTGAAGAGTTGATTCATTGGAAAAGACTCTGATGCTGGGAGGGATTGGGGGCAGGAGGAAAAGTGGACGACAGAAGATGAGATGGCTGGATGGCATCACTGACTTGATGGACGTGAGTTTGAGTGAACTCCGGGAGTTGGTGATGGACAGGAAGGCCTGGCGTGCTGCGATTCATGGGGTCGCAAAGAGTCAGACATGACTGAGCAACTGAACTGAACTAAAATGGACTGGAATGGGTGAATTTAACTCAGATCACCATTATATCTACTACTGTGGGCAAGAATCCCTTAGAAGAAATGGAGTAGCCATCATAGTCAACAAAAGAGTCTGAAATGCAGTACTTGGATGCAATCTCAAAAACGACAGAATGATCTCTGTTTCCAAGGCAAACCATTCAATATCACGGTAATCCAAGTGATGCCCTGACCAGTAATGCTGAAGAAGCTGAAGTTGAATGGTTTTATGAAGACCTACAAGACCTTCTAGAACCAACACCCCAAAAGATGTCCTTTTCATTATAGGGGACTGGAACGCAAAAGTAGGAAGTCAAGAAACACCTGGAGTATTAGGCAAATATGGCCTTGGAGTACAGAATGAAGCAGGGCAAAGGCTAATAGAGTTTTGCCAAGAGAACGCACTGGTCATAGCAAACACCCTCTTCCAATAACACAAGAGACTACTCTACACATGGACATCACTAGATGGAGAACACCAAAATCAGATTGATTATATTCTTTGCAGCCAAAAATGGAGAAGCGCTATACAGTCAGCAAAAACAAGACAGGGAGCTGACTGTGGCTCATATCATGAACTCCTTATTGTCACATTCAGACTTAAATTGAAGAAAGTAGGGAAAACCACTAGACCATTCAGGTATGACCTAAACCCTTATGTTTATACAGCGGAAGTGAGAAATAGATTTAAGGGCTTAGATCTGATAGACAGAGTGCCTGATGAATTATGGATGGAGGTTCGTGACATTGTACAGGAGGCAGTGATCAAGATCATCCCCAAGAAAAAGAAATGCAAAAAGGCAAAATGGTTGTCTGAAGAGGCCTTACAAATAGCTGTGAAAAGAAGAGAAGTGAAAGGCAAAGGAGAAAAGCAAAGATATACCCATTTGTATGCAGAGTTCCAAAGAATAGTAAGGAGAGATAAGAAAGCCTTCCTCAGTGATCACTGCAAAGAAATAGAGGGCAACAATAGAATGGGAAAGACTAGAGATCTCTTCAAGAAAATTAGAGATACCAAGGGAACATTTCATACAAAGATGGGCACAATGGCATGGACCTAACAGAAGCAGAAGATATTAAGAAGAGGTGGCAAGAATACACAGAAGAACTATACAAAAAAGATCTTCATGACCCAGATAATCATGATGGTGTGATCACTCACCTAGAGCCAGATATCCGGGAATTTGAAGTCAAGTGGGCCTTAGGAAGCATCACTACAAACAAAGCTACTGGAGGTGATGGAATTCCAGTTGAGATATTTCTTTCTTTCTTTCTTTTTTTTTTTTTTTTGAGATATTTCAAATTCTAAAATATGATGCTGTGAAAGTGTTGCACTCAATATGCCAGCAGTTCAGTTCCATTTAGTTCAGTTCAGTCGCTCAGTCGTGTCCGACTCTTTGCGACCCCATGAATCGCAGCACGCCAGGCCTCCCTGTCCATCACCAACTCCCGGAGTTCACTCAAACTCATGTCCATTGAGTCAGTGATGTCATCCAGCCATCTCATCCTCTGTCATCCCCTTCTCCTGCCCCCAATCCCTCCCAGCATCAGGGTCTTTTCCAATGAGTCAGCTCTTTGCATGACGTGGCCAAAATATTGAAGTTCCAGCTTTAGCATCAGTCCTTCCAATGAACACCCAGGACTGATCTCCTTTAGGATAGACTGGTTGGATCTCCTTGCAGTCCAAGGGACTCTCAGGAGTCTTCTCCAACACCACAGTTCAAAAGCATCAATTCTTCAGCACACAGCTTTCTTCACAATCCAACTCTCACATCATACATAACCACTGGAAAAACCATAGCCTTGACCAGACGGACCTTTGTTGGCAAAGTAATATCTCTGCTTTTTAATATGCTATCTAGGTTGGTCATAACTTTCCTTCCAAGGACTAAGCATCTTTTAATTTCATGGCTGAAGTCACCATCTGCAGTGATTTTGAAGCCCCAAAAAATAAAGTCTGACACTGTTTCCACTGTTTCCCCATCTATTTCCCATGAAGTGATGGGACCAGATGCCATGATCTTAGTTTTCTGGAAAAGGTCAGTTTCATTCCAATCCCAAAGAAAGGCAAGGCCAAAGAATGTTCAAACTACTGCACAATTGCACTCATCTCACACGCTAGTAAAGTAATGCTCAAGATTCTCCAGGCCAGGCTTCAACAGTACGTGAACTGTGAACTTCCAGACATTCAAGCTGGATTTAGAAAAGGCAGAGGAACCAGAGATTAAATTGCCAACATCCATTGGATCATCAAAAAACTGAGAGAATTCCAGAAAAACATTTACTTCTGCTTTATTGAGAATGCTAAAGCCTTTGACTGTGTAGGTCACACCAAATTGTGGAAAATTCTTAAAGAGGTGGGAATACCAGACCACCTGACCTCCCTCCTGAGAAATCTATATGCAGGTCAGGAAGCAACAGTTATAACTGTACATGGAACAACAGACTGGTTCCAAATCGGGAAAGGAGTTCATCAAGGCTTATTTGATGAACTTATTTAACTTATATGCACCCTGCTTATTTAACTTATGTGCAGAGTACATCATGAGAAATGCTGGACTGGATGAAGCACAAGCTGGAATCAAGATTGCTGGGAGAAATATCAATAATCTGATATGCAAATGACACCACCCTTATGGCAGAAAACAAAGAAGAACTAAAGAGCCTCTTGATGAAAGTGAAGGAGGAGAGTGAAAAAGTTGGCTTAAAACTCAACATTCAGTAAACTAAGATCATGGCATCCAGTCCCATCCCTTCAAGGCAAATAGAAGGGGAAACGATGGAAACACTGAAAGACTTTATTTTTGGGGGGCTCCAAAATCACTGCAGATGATGCCTGTAGCCATGAAATTAAAAGATGCTTGCTCCTTGGAAGAAAAGTTATGACCAACCTAGACAGCATATTAAAAAGCAGAGATATTGCCAACAAAGATTTGTCTATTCAAAGCTATGGTTTTTCCAGTAGTCACATATGGATATGAGAGTTGGACTATAAAGAAAGCTGAGCACCAAAGAATTGATACTTTGAAGTGTGGTGCTGGAGAAGACTCTTCAGAGTCCCTTGGATAGCAAGGAGATCCAACCAGCCCATCTTAAAGGAAATCAGTCCTGAATATTCATTGGAAGGACTGATGCTGAAGCTGAAACTCCAATACTTTGGCCACGTGATGCAAAAAAACTGACTCATTTGAAAAGACCCCGATGCTGGGGAAGATTGAAGGTGGGAGGAGAAGGGGACGACAGAGGATGAGATGGTTTCATGGCATCACTGACTCAGTGTAAAACCGTTTACCACAGATAAGGACTCAAACCCACATTGCTGGGACTTGAACCCAGCCAAAACCCAGTTTGGGACTTGAACCCACGTGGCTTGGACTTGAACCCAGCCAAAACCCCCAGTACCTGGTTTCAGGACCTAATTAATCTCAGATTCTTCATGTCTCATCACAGAAAGAATTCAGTGAGACAAAGTGATAGGTAAGAAGTGGATTTATTCAGCTACAGAGAGAAGCACACTCCACAGACAGAGTGTGGGCCATTGCAGAGGGTGAATGCGGTGGCCGTGAAATGTGGCATGGCTAGTTTTTATAGGCTGGTAACTTCATATGCTAATGAGTGGGAGGACTATTCCAATTATTTTGGGGAAGAGGGTAGAGGTTTCTTGGATTTGGGCCACTGCGCACTCCTTGGTCTTTTAACAGTGCCTTGGAACTGTCATGGCACCTCTGGGTGTGTCATTTCATTTGCTGATTCAGGATCAAGGTCTAGTCTTGTCTGCCATCTTGGTCCCATTTGATTCTAATCAGTTTATGTTGTCTTTGGGCTATGTCATTGTTTTGAAAGTTATTCCCTGCCCCTTTCCCTCCTGTTACAAATGGACATGAGTTTGAGTAAATTCTGGAGTTGGTGATGGATAGGGAGGCCTGGTGTGCTATAGTGCGTGAGGTTGTGAACAACTGAACTGAACTGAACTGAACTGAATTCCTCCACTCATTCAGTTCATTCCATTGAGTCAGTGATACCATCCAACCATCTCTTCCTCTGTTGTCTCCTTCTCCTCCCACCTTCAATCTTTCCCAGCATCAGGGTCTTTTCAAATCAGTCAGTTCTTCACATCAGGTGGCCAAAGTATTGGAGTTTAAGCTTCAGCATCAGTCCTTCCAATGAATATTCAGGACTGATTTCCTTTAGGATGGACTGGTTGGATCTCTTTGCAGTCCAAGGGACTCTCAAGAGTCTTTTCTAACACCACAGCTCAAAAGCATCAATTCTTCGGTGCTCAGCTCTCTTTACAGTCCAACTCTCACATTCATATGTGACTACTGGAAAAACCATAGCTTTGACTAGACGGACCTTTGTTGGCAAAGTAATGTCTCTGCTTTTTTGGGGAAAGAGGTGCGAATTTCCAAGTGTTGGGCTACTGCCCACTTTTTGACCTTTCTGGTTGTCCTTGGAACTGTCGTTGTACCTGTGGGTGTGTCATTTAGCATCCTGAGGTGTTACAATGATCATATACTGAAGCTCAAGGTCTACTGAAAGTTGAATCTCCCCACTATCTTGGCTATAGTTAGTCCTAACCAGTTTTTGTCATGTCCTGTGGCTGTTATTTTTTTTAAAGGTTGTGCCCTGCCAAATTCTCTCCTGTTTCAGTGTGGGTTGGAGTAAGTAGTGGATTCACTGCTATTAAATTTTTTAAAATATGCTTACTCCCAATACTGTTAGATGTTAATGAAAGAAATCGTAAGACCACGGAAACAGGAGAGACATTCTATTTTCTTGTATTTAAAGAATCAATACTGTCAACACTGAAACAAGAGGGAAGGGGGCAGGGTATAACCTTTAAAAGAATGATATAGCCCCGGGACACAACATAAACTGATTAGAGCCCAATAGGTCCAAGGTGGTGGATGACTCAGCTTCCACTAGACCTTGAGCCTCAGTATATGCTCACTGTAACACATCAGCAAGCTAAATGGCACACCCACAGGCATCACGACAGTTCTAGGGTCAACCATCAAAGACCAAAACTTGGGGCAGTGACCGAATTCCTGGAAATCTCTGCTCCTTCCCTCAAATAGTTGGAATAATCCTCCCTCTCATTAGCCTATGAAATTCCCCAGCCCATAAAAGCTAACCACACCACATTTTGAGCCTGCTCTTTCTTTCTGAGATGGTCCACACTGTGCCTGTGGAGTGTATTTCACTCTAAATAAATCCATTTCTTATGTATCACGTTGTCTCTCATTGAATTCTTTCTGTGGTGAGACATCAAGAACCTGAGCTTCACTGGGCCCTGAAATCAGTGTGTGATCTCAGTTGGAAGACTGTGGGTTTTGGCTGGGTTTGAGTCCCAGCACATGGGTTCAAGTCCCAATTTGAGGTGAATGGTTTCTATACTACCCAAGGCAATCCATGAATTCAGTGCAATTCCTATCAAATTACCAATGGCATTTTATATACAATTGGAACAAAAAAAAAATTATATGGAAACACAAGAGACCCAGAATAGCCAAAATAATCTTGAGAAAGAAGAATGGAGCTGGAGGAATCATGCTTCCTGACTTCATACTATATTACAAAGCCATAGTAATGAAAGTACTATGATACTGGCACAAAAAATAGAAATACAGATCAATGGAACAGGAAAACCCAGAAATAAACCCACATACCTATATTCAATTAAGCTATGACAAAGGAGGCAAGAATATACAATGGAGAAAAAAATAATCTCTTTAACAAGTGGTGCTGGGAAAACTGGACATAGCCAGAACCCTCTTTGACATGATGTAAATTTCAGCAATATTTTTTTGGCTCCATCTTCTAGAGTAATGCAAACAAAAGCAAAAATAAACAAATGGGACCTCATTAAACTTAAAATCTTCGCACAGCAAAAAAAAAAAAAAAAAAAAAAAAAAAAAAAAAAAAACCATACCAAAGGAAACAAAAGAAAAAAAAAAACAAAAAGATACCTTAAAGAATGGGAGAAAACATTTACAAATGATGTGACCAACAAGGGCATAATTTCTAAAATATACAAACAGCTTATACAGCTTGGTATCAAAAAACAAACAACCCAATTTAAAAATGTGCAGAAGATCTAAATAGACATTTCCCCCCAAAAGACATACAGATGGCCAACAGACACGTGAAAAGATGTTTAACAGCATTAATTATTAGAGAAATGCAAATTAAAGCTACAATGACGTACCACCACTCACAGGTCAGAATGGCTAGCATCAAAAAGTTTACAAACCATAAATGCTAGAGAGGATGTGGAGAAAAGGGGATCTTCCTACACTGTCAAGAATGTAAATTGGTGCAGCCACTATGGAGAGCAGTATGAAGGCTCAGAAGAAAAGTTATGACCAACCTAGATAGCATATTCAAAAGCAGAGACATTACTTTGCCAACAAAGGTCTGTCTAGTCAAGGCTATGGTTTTTCCAGTGGTCATGTATGGTTGTGAGAGTTGGACTGTGAAGAAAGCTGCTGCTGCTGCTAAGTCGCGTCAGTCGTGTCCGACTCTGTGCGACCCCATAGATGGCAGCCCACCAGACTCTGCCGTCCCTGGGATTCTCCAGGCAAGAACACTGGAGTGGGTTGCCATTTCCTTCTCCAATGCATGACAGTGAAAAGTGAAAGGGAAGTCGCTCAGTCGTGTCTGACTCTTCACGACCCCATGGACTGTAGCCCACCAGGCTCCTGCGTCCATGGGATTTTTCAGGCAAGAGTACTGGAGTGGGGTGCCATGACCGCCGAAGAATTGATGCTTTTGAAGTGTGGTGTTGGAGAAGACTCTTGAGAGTCCCTTGGACTGCAAGGAGATCCAACCAGTCCATTCTAAAGGAGATCAGCCCTGGGTGTTCATTGGAAGGACTGATGCTAAAGCTGAAACTTCAATACTTTGGCCACCTCATGCGAAGAGCTGACTCATTGGAAAAGACCCTGATGCTGGGAGGGATTGGGGGCAGGAGGAGAAGGGGACAACAGAGGATGAGATGGCTGGATGGCATCACTGACTCGATGGACATGAGTCTGAGTGAACTCCGGGAGTTGGTGATGGACAGGGAGGCCTGGTGTGCTGCAATTCATGGGGTCGCAAAGAGTCGGACACGACTGAGTGACTGAACTGAACTAAACTGATGAAAGCTTCTTAAAAAACTAAAAATAGTGTTACCATATGATCCAGCAATCCCATTCCTCTGTATGTATCTGGAAAAGGCAGAAACTCTAATTCAAAAAGACACATGTACCCAATATTCATTGCAGTGCTATTTACAATAACCAAGATACGGAAGCAACCTAAATGTCCAGTGACAGATGAATGGATAAAGAAGATGTGGTTCATTATGCAATTGAAACCTGGGCGTGCATGCTAAGTCACTTCAGCCATGTCTGACTCTTTGCAACCCCATGAACTGTGGTGACCATGCTCCTCTGTCCATGGGATTCTTCAGGCAAGAATACTGGAGTGGGTTGTCATGCCCTCCTCCAGGGGATCTTCCCAACCCAAGGACTGAACCTGCATCTCTTACATCTCTTGCATTGGCAGCCAGGTTCTTTACCACTAGCACCACCTGGGAAGCCTATGAAGTAGTACTCGGCCATAAAAAAGAATGAAATAACGCCATTTGCAGCAACACGGATGGACCTAGAGATTATCATACTGTTGCAGAAAGGAGAACTCCTTCCAGGGCCCAAGAATGGGCTCTTGTCTAACACTCAGAAATGAATTAGCCGAGGAGACACATATGCTGACAAAACAAGATACTTTACTGGGGAGAGGCACTTGGGCAGAGAGCAGCAGGGTAAGGGAAACCAGGAGAACTGCTCTGCTGTGTGGCTTGCAGTCTCGAGTGTTATGGTGATGGGATTAGTTTCCAGGTTGTCTTTGGCCAATCATTATGACTCAGGGTCCCTCCTGGTGGTGCATGCATTGCTCAGCCAAGATTGTTGCCAGCAAGAAGGATTCTGGGAGGTGGAAGGACATGTAGTATCTCCTTTTGACCTTGCCTGAATTCTTCTGGTTGGTGGTAGCTTATTAGTTCTGTGTTCCTTACCAGGACCTCCTGTCGTAAAGCAACTCATGCAAATGGTTAGTATGGTTCCTGGCCAGGGTGGGTGGTTTCAATCAGTGTGCTTCCCCTAACAATACTAGGTGAAGTAATACAGTATGATATCACTTACATGTGGAATCTAAAGAAAATGATGCAAAAGAACTTATTTAGAAAAAAGAAATAGACTTGCAGACATAGAAAACAAACAAGGTTATTAAAAGGGAAAGCAGGGAGTGATAAATTGGGAATTTGGGATTAACACATATACAGTACTATATATAAAATGGATAAACAACAATGACCTACTGAATAGCATGGGGAACTTTTTTCAATATCTTACTAGAAAAATCTATAATGGAAAAGAATCTGAAAAAGAATATATATATATGTATGTGTATATATATATGTATATGTATGTATACAGGTGACTTCCCTCGTAGCTCAGTTGGTAAAGAAATCTGCCTGTAATGCAGGAGACCTGGGTTCGATTCCTGGGTAGGGAAGATCCCCTGGAGAAGGAAATAGCAACCCACTCCAGTATTCTTGCCTGGCAAATCCCATGGACAGAGGAGCCTGGTGGGCTACAGTCCACGGGTTCGAAAGAGTTGGACACGACTTAGCAACTAAACCATCATATATGTATACATATATATGTGTTGTTGTTTTTAGTTGCACAGTTATGTCCAACTCTTTTTGCCACTCCAGGGATTGTAGCCCTCCAGGATCCTCTGTCCATTGGATTTCCCAGGCAAGAATACTGTAGTAGGTTGCCATTTCCTCCTCCATGGGATATTCTTGACTCAGGGATGGAACTGGCATCTCCTGCATTGGCAGGCAGATTCTTTACCACAAGCCACCTGGTAAGCCCACTTGCATGATTAGATTTAGGTTAAACATTTTGGGCAAAAATTCTATATAAGTGATGCTGTCTACTTCTGCTATTATTCCTTAATCTCACAACTGTGACTCTATATTCATTTTCTTCTACTTTTATCCCTAATGCCATTTCTTTCTTGCTTTCTTGGAGAAGAATCTCATCTAGCCCTTCTCCTTTAGCAGTACTCTTTTATCTTCCCTCTGAAGATACATTTTTCAAACTGTGGGTGTTAAGTCACTAGTGTGTAGTGAAGTACACTTAGGGGATTGTAACTGGCAGTTTAAAGAACAAAATAGAATAGATTTAGAATGAAAGAAAAAATATCCGAATGCATGGCACATGGTAAGGGTTAACAGCACTTTTATGGGAACTTTTATTTCTGTTATATATATAAATGTAAAATCACAATTTTTACTGGGGTTAATGGTCAAAAGTGTTTGGACAACCTACGTGATCAATAATAGGGATATATTTAATAAAGTATGCATGTCCACCCTCATTCCAAGATGCCATTTGCCTAAAAATATGTATCGTGTTTGACACATTTGTCTCACTAGTATGATGCTTTGTTTGTTTGTTTGTTTTAAACCAAACAAGGGGGCTGTTGATGTTTTCTTTACCCTTTCTATTTTACTCCTTTCTTTGAAGACCCCCCTACAAGGAAGGAAAAATCCTACTGCTGGGGACTCTCCAACAGACATGGACCACCATGTTCCAGAAGTGTCAGCCTTTGAACTAGAGAGTGTTCTGACCCTTTTCTCTTCTCAGTATTCTTTTCTTGGGATTCTGCCTCTTGAATATGACCACCCTGATTTCAGACAAGCATTAACTTCGGCATTCACAAAAGAATGTCAGAGTATGCAGACATTTGGGTGCTTTCAGATCCACAGGTCATCTCTCTGGTTATTTTTGTTCCTAGTGAGGTACAGTGGGAACATACTATTCTCAATAAACTGTGAGTTATCAGGGAAAAGATCTTCACGTTAGAGCAGAATTGATTCAGAGAATTGCAAAACATTCTAATATGAGAACCATGTGCATATATTTTTTGACTCATTAATTTTTTCTTTGCTGTGTGTAATAGAACCTTATCTCAATTGCTTCAGTTCTAAATGAGATGTCAGTGAAGTTTTGTGGTCCTATGGCCCCCAAAAGAAGTAGATAAAAAATTTTTTTTGGTATTGAGTAAAGAATGACATTTATATTTAGCAATGAATACAAAAATATATTTAAAAGCCATTTTACAGTCACGTCCCTTTTTGAAGTATATGTAAGAGTGGGCTGTGCTCTGCAGTTCAGCACAAGCAAAAAGCAAGGCTGTGACGTGAGGGCTGCAGCTCCCACAGATCAGGCCTTGGGGTTAACTGCAAGTTGGAACCATTATGGGCATTTCATTTGAGCCTGGTCCAAACAGGCTCATCACACACTTGCTTTTTAAAAAAAAAAAAAACAACTGTCTTCCTTCCCTACCGTTTAAGAAATACACACAGGTAATTTTTTTCTTTTTTTGCATATTGACACCCCTAAAGTGTGCCCTTAATAATCCTAACCTTGGTTTTCACCCATGGTCTGAAATAAAAATTAAATGTGGAAACTTAAAATTGAATGTAGGGTAAACCAAGGAAAATGTTTTTCATAGTTACTTCATTTGTTACTCTTTTTTGAAATCAGTTCACTTTCCGGATAGAAACAGAGATGCTATGAAAGGAATCTGCCTGAGAAATCTCGGGGAAAATATATATATATTATTAAATTTGGCCAACAGGATTTCCCCATTTTGTGATATGTACCTTGTTTTCTACACATTTAGTGATTCATTTACTCTTTTAATTAAAATGATTAGGTATCAGTTGATTTATGGCTTTCTTAGAACTTCTAGAATGAGGTACACTGTTATGTTTGTACACAGATTATTAAACTTAAAGGTCTTAATTCAGAAATTTTCCCTTGGATCATTAGTAGTATCTTATAAGTCTAATTTTTATTATGAAGTTGGCCTTCTTTAAAACTATTTAAGATTTATTCCAGATGGAGTAAGTTCCTCCAGATACATTAATCTTTCCTTAAAATACATTTTTGCCATCAACTTATTTTTTAAAAAAAAACTAGGGAATCTTACATTAGTAAGATTACTAAGACAATGTGTAAGCCAACTATTTTTGTTTATTTGCTAAGTATGATGTGATTTTATTTATTAAAAAAATACTAGCTTTAATCATTAACTTAAAATTATTAACTGACTAAGCAAAAAATATGCCGAAAGAACTTCAGAGGTCACCCAATGGGCAGAAATCACAAACGGGTTTTTTGTTTTTGTTTTTGTTTTTTGACGGGTTGAATGGTGCCAGGTAATATCCCTATTCAATTCTGAAATAGAAGATTAATTAAGCTTAATTATACCTCCTCTGGACCCTACGGTTGCATGTAAACTCCAATGGTGATTATTTCCTTTTTACAGTGCTCCAGCTGAGGCTGCAACAAAGGAGGACAAGAGAGCAACTAGTGGACCAGGGCATCATGCCACGTAAGGCTGATGCGTCCTCGTCATTCTAATGTGATGTAACAACACGGGCATGTCTGAGAAGAAGCTGCATCACACTCTGCTTTCAGTGTTGTCCATTTAATCCATATACAATTATTCAGTGAATTTACAAGGAAAAACCAGGCATCAGCATTGCTGATAGAATCATTTAAAGTACATTCTGGAAACCAGATGCAGCTTAAAAGATGGACTTGGATTTTATATTATCAAAAAGCACCTTTAAATTTCTGTAATTTGGCTAATACCAGTTCTTCAATTCAAATTCCAGCCATAGTTTAAAAATAACTGAAATAATTACTCTAGATCTAAGTGAATCCAAAGATACTTGCGAAAGTAGCATAATAAATTAATTCAAAACCTTAAAAAAAAAAAAAAGTGTTTGGAAAGGCCTGCACTGGAATGTCATGTTGGGCAGGGGTCTAGGTTCTGTTGAAAACACAGGTTTACAGATCCAGTCTATGGCTGAACATCAAAGTCTTCAGTCTTCTTCACTTATCTCTGACATCTATCTTTGGATTAATCTACTGACACACTTCCCTTTTCTTTTCTTTCCTTCTCCTCTCTAAAAATTGTGGACAATCCTGCTATCTCTCAGGGGTGCCATGGCAGGCCATGATTTAGTGTCTTTGAGGTGTGAGGTAAATAGTTATTATTGTTGTTGGGAAGCTTGTATTTCTCTCTCTCCCACTGTTATTACTATGATAGTCATAGTGGAAACAACGATAGTGCTAATATCATTATTAGCGTTCATATCAATTAGCATGATTAGCAATAATAATGATAATAATAATAATTTGTGGAGCCTGCTGTGGGTCAGGCTTTGGGGGCAGAAGGACTGATGAGCCCCCATAAGAAGACCTCTTATGGGGCATTGTTCAGTGCACTCTGCAGGAGGAGACCTGAGGCTGGTCACACATGTTCTTAACCCAAGGGGCTCTGATTCTCATGACATTGAAGGAACTTTGGTTGAAGTCTTTGTCTGTGATGGCCTTAAGCCTTAAGCCTTCCTTTCTCTTTATCTATAACATGAGTGGGATTGGATTAGACCATCTCTATGGTTCTCATCAACTTTACTCCCTGTGACACCCTTTACCAACAGATGAAGAGTCTCTTGCTAATTGGGAAACATAGCTGGCAGCCAAGTTTTGAAGAGTAAGAGTGGAGGAGGGATCTGTTCTGAGACCTTGTCAAGACTGGGGGGAGGTGGTAGGGATGGAGGGGATAAGTGGTGAAAATGGTGGCAGTTAAAGGGCATTAAGATGACAACTGGCTTCCCTGATAGCTCAGTTGGTAAAGAATCCACCTGCAATGCAGGAGACCCTGATTCAATTCCTGGGTCAGGAAGATCCCCTGGAGAAGGGATAGGCTACCCACTCCAGTATTCTTGGGCTTCCCTTGTGGCTCAGCTGGTGAAGAATCCACCTGCAATGCAGACCTGGGTTCAGTCCCTGGGTTGGGAAGATCCCCCGGAGAAGGGAAAAGCTACCCACTCCAGTATTCTGGCCTGGAGAATTCCATGGATGTATGGGGTCGTAAAGAGTAGGACACAACTGAGCAACTTTCACTTTCACTTTTTCATAACGACAATAGTCTCCCGAGGAGACCAGGGACAGGAGAGAAGCTTCAAGGGAGAATTCAGGGAGTTACCAAAGACTGACTTCATCTGCTATAAACACAGACTTCTTTAGCTGCTGTAAACCCCAGGCAGTGCAAGTTTAAAGATATACTTGAGTTCAACAAGAAGAGTACGCAATAGATTGGACTGACTCTAGGTATGAATGTGTGTGTGTGTTGGGTGGTTCAAGTACTGGCCACATGAAAATGTCTGTGAATGACTGTAAATACAACAGCAGTTTTCCTTTTGGGCTGCAAATACATTTTCCTGAGTCAGTAAGAAAAAAGAAAAAAAGAAGAAGAGTATGCAAATAGCCTAGATTAAGTTTCTCTTGGGGATATAAGAATGTCAGTGAACCTCACAAGAAGTCTAGACATCTCAGGTCCAAGAGCATGGCAGGCACAAGCAGCTTCTTCTTCTTCTGACCTTGAACCACCGTGAGTCACTGAATCCTGAAGAAATAGAAAGGTTGCCTTCAACATTTAAAAATAAGGTCTGCATGCTTACTTGTGTCATTACATCACCATAACTTAGACAGTACAGGGGAATGATTGTGGGCTGGGAAGGGAGGTTGCCATTCAGGAAGTCAGTATGGAGGTGAATGAGAGGGGCTGAAGGAAGGAAGGGAAGGGCTGTCATCCACTGGGTTTTGGGGCCTCCAGTTGCTGTCCGTGGCTCCTGGCCAGGAACACAAGGTGGGGAGGCAGGACCCTTGGGTTCCAGCTAAACTCTTAGCAGACTTGCAGGATGGCCCCATCTGAGTACCAAATAGGGTGGGATACATTTATGCTCCCAATATGAGGTGATGTTGGTAATAATGAGACAGATAATCAGTGAGACTCTGTCTTTCCTGGTAGAGGCATGGTGAGTTGCTTAGCAAGGGGCCAGGTGAGCGCATTCTTACTAGAAGGACAAGAGATGGGAAGAATGCCCTTGTTTCACCTAGGCTAGCCCAAGACGACCCCAAGCTATCCTTGGGGAATGGTACAACCCTCTCAGGAAGGAAGCATAGGATGCAGTCCAAACTGTGCACAAGGATAAAAAAGCTCAGATGTATTTGATAGGGGGATGTGAAGAAGATATTACACCTCCTGGACAAACACACAAGGGTGGGATGTCTGAATGTGGTGGTGGGGAGGGTGGTGGGGAAGGGAAAGGAACTAGCTAGCGGGTATCCAAAGAGCTGCCTGGAGTACAGACAGGTTGTCTGCACGGGAACTGTGGTGCTGGAGAAGACTCCTGAGAGGCCCTTGGACACCATGGAGATCTAACCAGTCCATCCTAAAGGAAATCAGTCCTGAATACTCATTGGAAGGACTGATGCTGAAGCTGAAACTCCAATACTTTGGTCATCTGATGTGAAGAACTGACTCATTTGAAAAGACCCTGATGCTGGGAAAGATTGAAGGTGGGAGGAGAAGGGGACGACAGAGGATGAGATGGTTAGATGGCATCACCGACTCAATGGACAAGAGTTTGAGTAAACTCTGGGAGTTGGTGATGGACAGGGAGGCCTGGCGTGCTGCAGTCCATGGGATCACAAAGAGTCAGACACGACTGAATGACTGAATTGAACTGAAGTGAAGGTTTGTATCTTTCCAGACATGACCAGAAAGGAAAAGGAGGACCTGCTAGTTCTAATAGGAAAAATCCTGAAAGGGACTTCCCTGGTGATCCAGTGCTAAGACCCTGAGCCTCCACTGCAGGGGGTGTGGGTTCAATCCTTGGTCTGGGAACCAGGATCCTACATGATGCATAGTGTGGCCAAAAAAAAAAAAAAAGGAATCCTGGGAAAGAACTCTGATTGTCCTAGTTTGAGTACCAACTAAATCTTGGTCCAGTTGCTGTCATGAGGTGGCTCAGGCACTAAGATGGACTCAGCCTCATCCATGTGTACCTGATGGTCAAGACTGCGGGTCTCTCATCAGATAAGGTATGGGAAAGGAGTTGATGGATAGAGTTTTTAAAAATAGCCACTAACATAAATAAACAAATTCAACATATTGGTATGAAAAACAAGTCAACAATAATATACATACCATAGCTAGTTCAATAAAGATAATTAAAGTAAGTTATCAAAAAATGGACCTGAACTAAGATAATCATGGAGAACTATAATTATTAAAATATTATGCAAAATGTTATGCTAATATGTTTTAAAACCTTGATAAAATTCTTTTTTAGAATAATATAAATTATCAATATATGTTCAAGAAACTTTATGCATAGGGGAGTTCTTTCGAGTCTTCTAAGAAAAGAATTCTCATGATATGTAAAGGGTTGAATAGCAGGGAATTTTATGATCTGAAGAGACAAGTACAGAATGAAAGATCCCCCACCAGCAAACAAACAAACAAAAAGGCCTTATAGACTGGTGAATGAACATGAATGCAAAAACTAAGGGGACTACTTCTGAATAAAATCTAGGAGTATATTATTTGATTATTTCAGGTTTTAAAGTTTTTATTTTTAATTAAAAATTGTGCATTACAGTAATTCAAATCATTTGAAAGTGAAAGTCACTCAACTGTGTCTGACCCTTGGGACCCTATGGACTATAGCCCACCAGTCTCCTCTGTCCTTGGAATTCTCCAGACGAGAATACTGGAGTGGATAGCCATTCCCTTCTCCAGGGATAGAACCCAGGTCTCCCGCATTGCAGGTGGATTCTATACTTTCTGAGCCACTAGGGAGGCCCCCAAATTTGAACAGCAACAAAAAGGCACTCTGATTAATCAGCATTTTACAGCCTGCAGGACACCCTGGGCCAACTTGCTTTTTTTTTTCCCACCAGCTTACTTTAGATTTTAGATTTCTGTCTTCCCACCCAGCTTCTTCCTTTACCAACAACCAAGTTCTCTTCCTTCCCTGCCAGGCGGACAGGCAGATGGGAGGGGCAGGCCCAAGCTTTCGTCAGTAGTTCTCCAGTCTTTGATGTGGCAAGGGGGCAGCACAGTCATTTAAACTTGCACCAACCTCTGTGCATCTACAGAGTTGAACAGTTAAAGAAGTAAAATAAAAAAGCAAGGCTTGTGGCATGTACAATGCATTTTGGTTACGACTCACCTGCTGGCTTCTCTTGTTCAATTGTTTCTTTTGAAGGCAGTAGATTTTCCTGTTGTCTTTCTGTTTTCTTCCATTTCTACTTGTCGAATTTCTCAGTCTCAGTCATACTGGGTTTATCAGACATGGTCGCTTGAGAAAGTGGAGTGAGGCTAGGGGAGTCCAGTCTGCAGTGGCCGCAGCCTAGTGTAGGAGTATATTTAAAGAATAAAGGTTGTGTTCAGGTAAGGTTTGCTCGAGGAATGCTGATATAGTTCAACATAAAAGATCTGTTGGTGTATATTGTTCATTTCATCACACCCACAGGTTAAAGGCAGCAAAAGTGATCAAATGATTGTTTCACTTAGTTCAAATATAATCAAGTTGTGCTCATGCTTAAAACACAATCTTGGCTTCCTAACACATTTAATGTTAGTCCAGTATATCAGGCCCGTATATCAGTACACAGTCAGGCCTCTCTCTATAGTCTTGTCCCACCCCATCCCACCCCCATCCCACCTCTCCTTGCTGTGCTGTGATCCAGCCCTATGGGCCTGTTTCCTTTTTCATTTGCACCAGCTTCCATCACATCACATTTGCAGGTGCTGTTCCCCCCACCCACAACACTCTTCCTTCTCATTTAGGCTTAGTTAATGCCTTCTCCTTTTTCAGGTCTAAGTATAGTCTTTGCTTCCTCAAGAAATCTTTCCTGGGCTTCTCTGATGACTCATGGTAAAGAATTCACCTGCCAGTGCAGGAGACACGGGTTCCATCCCTGATCTGGGAAAATCCCACTTGCTGTGGAGCCAGTTAGCCCCTGCGCCACAACTATTGAGCTGGTGCTATAGAGCCCAGGAGCCGCAACTACTGAAGCCCACGTGCCCTAGAGCCTGTGATCCGCACCAAGACAGAACACTGCAATGAGAAGACCGTGCACCGCAACTAGGCAAAGAGGGAAAGGCCCGCACAGAAACAAAGACCAAGTGCACCACATATATATGTGTGTGTGTGTGTGTGTGTGCATGTGTATATATGTGTGATGTGTGTGTATACGTGTGATATATATGTGTGTGTGCATGTGTATATATGTGTGATGTGTGTGTGTATACGTGTGATATATGTGTGTGTGTATGTGTGATATTATGTGTGTGTGTGCATGTGTATATATGTGTGATGTGTGTGTGTGTATACGTGTGATATATGTGTGTGTGTATGTGTGATATATATGTGTGTGTGTGCATGTGTATATATGTGTGATGTGTGTGTATACGTGTGATATATATATGTGTGTGTGTGCATGTGTATATATGTGTGATGTGTGTGTGTATGTGTGATATATATGTGTGTGTGTGCGTGTGTATATATGTGTGATATATATATGTGTGTGTGTGCATGTGTATATATGTGTGATGTGTGTGTGCATGTGTATATATGTGTGATGTGTGTGTGTGTATGTGTGATATATATGTGTGATATATGTGTGTGTGTGCATGTGTATATATGTGTGATATGTGTGTGTGTGCATGTGTATATATGTGTGTGATGTGTGTGTGTATGTGTATATATGTGTGATGTGTGTGTATACGTGTGATATATATATGTGTGTGTGTGCATGTGTATATATGTGTGATGTGTGTGTGTATGTGTGATATATATGTGTGTGTGTGCATGTGTATATATGTGTGATATATATGTGTGTGTGTGTGTGCATGTGTATATATGTGTGATGTGTGTGTGCATGTGTATATATGTGTGATGTGTGTGTGTATATATGTGTGATGTGTGTGTGTGTATGTGTGATATATATGTGTGATATATGTGTGTGTGTGTGCATGTGTATATATGTGTGATATGTGTGTGTGTGCATGTGTATATATGTGTGTGTGTATGTGTATATATGTGTGAAGTGTGTGTACACGTGTGTGCATATGTGTGTGCATGTGTATATATGTGTGATATATGTGTGTGTGCATGCATATATGTGTGTGATATGTGTGTGTGCATGTGTATATATATGTGATATATATGTGTGTGTATGCATGTATATATATGTGTGATATGTGTGTGTGTGTATGTATACATATAAATCTTTCCTTACCTCTCTAAACAGTGAAATCTTTCCTACTCTTGTGCTCTTCAAGCTGTAATGTTTGAGATTCTGTTAAGATGTATGTTAAGATATAGATCCTGACTGGGGAGGCCTGGAGGGACTGGAGTTTCTGTTCTCTAGTAAGCTTCCTGGTAAAGGCCTTACTGCTGGTACATGGACCATACACAGAGTGTTGTGACCTTTTTCTTTCTCACACCTATTGTGACTGCACTTTTACATTCATTGTGTGATGTTTTTAAAAAATATATTTATTTTATTTTTTTATTTTTGGCTGTTTTGGCTTTTTTATGTTGGACTTCCCAGATGGCTCAGTGGTAAAGAATCCACCTGTGATGCAGGAGATGTGAGTTCAATCCCTGAGTCGGGAAGCTCCCCTGGGGGAGGGCATGACAACCCACTCCAGTGTTATTGCTGGGAAAATCCCATGGACAGAGGATTCAGGTGGGCTACAGTCCATGGGATCACAAAGAATCCAACATGACTAAAGCAACTGTGCATGCATACAAGGGAAACATTAGGAGCATATGTGATAGATAAAGCGTTTATATAAAGGGCCCTACCGATCAAAGAAAAAGACAACTCAATAGGAAAGTGAGCAGTTCACCACAGGGAAAAGAAATACACATGGTCAGTTCACATGCTGTTCTGATTTGAATTGTAACAAAAGAGATACATTGAAGTCCCAACCCCTAGAACCTTGGATTCCTCCTTATCTGGAAATAGGGTCTTTCCAGAAGTAACCGGTTAACGCAAGGTCATTAGGGTGGGTCCTAATTCAATAGGACTGTGCGAAGTCACTTCAGCCGAGTCCGACTCTTTGTGACCCTATGGACTGTAGCCCACCAGGATCTTCCGTCCATGGGATTCTCCAGGCAAGAATACTGGAGTGGGTTGCTGTGACCTCCTCCAGGTCATCTTTCGGACCCAGGGACTGAACCTGCATCTCTTATGTCTCCTGCATTGGCAGGTACATTCCTTACCACTAGTGCCACCTGGGAAGCACCAAATATGACTGGTATCCTTATAAAAAGGAGAAATTTAGACCCAGAGACAGACATGCACACTGAGAGGATCATGCGAAGAAACACAGCTCAAGTCTCCCAAGGAAGGCTCCCAGAAGCTGGGAGAGAGGCCTGGAACAGATCCTCCCCTAGAACCTTCAGAGGGAGTGGGCCCATGGCCACCAACACCTTGACCCTGGGCTTCCAGCCTCCATAACCCTGAAACAGTACATTTCTGTGGTGTTAACCCACCCAGTTCATCATAGTTCATTACAATAGCCCTAGGAAACCAATGTACTGTGAAATAATATTCAGTTTCACTAGAAATTTAAGAAATCAAAAAGAAAACAAAGTACTGTTTTTTACACCACCATTCAACTTGTGAGGCGGTGTCAGGATAAAATCAACTCTCAGCAAAGATGAAAGGAAAAAAGGAACATTTATACAATAATAGTGGATGTAAAGGGTACAACTTACCCATAGCGCAAGGAAGGCCATTTGGCAGTATATATTAAAACCATAAATACATGAAAACTTCTAGACCCAACAATTCTTCTAAAAAGAAAAACCTAAGGAAATAATCAGACATGTTTGGAAAGATATGTGAACAAGGATGTTTACCACTTATAATATTTCATATTTGGAAGCAACTAAATGTGTAAACATAGAAAAGTGATTAATAACTAATGAATGTACTATGTAATGGAGTACCCTGCAGACATAAAGAATGATGCTGAGGGAGCAGTTTCTATTGATGTGGAAAAATGCATATTTGATTGATTGAGTTACTTGAGAAGTCAAATAAGAAAATATTCTGTGCATAAAAAAAAATATTCTGTGCATAAAGATTTTATATTTATAAGAAACAAACAGGCTTATATGCATAGAAGAAAGTTTGGAGGGTTACACAATAAAATGTGTTAAGGTTTGTTACCTGTGGGTGGTGAAATTATTTTCTTCTGTATGTTTACATTTTCTTCAACATGTTTACATTTTCTTCAACACATACATCTGCCTTGGTTATATAAAAATTATTTCAAGTTAGAGCATTCCACCATAATTAATGAGCAAGAGAGTTAGGACTCTTAGGGTTGCAAAGAGTTGGACATGACTGAGTGACTAAACTGAGCTGAACTGAGAGGACTGATTTTCTCATGTAATAGTGCAACTCACTCAACAGCAACACTTTCCCTTTAATTTTAATTTTTAATCAGAGGATAATTACTTGGCAATATTGTGATGGTTTCCGCCATGCATCAACGTGATTCAGCCATAGGTATATACATGTTCCTTCCCTCTTGAATCCCTGCTCCTACCTCCCCATCCCACCCCTCTAGGTTGTCACATATCTCCGACTTTGGGTTCCTTGCATCATACAGCAAACCTCCACTGGCTATTTATTTTACATATGGTAATATATATGTCTCAATGCCATTCTCTCAAATCACCCCACCCTCTCCTTCCCCCACTGTGTCCAAAAGTCTATTCTTTTTGTCTGTGTCTCCTTTGCTGCCCTGTTAGCAGGATCATCAGTACTACCTTTCTAGGTTCATATCTATGCGTTAATATATGATATTTGTCTTTCTGATTTACTTCTCTCTGTATAATACGCACTAGGTTCATCCACCTCATTAGAACCAACTCAAATGCATCCCTTTTAATAGCTGAATAATATTCCATATCAGCAATACTTTAAAATTATTATCATTTTTTTCTATCAGGCGCCTTCCCCACAAAACCTTAAGGCCACATTACTGCTCAGATGTAGTAGGTGGACAACAGGGCAGCCTGAGAAAGCTCTGGCCCCCAGCAGGGAACTGATGCTGTGGATTGGGTTTCCATCTCGATTTCATCTGTAGTCACAGCTCTGCCCAGATTGCCTTAATGACAGGCTCTCCTCACTTGGTTTTCTGAGCGACGTGTATCTTAGAAGTGGGAAGATACACCGAATGCTGTTCTAATTCCAGAGGACACGGCCCAGCCTTGGTCAGTGCCTCCTTGCTGGGGACCTGCCTTAAGTCACTGTCTTTGTACCAACAATCTGATTATTGTAATGAGATTTTTTTTTCCCTTCATACCTCCTTCAACTCAAACAAAACACCCTCCTACTCAATGTCTCCTTCTATTCTGCTCGTATGAATCACTTTAAGGGTTAACAGAATCATCTCTCCTCTGTCTGTAGCTTTAGGAAAGCAGATATGTGCACGTGAGCTGGAGAACAGAGGACAGGTGGGGCACGCTGGAGCTTTGACTTCTGTTCTGATGGGTTGCTGGAGAATGCAGAGTGCTTCTGTTAGAAGAGGCATCCTGGTAGTAGTTAATCATGAGGATCTCTGGTTAATCTCTCCATATATATGTATGCACTCACACATAGGGTATACAAGATGTTCTATAATTATTAGTTACTTTATTATCAGGGATGATTATGGCTGACTTTTTGCTTTGATTCTGCTGAACACAGTGAAGTGGAACAGAAAAGATTAAGGACAGACATTGGAATAGCTTTTGCTCTTCAAGAGAGATTTGTGACCAGAGCTTAAGCCTCCCAATCAATGGAGCAGGTCCTGCCTTGTCTTCTTTGCTGCTTACAGATGACTGCAGCGAGAAGTGACTCCTGGTATGTGCCAGGCACATTAATAACCACTTTGGTTCCTAAGTGCAATATTGTCTGACCTCACCGTGTGACTTTTAGGACCACAAAACATATTTGATGAAACTTGTTGTTCAGTCGGAACAAGTTCAGTTGTGTCTGACTCTTTGTGACCCCATGCACTGCAGCACGCCAGGCTTCCCTGTCCTTCTCTATCTCCTGGAGTTTGCTCAAACTCATGTCCCCTGAGTCGGTGGTGCCATCTAACCATCTCATCCTCTGTCGTCCCCTCCTCCTCTTGCCCTCAGTCCTTCCCAGCATCAGGGCTTTTTCCATTGAGTCGGCTTTTCACATCAGGTGGCTGAAGGATTGGAGCTTCAGCTGCATCATCAGTCCTAAAGAATGAGTTAATAAAGAAATAAAGTTAATAAAGACATTTCCCTCAAATTTACAAGTTTTATAACAGTTTGAGGTATACTGACACATTTGCAGAGTTTTTTTTGAAGGCAGAAACAGGTGAAATTGTGTTTTTCTTTCTACTTTTCAGTATTTTGCCAAATTTTCTTTAAGAACAACGCATAACTTTTATAAATGTGAACATCATGAGAAAAAAGAGAGCCCTGAACCCCAGAGCTCCCGGGGCTGATGGCTGAGGTCCTCATGTCTGCGCTTCTGCCCCACGTGGAGACCTTCACCATGAGCAGGTTGCCCTACCCTGGGTCAGGTCACAGCCTAAGAGGTGGCAGATCACGGACCTCCCTGACCCCACAGTCCTTCTGAGTTCATTCAAGGATGGGCAGCTGCTCTTCTGCCCCTTGGCCCCCTCTTTTTCCAATACAAGCAGGTGTGTGGGCCTTTAAGCCTTCCCTTTAGCTATACCCACCCCCAGCCCCACGCCTCAGTGGCAGATGGAGCAAGTGGGGCAGTCTGTCAAACTCATAAGGCCTAGTCATCCGGAGTTGAGGTCCAGAGATCTCATTGTTTTCCAATCCAAACCTGCTCATATTTGGAGGTAGGAGGTAATTTTTTCACACCAGAAACAAATTGCTCTCTGAGCCTTGCACACCCACCTTGAAACTCTGGATCATACCCATCTATCCAAGTACAGTCCACCCAATGTTTCTCCAACTGGGGAACTGCTGGCAGCCTCAGTGTATTCTCAGAGGTTGTGCATCCTGTACAAGTTTTTCATATTTTCATTTTATTGATACTCTTAGAGAAAATAATATAAATATATAAAATATTTAAACATATTTATATCAAATATAAAGTAATGCTTTATACTATCCAGCTGACCAAATTGTGAATAGATTCTTCTGTATAATTCAGGGTTCATGTTTTCATGTTTGCATCTTTGATTACTGTCACATTGGCTCTAAAGTGATTCCCCAAAGTGATAAGTTTTTAAATTTATAAATTGAAGTATTGGGACTTACCTGGTGGTCCTGGGACTCCACACTCCCAATCCAGGAGGTCCAGTTCGATCCTTGGTCAAGGAACTAGATCCCACATGCTGCAGCTAAGACTCGGTATATCCAAATAAATACTTAAAAAGAAGAAATGAAAGTATTTTCTCTGATCATAGCCTTGAATAGGCTAGTGGGAAAATCTTCAAAATCAGTCTCAGGCCTGGAACTTTCCTCAAAAGAAGTCCATGCATTTCTCAAATGTGAACATAACTGCCCTAGGTTGTTCTGCCCAAGCCCACTCCCTCTGCTGGGGACTCCCCTTTCCCATGCTCACCTTGATGCCTCTCAGCCGTCCCCTGCTTCCCAGGCTTCTCTCATTGTGCCCCCCTAATTAATTCACAGCTGGAACCCTCATGAACATCTGACTCAGTTGTGGGCTTTGCTGTGGGTGAGTGAGGGCCTTGGGCCAGATTTGTGGGTTCAGGATCAACAGAGGGGCCAGAGCCTCTCCCAAGCAGGCATTATCGTTTTCATGTGTATCTCAGGTCTCAGCAGCAGGGGTCACTGCACGAAAGGTTATAACCATGTGGCAGCTTTTCAACCAGCCTCCTGGTGTGAGTAACCAGGGAAATCAGGCAGCTTAGCACCAGTTGTTTGTCCCATGGGGTCTGTTTAACTATGTGCACAGGGGAGCTGAATGGATTTGACTTTATCGCGGCTTCTGCTAGCATCATCTCCCACTCCCCAAGTTTTGCTGAGACTAAGGACACAGATTAGACCCACCCAATTAGACTGCAAGTTATTTATAAACTCACTCAATTGTTATGCATAGTAAGAAAATAATAAAATCTCAAAATAAGGCCCAAAGATAAGATCTCTGTTTTAAATACTTAACATGTTGCAAGTTCCAGCAATAGCTCCAGCTCTTCTCACCCTCCCCATGACTCCGAGTAGCCTGCCAGTCCGTGTGGGCCCCAGAGTCCTCTCAAGGTCAGAGAGGTGATCGTATACTTAGCATGCCTATGAATCTTCTCCAAATCTTTTTTCCTCCTGAGATTGTGAAACAAAACCTTTACCATCCTGGTCAGGTCATTTACTCTTCTGGAACTCAGTTTATCCAACTGAAAATGGGATTGGATCCATGTTTCTAAATTTTTCTTCTATGAGGTGATTCTGAAATCCTAAAACCAACCAAACTCTCAAAATAATACAGATGGTATTTTTTTCTTAAACATATTTAAAAACATGTAATAAAATAGAAACACACATATATGGTAATGCTTATTATGTAAAAAACTATCTTTAAGGGATGGTGAGCCCGGCCTAGGCATACAAGGTGGAGACGTGCTGCACAGATGAGCAGTGATTATGATGGTGATGGTGGGCCCAGACCCATTGTCCATGTGATGATCACTGCTCCATGCGAGGCTTTTTGTCTCATAATTATTGTCCAATTTTATCATGGTTTGTGCTTTTTGTTCTTCATGCAATAAAAATAGTTGTGTTTTTCTTAGTATTTTCACTCCAACATATGAATATACTTGGGATCATTTTGTGTAGCATCTAACTCCCTTGTGAGACTGTTTTGGCTGATTAGTTGAATCCAAGTGATTCCACTCACATTCTGTCAACAGACGATGATTTTAAAAAAAAATTACTTCTCAAATTTCTTAAGCACACTGGTTGTAAGATCTGTTTATTTACTTTTAGATCAGGGAATCTATATTCAGTTCAGTTCAGTCGCTCAGTCGTGTCCAACTCTTTGTGACCCCATGAACTGCAGCACTCCAGGCCTCCCTGTCCATCACCAACTCCCAGAGTTCACTGAAACTCACGTCCATCGAGTCGGTGATGCCATCCAGCCATCCCATCCTCTGTCGTCCCCTTCTCCTCCTGCCCCCAATCCCTCCTAGCATCAGAGTCTTTTCCGATGAGTCAACTCTTCGCATGAGGTGGCCAATGTATTGGAGTTTCAGCTTTAGCATCAGTCCTTTCAAAGAACACCCAGGACTGATCTCCTTTAGGATGGACTGGTTGGATCCCCTTGCAGTCCAGTGGACTCTCAAGAGTCTTCTCCAACACCACACTTCAAAAGCATCAATTCTTCGGCACTCAGCTTTCTTCACAGTCCAATTCTCACATCTATACATGACTACTGGAAAAACCATAGCCTTGACTAGACAGACCTTTGTTGGCAAAGTAATGTCTCTGCTTTTCAATATGCTATCTAGATTGGTCATAACTTTCCTTCCAGGGAGTAAGCGTCTTTTAATTTCATGGCTGCAATCACCATCTGGAGTGATTTTGGAGCCCCCCCCAAAAAATAAAGTCTGACACTGTTTCCACTGTTTCCTCATCTATTTGCCATGAAGGGATGGGACCAGATGCCATGATCTTAGTTTTCTGAATGTTGAGCTTTAAGACAACTTTTTCACTCTCCTCTTTCACTTTCATCAAGAGGCTCTTTAGTTCCTCTTCACTTTCTGCCATAAGGGTGGTGTCATCTGCATATCTGAGGTTATTGATATTTCTCCTGGCAATCTTGATTCCAGCTTGTGCTTCTTCCAGCCCAGAGTTTCTCGTGATGTACTCTGTATGTCACTTAAATAAGCAGGGTGACAATATACAACCTTGATGTACTCCTTTTCCTATTTGGAACCAGTCTGTTGTTCCATGTCCAGTTCTAACTTTTGCTTCCTGACCTGCATACAAATTTCTCAAGAGGCAGGTCAGGTGGTCTGGTATTCCCATCTCTTTTCATCTATATTCATGTGGATATAATTCAGGGAATGAAAGAAGAAAAAAAGTTCAGAGGCCCCATTCAGTAGGAACTTAGGGATCTACCAATCAAAGCAAAGTGTGTGCATGTGTGTGTACACCTGGGTGCATAGTGTGTGTGAAGGAAAAACACTCAGGAACAGGAAGACTTGGAGTAACCGGAATGGACAAGGGCTACTCCCAGAGCTTGTCAGGAAACACCTTACCGAAGGGACTGCTTCCAAGGCCACCTGGACACAGAGAGACAGACACATGCACACAAACAGAAACGTACTCAGAAACACACACACTCAGACATAGACGGGACTAGAGAAACACACGCAGACATTCTTTTATAAGAAGGTTTTACTCAGGTGCAGGCATGAGACGAGACAGAGGAGGGGCTCAGGAAAGCAAAGTTTATTGTGCTCATGAGTCCCAGAGACACAGGGTGTTGTGCAGAGCCGAGAGAGACACCAGGACTGTGAGGAGGCAGGAGTGAAGGGAGCCCTTAAGCCATGGGTTTTCTCGGGGCTTCCATGGAAACAGCAAGGCAAGGCAGGGTGAGCATTTTAGAACTGGTCAGTTTGAATAGTTTCAGTGGGCTTTAAGGTTGGTTCCAAGTCACTGGAGCAGGCTGGGCACCCCTATCAAACTCGTAAGACCTGGTCATCCAGAAGTGAGCTCCAGGGAACCCTTTGCTGTTTATCAATCCAAATCTGCACTTACTCAGTGCAGGGGGTGGACGATTTTTGGAGTATCTGGTCCAGAGGATTAAGGCATAGGAATATTGCCTCCAGGTCAGATAAAGGAGATGTGACCTGGCTCCGGAATGTTTGGTTTGCATCCTGGCTGGATCCTTTGCTATCCTCAGATATGCAGATGGCACTACCTTTATGGCAGAAAATGAAGAGGAACTAAAGAGCCTCTTGATGAAGGTGAAAGAGGAGAGTGATAAAGCTGGCTTGAAACTCAACATTCAGAAAACTAAGATCATGGTATCCAGTCCCAACACTTCATGGCAAATAGATGGAGAAACAATGGAAAGAGTGACAGACTCTTTTTCTTGGGCTCCAAAATCACTGTGGACAGTGACTGCAACCATGAAATGAAAAGACACTTGATTCTTGGAAGAAAAGCTATGGCAAACCTAGACAGTGTATTGCAAAGCAGAGACAGTACTTTGCCAACAAAGGTCCATCTAGTTAAAGCTATGGTTTTTCCAATAGTATGTACAGATGTGAAAGCTGGACCTGAAGAAGGCTGAGTATCGAAGAATTGATGCTTTTGAACTGTGGTGCTGGAGAAGACTCTTGAGAGTCCCTTGGACAGCAAGAAAATCAAACCAGTCCATCCTAAAGGAAATCAGTCCTGAATAGTCATTGGAAGGACTGATGCTGAAGCTAAAGCTCCAGCACTTTGGCCACCTGATGTGAAGAGCCAACTCATTAGAAAAGAACCTGATGCTGGAAAGGATTGAAGGCAGGAGGAAAAGGGGGCAACAGAGGATGAGATGGTTGGATGGCATCACCGACTCAATGGACATGAGTTTGAGCAAACTCAGGGAGATGGTGAAGGACAGGGCAGCCTGGCGTGCTGCAGTCGATGGGGTCACAGAATCAGACACAACTTAGCAACTGAACAACAACGAAGGGAGGGGCTGTCTCTCCTCAGCAGGAAAGGTTTTTTAAGATGTCAAAATATAATAATATACAGAAAATGATATAATTTAATATATACATATAAAACAGACACGCACTCAGACAGACACAGATATACACAAAGATACACAGTACTCCTCCTCAATGCAATCTCTTTTCAGAAATGTGGAGGTGCTCCAGCCATGCCCTCTCTTTAAAAGAGTCCTGAATGAAGTTTCTTGATAATCAGGGCTATTTCCAGCTACATCCATGGTGCAATGAAACCACTCAGTGTTCCAACCAGCTAAAGGCCTTTGCATGATAGAGTTAGCCTTCACTTTCTAGGGGAGTTTGAATCCCAAATTTGAAGTCCTTTCTGAGACTCAGTAGATCTCAAACTTTAGTCTTCTGATGGTTCTCTGGGAAGCTGGGCCTTGGGCTCCATGCCTCTGATACTGAAGGATTGAAGAGAGATCCAGGGATCTTACATTTTTATGAACCCTCAAGTAATTTTGATGCAGGAATTTCATGAAAAAACATGCCATCAAACTGTCTCAGAAATGTCATTAATACAACAGAGTATTTACTAAGGAAATCAAGGTACTGAGTGTTATAGTAAAAATGTACAAGAACCACCTAGATTGCCTCTTTCCTAGGAATCACCTTCTTTATTGTTCTTATAAGCAGAAGGTACTTCTAATCCTCTTTGTAGTCTAGACAATAAAGCCAAATGGGCCCGTCTATAACATATTGGCAAGGTACTAGATTTCCTAGTTTCCTGGACTCATAGCAATGATATCGGCCTCAGAGGGCTTTGGTAACTTCTGGAATTGCAATAATAGTTTAGCTTCTCAAAACTTAAAAAGTTATATTATTCAGGGAGCAAATACAGTTAATTTCTTAATCTAGTATAACATACACAAACATACATATTTTATTGAAAAAAGTTTCCCAACAGTTCTTATACCCTCATTAATTTATATTTCATTCCATTCTGTTCTGTTCTACTTAGTTTAAAAAAAAAATACTGGTCATGCTATACTAGATTGAATTCATGACCCACTATTCTAGTTATCTATTACTGCATAACATATTACCCTAAACATCGTGTCTAAAAATAGCAAAAATCATTTTATTATCTCCCAAGTGTTCTGTGGGGCAGGAATTTGGGAAGGGCTCAGCATGGCTGCTGTTAGGTCTGGGTGGGGAAGATCCTCTGGAGAAGGAAATGGCAACCCACTCCAGTACTCTTGCCTGGAAAATCCCATGGACAGAGGAGCATGGTGGGCTACAGTCCACTGGGTCGCAAAGGGTCAGACACTACTGAGCGACTTCACTTTCACTTTCAGCATGGCTGCTGTTAGGTCTGTAAGTGGTTGTTAGTGGATGGGGCTGGCATGGTGTAGGCCTGAATCACTGTCTCTCATGTAATCTCTCCCTCTAGTCTCTACATGAGCTAGTTTGTGCTTCCTCACAGCATGGCAGCCTGAGGGTACTTGAATTGGTTACACATGGCTGAGGGCTTTAAAGCTGAAAACAAAAAAAACGGCCTTGAAAGTCATCTAGCATGACTTCCTCCATAATTGCAATAGAATACATTGATATTCTTCTCCAACAGAAGGATATATAACATAAACACCACCTCTTTTTAAAAAATATTTATTTATGCATTGGGTCTTAGTTGCAGTGCAAGGGCTCAGTAATTGCAGTGTGCTTACTTACCACGCCACATGTGGGGCTTTGGTTTTGGTTCCCTGACCAGGATAGAACCTGCATCTCTTGACTTGGAAAGCAGATTCTTAACTACTGGACCACCAGGGAAGTCCCTAAGTCCATCAAGATGGAGTTTAGTGTTGCGTGGAGTGCCATATTGTAGGCAGAGCAATTGAGATGGGAGACTCTGCCATCTGTGGAAAATGCAATCTACCACACCCTCTTAGAGGGCACCATTGCAGTTTGGACAATCGTCCTCTAGAGGGCATTCTTGTGGTGTGGCATTGGCTCCATTTCACTATGAGAAATTGGGTGGAGTCATGGGTGGGGTGATGGAAAGAGAGAAAAAGGAATTTGGGTGTTGGCTAAGGTGGAGCAGCTCATCCTTTCTGAATTGTTCATTCTTTCTGTTGCATAGAGCATGCTGGCAGGGATGTGTGTATGTGTGTGTGTGGTCATGTGGATATTGTAGGATGAGGAGGGCTGGTGACAAATTTTAGGGCTTTATGCCTGTGTGCCCTCCCCATTCCCCATCCCTTTGCCTAGCAGAAGGCCTTGTACAGGGATCTGCTGTGACAGCTAGGCATAAAGTGCCTGTGGGTCACTAGGCAGAAGTAAGTTTTCCCAAGCTTTGGGAAAGGAGAGTGCCATCTGTAGCGCCTCCACAGAACCTGCAGTTCCCAATAAACTGTGGCTGGCTCCATGCCTGCAGTGCTCAGAGACTGGAATGGTGGTTATTTGGAAGAATATTGAAGATGAGTTAGTAAGTAAGCCTGTCCAGGAAGTGTGTATACAGTGAGAAGAGACTAAGAAGGTGATCTATAGTCCGATGTAGGAGGAAAACCTGGTGAGAATGGTGGCAGGGGCTGGGATAGAGTTTTCAGGAAGAGGGAGTGGGCCTGAGGGTCAAGTATGGCAGCAAAATCAAGACTGAAGACACCATCAGATTTGGCAACATGGAGGTTGTTGGTGACTTTTATGATGACGTTTGGGGGAAGCCAGCTGGGCAGGGTATTACAGGAGTTTAGTAGTGATGGGAGGAAGGAGTGAAAGGGTGGAAACAGGAGAGGGGGACAGGTCCAAGAACTGTTTTTAAAAAATCTTGGCCATGACTAAACACGTATATAGGGAAGGGAAGGAAAGGAGACAGGGGAAGGGAAACCAGACTGAAGAGGAGTAACTGATACATTCTGGTCCAGAGAGGAGTGGAGTCTAATTCCAGACCAAGTGATGAGGCTTGGAAGGTGGCCATTTTTTCTAAGAGAAAAAAACTTGAAACAAAGAAGAGGTTGAGGTTTAGGGAGAAGGAGTGAGCTAGTTCAAGTTGCCTCTGCTTCCAGAGTAAGAAGTGAGAAGGGGTAAATGGCTTGAGAAGAATTCATCAGCCCCTTGGGGAGGAATGAAAGGTCTGTTTAGCTTCAGCTCACACATATTTAGGACCTATTCTGTATAAAGTGTTTTCAATGAAATTACTTTATCCTTTTCCAACAGTGTGTGAAATAGGAAGTATCCCTATTTGCAGGCTCTAACCTCTTCCTTCGGAGAAGGCGATGGCACCCCACTCCAGTACTCTTGCCTGGAAAATCCCATGGATGGAGGAACCTGGTGGGCTGCAGTCCATGGGGTCACAAAGAGTCAGGCACGACTGAGCGACTTCACTTTCACTTTTCACTTTCATGCATTGGAGAAGGAAATGGCAACCCATTCCAGTGTTCTTGCCTGGAGAATCCCAGGGATGGGGGAGCCTGGTGGGCTGCCGTCTATGGGGTCGCACAGAGTTGGACACGACTGAAGCGACTTAGCAGCAGCAGCAGCAACCTCTTCCTTGGTGAGTTTCTTGCTTCATCTAAGCATGAAAGGAGTATGGCCGTGAGGAAAAGAGGGGTGTGCTGGTTCCAGGTCAGTCCTGCAGCTCAGAGAACAAATCGTAGTCTAAAGTTATTTTCTAGTGTCCTCTTTCCTTGATTTTTTTTCCTTTTTTCTTCCTCATCTTTCCTCCTCAGGTTGCTTTCAGGAACTTCAAAGTCTTCTCTCTGTGTCTGAAGACCAGGTTACCTGCTAAGAGCATCCTTTTTAATAAAATAACCAACAATTGTGGAGTACTCTGTAGCTTTTACTATATATTTACATGTGGGGTGTGTGTATGTGTGTGGGTGTCTGTGATGGGGGTGGATTTTGGTGGCCTCTCTTATCTGATCCAGGAGCACTAAGCTTAGACCTAGCTTGGCTCTTTCTTGCCTTCCTCAGGACATGCAGCTGAAAGAGCTCTGTGAACCGAAAAATACCAGCCTACTGATGTCCCTACCTGTAAGGAATACCCAACCAACGCTAGGGCCAAAGGCTAGGGACAAGAAGCAGAGGACTACTTAGTGATTTGTGCTTTGTTCACCTCAATCAATGGGCCTCTACTTTAGGAGCAGAGAGCTAAATGCTAAATGGGACTGTCTGGGCCATAGGCTGGTAGTGGCTGCCTCTCTCTATTGAAGGCCATGCTCTTGGACAGTTCTTTTTCATATCTATGGGTCTCTTTGGGTTACAGTGACCATTCCCCCCATTCTCCTCTAGTTCTAGAGATAGTAAGAGCTCCCTATGATTGCTTCACAGATACTATGCAGGATTGTTGCTTTCCCTTAAGCTTGTCCAGCTCTAGGTGAGTGATCACACCATCCTGATTATCTTGGTTGTGAAGATCTTTTTTGTACAGTTCTTCTGTGTATTCTTGACACCTCTTCTTAATATCTTCTGCTTCTGTTAGGTCCATACCATTTCTGTCCTTTATCAAGCCCATCTTTGCATGAAATGTTCCCTTGGTATCTCTAATTTTCTTGAAGAGATCGCTAGTCTTTCCCATTCTGTTGTTTTCCTCTATTTCTTTGCATTGATCTCTGAGGAAGACTTTCTTATCTCTCCTTGCTGTTCTTTGGAACTCTGCATTCAAATGGGAATATCTTTCCTCTTCTCCTTTGCTTTTCACTTCTCTTCTTTTCACAGCTATTTGTAAGGCCTTCTAAGACAGCCATTTTGCTTTTTGCATTTCTTTTCCATGGGGATGGTCTTGATCCCTGTCTCCTGTACAATGTCATGAACCTCAGTCCATAGTTCATCAGGCACTCTGTCTATCAGATCTAGTCCCTTAAATCTATTTCTCACTTCCACTGTATAATCATAAGGGATTTGATTTAGGTCATACCTGAATGGTCTAGTGGTTTTCCCTGCTTTCTTCAATTTAAGTCTGAATTTGGCAATAAGGAGTTCATGATCTGAGCCACAGTCAGCTCCCTGTCTTGTTTTTGTTGACTATATAGAGTTTCTCCATCTTTGGCTGCAAAGAATATAATCAATCTGATTTCGGTGTTGACCATCTGGTGATGTCCATGTGTAGAGTCTTCTCTTGTGTTGTTGGAAGAGGGTGTTTGCTATGACCAGTGCATTTTCTTGGCAAAACTCTATTCGTCTTTGCCCTGCTTCATTCCGTATTCCAAGGCCAAATTTGCCTGTTACCCCAGGTGTTTCTTGACTTCCTACTTTTGCATTCCAGTCCCCTATAATGAAAAGGACATCTTTTTTGGGTGTTAGTTCTAAAAGGTCTTGTAGGTCTTCATAGAACTGTTCAACTTCAGCTTCTTCAGCGTTACTGGTTGGAGCATAGACTTGGATTACTGTGGTATTGAATGGTTTGCCTTGGAAAGGAACAGAGATCATCCTGTCGTTTTTGAGATTGCATCCAAGTACTGCATTTCAGACTCTTTTGTTGACCATGATAGTTACTCCATTTCTTCTAAGGGATTCCTGCCCGCAGTAGTAGATATAATGGTCATCTGAGTTAAATTCACTCATTCCAGTCCATTTTAGTTCGCTGATTCCTAAAATGTCAACGTTCACTCTTCCATCTCCTGTTTGACCACTTCCGATTTGCCTTGATTTATGTACCTAACTAGTAAAGTAATGCTCAAAATTCTCCAAGCCAGGCTTCAGCAATACATGAATGGTGAACTTCCTGATGTTCAAGCTGGTTTTAGAAAAGGCAGAGGAACCACAGACCAAATTGCCAACATCTGCTGGATCATCGAAAAAAACAAGAGAGTTCCAGAAAAACATCTATTTCTGCTTTATTGACTATGCCAAAGCCTTTGACTGTGTGGATCACAGTAAACTGTGGAAAATTCTGAAAGAGATGGGAATACCAGACCACCTGACCTGCCTCTTGAGACACCTATATGCAGGTCAGGGAACAACAGTTAGAACTGGACATGGAACAACAGACTGGTTCCAGATAGGAAAAGGAGTATGTCAAGGCTGTATATTGTCACCCTGGTTATTTAACTTCTATGCAGAGTACATCATGAGAAACACTGGGCTGGAAGAAGCACAAGCTGGAATCAAGATTGCCGGGAGAAATATCAATAACCTCAGATATGCAGATGACACCACCCTATGGCAGAAAGTGAAGAGAAACTAAAAAGCCTCTTGATGAAAGTGAAAGGAGAGTGAAAAAGTTGGCTTAAAGCTCAACATTCAGAAAACTAAGATCATGGCATCTGGTCCCATCACTTCATGGGAAATAGATGGGGAAACAGTGGAAACAGTGTCAGACTTTATTTTTTTGGAGCTCCAAAATCATTGCAGATGGTGATTGCGGCCATGAAATTAAAAGACACTTACTCCTTGGAAGGAAAGTTATGACCAACTTAGATAGCATATTCAAAAGCAGAGACATTACTTTGCCAACAAAGGTCCGTACAGTCAAGGCTATGTTTTTTCCAGTGGTCATGTATGGATGTGTAAGTTGGACTGTGAAGAAAGCTGAGCACTGAAGAATTGATGCTTTTGAACTGTGGTGTTGGAGAAGACTCTTGAGAGTCCCTTGGACTGCAAGGAGATCCAACCAGTCCATTCTAAAGGAGATCAGTCCTGGATGTTCTTTGGAAGGACTGATGCTAAAGCTGAAACTCCAATACTTTGGCTACCTCATGCGAAGAGTTGACTCATTGGAAAAGACTCTGATGCTGAGAGGGATTGGGGGCAGGAGGAGAAGGGGATGACAGAGGATGAGATGGTTGGATGGCATCACTGACTCGATGCACATGAGTTTGGGTGAACTCCGGGAGTTGGTGATGGACAGGGAGGCCTGACGTGCTGCAGTTCATGGGGTCGCAAAGAGTCGGACACGACTGAGCGGCTGAACTGAACTGAAGCCTGTCCACATTGCTATAACTCAACACTTTATCTCAGTCAGTTCAGTTCAGTCTCTCAGTAGTGTCTGACTCTTTGCAACCCTATGGACTGCAGCACACCAGGCTTCCCTGTCCATCAGCAACTCCTGGAGCTTGCTCAAACTCATGTTCATAGAGTCGGTGATGCCATCCAACCATCTCATCCTTTGTTGTCCCCTTCTCCTCCTGCCTTCAATCTTTCCCAGCATCAGGGTCTTTTCCAATGAGTCAGTACTTTGCATCAGGTAGCCAAAGTATTGGAATTTCAGCTTTAGCATCAGTCCATCCAATGAATGTTCAGGGCTGATTTCCTTTTGGATTGACTGGTTTGATCTTCTTGCAGTCCAAGGGACTCTCAAGAGTCTTCTCCAACACCACAGTTCAGAAACATCGATTCTTTGATGCTCAGCTTTCTTTACAGTCCAAGTCTCACATCCATACATGATTACTGGAAAAACCATAGCTTTGACTAGATGGACATTTGTCAGCAAAGTAACGTCTTTGCTTTTTAATATGCTCTCTAGGTTTGTCATAGCTTTTCTTCCAATGAGCAAGCGTCTTTTAATTTCATGGTTTCAGTCACCAACTGCAGTGATTTTGGAGCCCAAGAAAATAAAGCCTCTTGATCTCATTCTCCTCAATTAACTCACTGCTGGGTGTGCCCTTTCTTTTCACCTCACTCTTTCTTGAGTCGTTTGTGCCCTGGTCGTAGTTTTATGAAAGTCTTGCCCAGCTTTAGGAGTCCCAGTGAGCCTTTCAGATGTTGCTTCCCTGAGGCCCTTCCCGGGGGAACTTGGGGCTGGGAGGGTAGAAGGAGGCTTTGTAAGCAATCATGCAGGCCCCTCATTCTCCCTGCCTCTCCTCCATTTCCCCCACAGGCCCTAAAACCCTGAAGAAGCCCAAGGATGCTCTGGAATGAACAGATGATGACTAGGTGTTCTAGTCTATTTGGGGGGCTCAAGGCCCTTTAGAACAGGAATCAGAATAGGATAATGCCTGGGACCTGGCCTTTTGTTACCAAGACTGTTTCCCTAGAACCAAACCCCGGCCCTTCTCTTGAATAGAAAACAATTACTCTTACCTAAGTTTCAAGAGGAAGCTGCAAATAAAAAAAAGAACAAAAACTGCTTAGAACCAACTAGGCCCAAGATACCAGAAGACTTGACTTCCAGCAGACCTTGAACCTCGCTACACACTCATTATAATATTTTAGCATGCTAAATGACCCACCGCTGCCACGACAGTTGATAATTGCCATGACAACAACTGGAAAAGCCTATACCAAGACTGAAAAAAAGAGTTGCATCAATTCTGGATTCAAACCACACCCCTGTTATCAGATCACTGATGAATATTCATTCCTCCCACCCTTTCTAATTCTGTCCCCTTTACCTCAACCCTTCTATGTATTTGGTGTCTCCACCCAAACTGGGTTGAAAAGTTGATTTGTGAACTAGGTGCCTGCTTCTCCATGCTTTGGCCATTGAACAAAGCTTGTAATGTTCCAGTCTCATCACTGGTTTTGTTATTAGCTATGAATCTGACTGGGAAAAGAACTTCCTGGCTGGGACAAGAGGTCTTGGCCCAGGCCAGGACCCAGGCATGGGTCTGGTTGACCAATTCAGTAACAACTTTATCCACTGCCTCCATTCCCCTGCTTTTCCCTCTTAGTGGAGATTCCAGACTTTTTATACCACAGGGTGTGTAGGGGCAGTGAGGTCTGGTTGGAAGAAGGTTGAGAAGACTTAGGTTCAGCTTTCCTTGAAACTGCCACTGCAGGGTTTTGCTGGAGACTCGGCATTTTATGAGGAGGCTTGTAGGGAGCAGTAGTGAGAATGGGGTGTTGATGAGATTTTAGAGGGAAGGTTTGAGCCTTGCTCACTCACTCCTTAGCCCTGCCACTGGCTCCCCTTTTGCAAGAAACTGGTGATGCCAGTTCCCAAATAAAAAAATTATAAATTTAATGTAATTTAAGTTGTAGGGGATCAAATCTTGCCACTCCAAAATGTCTCTTTTGCATGCAGATTATTTTGGGCTGGAAACAATCAAGGCCCTAAAGACTCACGAAAAGGCTTTGACCTTCTCCCTAACTGTCTAAAAGAATGCAGACAGAGAATATATCCCAAGAAAGAAGTTATCACCATAGATAACTATAGTATGAATTAGGTGTATAGATAGAGAAATGCAGGAGACACAAGAGATGTGGGTTTGATCCCTGGGTTGGGAAGATCCCCTACAGAAGGAAATGGCAACCCACTCCAGTATGCTTGCCTGGATAATGCCATGGACAGAGGAGCCTGGTGGGCTACAGTCCATGGAGGGGCAAAGAGTCAGACACAACCAAGCACATATGTACACTTGTGCACAGGGAGGAATCTAGCAAAGTCTCTTTTGCGAAAATTCTTCTGTGTCCCACTGTCTCTGCATGGCCCAGCAAACATTTATTTACCAAACATTTGCTTTTCCATCTCTATGTCAATGGCCTTCCTCCCTTCTGAAGTCCCAAATCACCACCCTCAATATTCTCTTTTGTCTTTAGCTGAAGGGAGTATTTAAACTAAGGTTTCAGCCATTTTGGCTTGTTACTCAGTTTTTCTGGGCCTCTTCCATGTGTACATGTTATTAAACTTTTGTGTGATTTCCTCCTATAAATCTGCCTCTTGTTAATTTAATTCTTAGACCAGCCAGAATAACCTAGAGGGTAAAGGAAAATGTCTTCCTTCCTGACAAGGCGAAACTTTGAGAAGGATTTTCATGGAATTTAACAAAACTAATATTAAAGGTGTCAACTACAAATTGACACTTACCATAGTCACTTGCCATCTACACCTCTACAAGGATTAAATCATGTGCTTCTGCAGCTGCTGATTTTTAATGCCCGTTGAAAGGAGTTCAGGGTGAACAGCAGAAATGAGACACTCTGTGCTTGAGGTCAGAGGTGGGGTAGGGGGATGGGAGTGGGGTGGAGAGGGTGGAAATGGGTGGGGGTCGGGAGGAGAAGGGAACTGACAAAACAGGTCTTCCAATAGTTAGATATTTTCAGGAGCTGATTTTTTTTTTAACTTTTTATTTCAGAAATATTAAGATTATGGTACACAGAATTGCTTATAAGCATCTTGGTTAGTCCTCTTGTGATTTGGAAATCAGGATTAGTCCATAACAGAACAGTTGCTGGACAGTCCACTCAAAGAGCCCTGTTTTGATTTTGTTGGATTTATCTATGTATTTGTTGACCGTTGTGGGTCTCCATTGCTACGCGCGGGCTTTCTCCAGTTGTGGCTTCTCATTGCGGTGGCTTCTCCTGCTGCTCTTCGAAGCGAGTGGGCTTCAGCAGCTGTGACACACGGTGCATGGCTTGGGCTTAGTTGCCCCGCGGCACGTGGGATCCTCCCAGACCAGAGATTGAACTGGTGTCCCCTGCATTGCAAGGTGAGTGTTTAATCATTGGACCACCAGGGAAGCCCCTAGGAGCCGATTTTAAAAAAATCTTATTCATTTTGTTATGGCTGTGCTAGGTCATGGTTGCTTTGTGAGGGCTTTCTCTGGCTGCAGTGAGCAGGGACTCCTCGTTGGCACGCGCAAGCCTCTCATTGTGGTGGCTTCTCTTGTTGCGGAGCACAAACGCTAGGCGCAGGGGCTCCAGTAGTTGGGATACAGGCTCGGTATTTGGAGCTCCCAGGCTCTAGAACCCGACAGGGGCTTAGTTGCTCTGCAGCATGTGGAATCTTCCCAGACCAGGGATAGAATCCGTGTCTCCTGCTTTGGCAGGCAGATTCTTATCCTCTGCGCCACCAGGGAAATCCCAGGAGCTGATTGTATGAGTCCAATTCTTGTTTGTATCTCCTCAAAGCACTAAAATCCTTCATAGTGATGACTGGTCCTCATGACTAGCAGAAACCTGCCTAAAAAAATATATGCTTGATTGCCTGTATCTCCCCTTCACCAAAATCTCATATATACTGACCTCCCACAACTGCTCCCTGCCTCTTTGGAGCAGTTTCTCAGAGTTATCTGAAATGCAGTCCTCATTTCGCCGCAAATAAATTTAACTTGCAATTCTCATACTGTGCATTTTTTTTGTTGTTGTTGTCAACACAAAAAGGGTAAAGGGTCAAGAAGAGCTAAGACAATTTTGAAGAATGTGTTGAGAGTATTTTCCTTTAAGTTATTAAGACATCATAAAACTGTAGACATTACAACTGAATTTTGCAGACGTATGAATTTCTGAGGTCTCCATTTGTTATGGGGACTTGAATTTAATGGCAGAGGCACTGTGGATTATAGGGAGAGGTAAACTATTCCATAAATTTGCTGGCTCTCTGTGAGAAAAATAAAATCCCCACCTCACATCACACAGAAAAGAAGTCTCAGTTAGATTAAAGGCCAACTGTGAAAGAAAAGCATTAAAACAAACATTATTTTTATGGAGTAGAGAGAGATTTCTGAAACAAAACAAAAAGCTCCTATGAACTATTGAGGAAAATTGTGTTGTTGCTGTGCCCAACTCTTTGCCACCCTGTGGACTATGGTCTACCAGGGTCCTCCATCCATGGGATTTCCCAGGCAAGAACCCTGGAGTGAGTTGCCATTTCCTTCTCCAAGGGATCTTCCTGACTCAGGGATCAAATTTGCAACTCCCACGTTGGCTGGTGGATTCTTTACCACTGAGCCACCAGGGAAGCCCATAGAGGAAAATTAGACAACATTAAAATTCAGTCAGTTCAGTTCAGTTGCTCAGTTGTGTCCGACTCTTTGTGACCCCATGGACTGCAGCACACCAGTTTCCCTGTCCATCACCAACTCCCAGAGCTTGCTTAAACTCGTGTCCATCAAGTCAGCAATGCCATCCAACCATCTCATTCTCTGTTGCCATAAAAATTAAAACCTTGCAAATACTAAAACAAATCATAACCAAAGTGAAAAGACAAGCTAATAGACTGAGTGAAGATATCTACCATGTATATAATAATTAGTACCCAGAATACACACCAAGAAATAAAAAACAAATAACCCAGTAGAAAATTGCTGTTTGGATAAAAATCAGTGACTCACAGAGAACAAACTGAGTATTCATAAACTAATGGATGCTCAACTGGTAATCAGAGAAATGCCCACTAAAACAAGACAACATTCTACAATGGACATGCTGAAAAAGAAAAAAATAATCAACTCTGATAGGCTGAGAGCTGGAGAGCAGCTGGTAAATGGGAACTCTCCCACATTGCCGGTAGGAATGTAAAGTGTTTCAACTGTTTTGAAGAATAATTGGTCAAAGTCTTGGGGGAGATGAATATATGACTTATGACCCAGCAATTTCACTCTAGTGTATCCTCTAGAAAAACCCACAGTGAGTGCACAAGTCAATGTGAGTAAAAATGGCCACTGCAGTTCCTTTGCTAAGGGAGAAAGTGGAAACAATCTAAATGGCCTTCAGTAGGTGCATGCCACTTTTTTGTTTTTGCTTTGTTTTTAATCTCCCTTTCTCTCTGGATCTGGTGGGGTGAATGTGGTAGAGGGCCCCAGGACTGGGATCAGCACGGCAAGAAGCACAAGCAGGGCCAGTGCCTCTATGAGGAACAGGTACAGAAGCCTCTGAAGCTGGTTCTAAGAGTGGGAGGAAACAAGGCCACCGGCAGGTCAGCACACAAAAGCATATCGGCTTTATTAAGTGAGATATAATTCACATACCATCGAACTCACCTGTCTAAAGTGTTCACAGCTGGAAACAAGATTGCTGGGAGAAATACCAAAAACCTCACATATGCAGATGACACCACCCTTATGGCAGAAAGTGAAGAGGAACTGAAGAGCCTCTGAATGAAAGTGAAAGAAGAGAGTGAAAAAGCTGGCTTAAAACAACATTCAGAAAACTAAGATCATGGCATCCAGTCCCATCACTTCATGGCAAATAGATGGGAAAACAATGGAAACAGTGACAGGCTTTATTTTCTTGGGCTCCAAAATCATTGCAGATGGTGACTGCAGCCATGAAATTAAAAGATGCTTGCTCCTTGGAAGCAACCTAGACAGCAACCTATGACCAACCTAGACAGCATATTAAACAGCAGAGATATTGCTTTGCCAACAAAGGTCTGTCTAGTCAAACCTATGGTTTTTTCCAGTAGTCATGTATGGATGTGAGAGCTGAGCACCGAAGAATTGATGCCTTTGAACTGTGGTGTTGGAGAAGACTCTTAAGAGTCCCTTGGACTGCAAGGAGATCAAACCAGTCAATCCTAAAGGAAATCTAGAATAATCACCACCAGCCCATACAAGCACTATAGGATAATTTAGAACTAATGTGTAATATGCTTTACAACAGATACTATGTATTACAAAGATGTGAAGACACTGTTGCACTCAGGTGAGCAAACTCTAAGCCTAAACCAAACTCAGATTCTGAATCAGTGCATAATCTTTATGGCAGACTCACAAAAGACTAGAGAGTGAAAAGGTGAATCGGATACCTTGCAGAGAGGAAAGGACCATAGCTGCCAGCTCAGGGAGGAAGAAAATCTCTGAAGACTGGTGCGGAAGTCTGCAAAATTTCCATGGAGGGAAGTAAAAAGAAAGAAATGTGCTTAAGGATAAAGGTAAAGCAGTAGTTCTGAGGGAGAACAAGGGCCCCTATGAGGTCTATGAGGCGGACTGGCCCCATAGTTGGAAGATACAGAGGAAATTGACTGGAAGGTTGGCTGAGTTGGAAAGACCACATGGCTAACTAAACAGAGACTTCTGCATTCTGAGGAGCCAGAGGTAGGAGAATCAGGCCAGTGTCCTGTAAGTCTGGAGATGGCTTTGGTCTGGTGTGAATATGGATGAGAAGGCAAACTGAATCCCACGGCACCACTGTTTTGAGGCTGTGAGTCATGCCCAAGGGCATACTGTCCTAGAATCACAATAGGAAAAATATAAGAATTAGTATTTCCAGTTTGCAGACTGAGAAACTGAAACCGAGAGAGGTTAAGTGACCTGCTCCTGGTAAAACTGTCCCAAGTGTTCAAGCTGGGCGTGGCTCCCAAACGTGTGTGACTTCAGTCACAGGAGGCCTGAAGGAAAAGATGTGTAGAAATCAAAGGGTTCCGGTGGATGGTGCGAAGGACTTGTTTCCCTAAAAGATGTCTGTCTTCGTTTAATTAGTTAACTCATTCTAGGGAGGAGGCTTCAGTGTAATTCTCCTTTTTATAGAAAGGTCAGCCGGGTGGGTCAGGCAGCTGAGGAATGCATGCTTTTTTGTGAGTTCAGGCTTCCTGATTCATGGGGTGAGATTTAGCTTTCTTATGGCCTCTCTGAGAAGGATGAGCTCATTGGTGGTGACAAGAGCAGTTCTCTGTCCTTCTTTCTTTTTTCCAAATGCTGGGAGAAGTGGGATGTGAGCTCTCAAATGTCACAGAAGCTTACAAATTGCTGACTCCCGAATGCCAGGCATAACTGGGGTTGGCTCAGAACGTGGAGACAGGGCAATACCATCATCTGCTAAGAATTCATTGTTAGGCAGCTTGCCTGGGACACAATGGCAAGCCTGAAACAGGAGGCATAGATGTGGGGTGGGGTGGGGGCAGGCACCCTGGGGTGTGTCGGAAAACACAGCCTTCTGGGGGGTGGAGTAGTGGTGGGGAGAGGAGCAGTGCAGGATTGGTCAACAGGCAGATTGCATGTGGGTTTAGGGCACCAAGAAGCAGGGACACAAAAAACCCTGATGGAATAAAGCAAAACAAAACATACACCCAGACAAAGAAAGGGAGGGGGGAGCACTTGTTTGAAAAGATTTGATATTCATTGCTTTAAAGAAGCACCGAAGTAGTCCTGGGAAAATTCAGAACTTTGTTTAGAATCACAAATGGTGGGTGAACACCATGACCTTTGCAGAGTTTAGGGTGCTATTTAGATTAGGAGCTTTTCTGGGTTGAATGGTGCCAGACTCCCTTGTGGGCAGAAGGGCAGCGAGAGCCTGATGGACATGCCTGAGCCCCTGAGTAGAACCCTGACTCTTTCCCAAAGGATTCTAGAGGGTGAGCAGTTGAGGTGGGATTAGAGGTTATTTTATTTGTGTCTTTATTCTTTGTGTATTCTCTAAATTTTCTCCTGTGTATATGTATATTTGAAAACAATTTTGTTAAAGTAAGATCACACAGTATGTTATTGAGTTCTTCCTGAGCATAATTATGATTTATAGTAAGAATGACCTTCACTACTTTTGGAGTGTTTTTTTTTCCTCTGCATTCATACACAAATATATAGAAACACACAGATGACAATCTGATTGTTTTGTGTGGCTTTCAAAAAACTGAAATGACATTGGACTGTACCTTTCTTTCTTCAACTTGGATCTTTCACTCAACAGCATGTCTTGTTGGATATTATGACACATTGATCTTTTTCACTCTTCTAACTGCAGCATGCTAGTTTATCAGTTTAGTTCAGTTCAGTTCAGTTCAATTGCTCAGTCGTGTCCGACTCTTTGTGACCCCATGAATCGCACCACGCCAGGCCTCCCTGTCCATCACCAGCTCCCGGAGTTCACCCAGACTCACACCCATGGAGTCAGTGATGCCATCCAGCCATCTCATCCTCTGTCGTCCCCTTCTCTTCCTGCCCCCAAGCCCTCCCAGCATCAGAGTCTTTTCCAATGAGTCAACTCTTCGCATGAGGTGGCCAAAGTACTGGAGTTTCAGCTTTAGCATCATTCCTTCCAAAAAAATCCCAGGGCTGATCTCCTTCAGAATGGACTGGTTGGATCTCCTTGCAGTCCAAGGGACTCTCAAGAGTCTTCTCCAACACCACACTTCAAAAGCATCAATTTTTCGGCACTCAGCTTTCTTCACAGTCCAACTCTCACATCCATACATGGCCACAGGAAAAACCATAGCCTTGACTAGATGGCTTGTTGGCAAAGTAATGTCTCTGCTTTTGAATATGCCATCTAGGTTGGTCATAACTTTCCTTCCAAGGAGTAAGCCTCTTTTAATTTCATGGCTGCAATCACTATCTGCAGTGATTTTGGAGCCCCCAAAAATAAAGTCTGACACTGTTTCCACTGTTTCCCCATCTATTTTCCATGAAGTGATGGGACCAGATGCCATGATCTTCATTTTCTGAATGTTGAGTTTTAAGCCAACTTCTTCACTCTCCTCTTTCACTTTCATCAAGAGGCTTTTGAGTTCCTCTTCACTTTCTGCCATAAGGGTGGTGTCATCTGCATATCTGAGGTTATTGATATTTCTCCTGGCAATCTTGATTCCAGCTTGTGTTTCTTCCAGTCCAGCATTTCTCATGATGCACTCTGCATATAAGTTAAATAAGCAGGGTGACAATATACAGCCTTGACGTACTCCTTTTCCTATTTGGAACCAGTCTGTTGTTCCATGTCCAGTTCTAACTGTTGCTTCCTGACCTGCATACAGATTTCTCAAGAGGCAGGTCAGGTGGTCTGGTATTCCCATCTCTTTCAGAATTTCCCACAGTTTGTTGTGATCCACACAGTCAAAGGCTTTGGCATAGTCAATCAAGCAGAAATAGATGTTTTTCTGGAACTCTCTTGCTTTTTCAATGATCCAGCAGATGTTGGCAATTTGATCTCTGCCTTTTCTAAAACCAGCTTGAACATCAGGAAGTTCACAGTTCATGTATTGCTGAAGCCTGGCTTGGAGAATTTTGAGCATCACTTTACTAGCATGTGAGATGAGTGCAATTGTGTGGTAGTTTGAGCATTCTTTGGCATTGCCTTTCTTTGGGATTGGAGTGAAAACTGACCTTTTCCAGTCCTGTGGCCACTGCTGAGTTTTCCAAATTTGCTGGCATATTGAGTGTAGCACTTTCACAGCATCATCTTTCAGGATTTGAAATAGCTCAATTGGAATTCCATCACCTCCACTAGCTTTGTTCGTAGTGATGCTTTCTAAGGCCCAGTTGACTTCACATTCCAGGATGTCTGGCTCTAGATGAGTGATCACACCATCATGATTATCTTGGTTGTGAAGATCTTTTTTGTACAGTTCTTCTGTGTATTCTTGCCACCTCTTCTTGGTATCTTCTGCTTCTGTTAGGTCCATATCATTTCTGTCCTTTATCGAGCCCATCTTTGCATGAAATGTTCCCTTGGTATCTCTAATTTTCTTGAAGAGATCTCTAGTCTTGCCCATTCTGTTGTTTTCCTCTATTTCTTTGCATTGATTGCTGAGGAAGGCTTTCTTATCTCTGCTTGCTATTCTTTGGAACTCTAGTATGGCTTTATTAGATTGATTTAGCTCTTCCCTTTTTCATAGACATTTAGGTTGTTTTTGATTTTGCACTAATGCAAGCAATGCTTTAGTCAACATCTTTGATCCCAGTTAGCTGGACATGTGTACAAAGGTCTTCCTCAAGGCAGATAGAGAGGAACAGTGGGTCCTAAGATTTTAAATTTTAATAGATACTGGCAACTTGCCCTCAATAGGAGCTGTAATAATTGACATGCCCATAGCAGTATGAAAGAATTCCTTTCCCACAACTTTGTTAACACTTGATCATAAGGAAAAATATTGCCAGTCTAATGAATATGATGTCTCATTGGTTTTCTTTGGCATTTCCCTGATCTCAAGGGAGGCTATTTTTATTTATGTATTCATCCTTTCCTGTATTTAAATTTTTCCTCAGGAAACACATGCTACTTTCATACTATTGAAAGGAGTACTGTTTTTCTTATTCTCCTCTTTTTCCTCCTTGTTGTTGTTAAAATAGCCACAAGCCATATAGATGACTCTGCTCTGATGGCTTAAGTCAAATGCCCATTTCTGGCACCATCAGTGTTAGGAGGCAGGACAGCCTATTGCTGTGGGGAGGTGAGTGAGTTCCCCTGATTGGCTGGCACTGCACTCCTGCAGCTGGGGAGGGCCTCAACCTCAACTCCTTGTGGCCATGGCTGAGCAGAGGAGGGGTCTGTTTGTGCCGGGACCCTTTCAGTCCTGATATTCTCTGACTCTAAGAGGTACTGAAATTCTATTCATTGAATCCATGATCTTTTTGTTGAAAACAACAGAGATCTACTCAAGCCAGATCAAGTGATAAACTGGATTTATTTGGGGGTTGGGGAGGAAGTAGGTGGTATCTACCAGAACACAGGGCAGGTAATAGAGCTGGGCTACTGTTTTGTTTCCAGGTGAATTATTTTTTGAGACTGAGATTGTCTTGGCCAATATTTTATTTTATTTATTTATTTTTGGCTGCATCCAGTCTTAGTTGCAGCATGCAGGGTTGGCAGCAGGATTGTCCATTGCGGCACACAGGCTCTCTAGTTGTGGCTCACGGGCTAGTTGCCCTGCTACATGTGGGATCTTAGTTTTCCAACCAGGGCTCAAACCCACATCCCCTCCACTGAAAGGTGGACTCCATCCCTGGACCACCAGGGAAGTCCCCCAATATTTTATTTAACATAGATTCACTGTAGGAATTATAATAATTTTACAAGCCAATATCATACAGGATAATGTTGCTTAATAAGCCAACAAAGAAACATCCTTCAAACCATTGATAGGTTAACTACACTGTTGTTCCTGGCAATGGGAAATGAAAGGGATAAAATCCAAATTTAATTCGAGGTGTACCTTCCTATCATTTGGTTCTCAGGAGAGATGGCTCAGCCTAGGGGTCCCCAGCCCCCTGTTAGAAATCCAGCCTGCACAGCAGGAGGTGAGCAGCAGGCAAGCTACTGAGGTTTCATCTGCATTTACAGCCACCCTCTATCACTCCCATTACCTCCCAAGTGCCACCTCCGGTCAGATCAACAGTGGCATAATATGTAATTTGCTTCAATCATCCTGTAACCCCACCCACCCCCCACCCCCCACCCCCCTACCCCAACATCTGTGGAAAAACTGTCTACCAACAGTGAAGGACAGGAAAGCCTGGTGTGCTGCAGTCCTTGAGGTCACAAAGACCTGGACACAACTTAGCGACTGAACAACAGTGTCAGGAAGAATACACATTTCCTTTCCCTTCCTCCTACCCTGGGCTCAAAACCCCAATTCTGGAAATCTAAACTAAGTTTATTTTTTTTGCACAAAGATGTTTTGTAAGTCATATATATGATACTGATAACTTGAAATGGGCAAAATGCCTTGTACTCAAAGGATGGCTAAATAAAATATGTACATTCAATAGTCAAAGCTATGGTTTTTCCAGTAGTCAGGTATGGATGTGAAAGTTGGACCATAAAGATGGCTGGGTGCCGAAAAATTGATGCTTTCAAAATGTGGTGCTGGAAAAGACCCTTGAGAGTCCCTTGGACAGCAAGGAGATCCAACCAGTCCATCCTAAAGGAAATCAACCCTGAATATTCATTGGAAGGATTGATGCTGAAGTCGAAGCCCCAATACTTTGGCCACCTGATGTGAAGAGCCGACTCATTGGAAAAGACCCTGATGCTGGGAAAGATTGAGGGCAGGATGAGAAAGGGGTGACAGAATATGAGATGGTTGGATGGCATCATTGACTCAATGGACATGAGTTTGAACAAATTCTGAGAGATAGCGAAAGACAGGGAAGCTTGATGTGCTGCAGTCCATGGGGTTGTAAACAACTAAGCAACCAAACAACGACAAATTCTATGGCATATTGGGTTGAAGTTCATTAAAATTTAGAAAAAAACAAGGAAAATGTACAGTATGATATAATAATAGTAAGTGAAAAATAAACTATATTTGTGCATAAAGTATGATCACAGCTATATATATAAACCAAAATGTCATATGTATATATAGATATGGTAGTCTGCTTGTCATTTGACAATAGGTGCTTCTCTCTCTCCTCTTTTTCTGTATTTTAAAATTAAAAAAACACACATAATTTTATAAAGGGAAAAACCTAAAACTTTATTTGAAAAGAGACAGCTTGGGCCTCTTGAGCCCTGAGCCATGTGATTTATGGTTTTTCTTAGTAATGTCTAAAACCCATCACTGCTAGAGTCTGAGTCCTGGGAAGAAGTTAATTACATGATGGCCAGAGTGCTGTAACAGTTCCAAGAACTGGCCTCAAGGAGATGGAAACAAACCAACCCTGAAACTGTGCTCAAAACTAAATGTACTAAATGTATATTTAGTACACTTGTAATGTACTCAAAACAATCAAGATGATGCTGGTCAGACCACGACATGACCAACTTCAAGATGACTGTCAGAGCTGACTGCGCTGATTCTGAATGTAGCCCCCTCCCTCTGTCTATAAAAGCTCTTGCCCACTGATTGCCAGTGAGGGAGAGTAGGTCTTTGGACAGGTGTCCCCCCCCTTCACTCCCACCCCGGTTGCTGGCATAGAAAATTAAGCAAACTTTCCTTTTCACCAATCTTGTCTCTTTACTGGCTTTTGAGCAACAAGCAGCTGGACCCCACTTTCGGTTATACTTTGGCTCAGTCCCTGCACCCACCACTTTGCCAGCATCCAAGGAGCAGGGGCCTCTGGGCTGAGGAACTCGGTCCTCCATATGGACTGAGAGCAGCGGCGTGCCCCTTCCAGTTCTTCACTACAGAGAAGTGTCTTCTCTGACCCACGGTTGTGTGCTTCTGCAGTTGGACTGAGGATTTGCTAAAACTGGAACATTTTCTTCTGAGAGAGTTGAGGACGTGTATGTGTGTGTGTGACGGACAGAGACAGAGAGGGAGAAAAAGAGAATAAAATTCTGAGCTTAATAAATCTACTGAGAAGGGAGTCCAACCCACCTAACATCCCCTGCTATCTGTCTGTGTTGCATCCTCATTTGATCATTGAACACCCTGAGCTTTCCAGATTTCATCTCTTTTCTCCTATACCCAATTCTATCCTGCCAGAGGAGGTTGCCCTCATCCAAGTGGTACATTGTATCCCTTACAGTACTCATGTTCTTCAGACTCTGGCCCAACCTGCTTATCACTGAGATTTTCAATCTCCAGGGGCTGCCAAGTGGCTTCTCACATCACCAGAGCTCTTCTACACAGCAAGTGAGCTTCCCATATTACCTCTTCACTTTGCTCGGAGATTTAGACATCAGCAGAATCAATACATAATGACTGAAACTCGATGATGATAAAAGCCAGGAAGAGGTACAGGGTGCGATGGAAGCACTCTGGGACTTGATGAATCAATGGACTGTTAGGGAAGGCTTCAGTGAAAAAGCAGGAGTGAAGGGGTGAGTATGAGTTAGGCAGCTGATGTGAGGTGGGTGCAGCGCTCAGGACTTCAACTTGAGTTCCAATCTCTTGGACATCTTGCTTTGGAGTGGGGCCCAAGATTCTGCATTTCTAAAGGGCTTTTGCATGTTACCTGAGTTGCTGGTATCAGGACCTCATTTTGAGTAGCGAGGTTCTGTGCCAGTGATTCTCAACCTTGGCTGCATGCTGGAATTATCTGGGAGGTTTGAAAAATACTGATGCCTGGTGCTACCTCCAGAGATTTGGATTTTCTTGGTCTTGGATGTGGCCTAGGCATTCAGGTTAAATGAAACAAAACAAAAAATATCCCCTGCTCTGGGGAATTCTGATCTATCGTCAGAGTTGAAAATCCTTGATCTCAGTTCAGTTCAGTCACTCAATCGTGTCCGACTCTTTGCAACCCCATGAATTGCAGCACACCGGGCCTCCCTGTCCATCACCAACTCCCAGAGTTCACCCAAACTCATGTCCATCGAGTCAGTAATGCCATCCAGCCATCTCATCCTCTTTCATCCCCTTCTCCTCCTGCCCCTAATCCCTCCCAGCATCAGGGTCTTTTCCACCTCCACATGAGGTGGCCAAAATTTCAGCTTTAGCATCAGTCCTTCCAAAGAACACCCAGGACTGATCTCCTTCAGAATGGACTGGTTGGATCTCCTTGCAGTCCAAGGGACTCTCAAGAGTCTTCTCCAACACCACACTTCAAAAGCATCAATTCTTCAGCACTCAGCTTTCTTCACAGTCCAACTTTTACATCCATACATGACCACTGGAAAAACCATAGCCTTAACTAGATGGACCTTTTTTGGCAAAGTAATATCTCTGCTTTTGAATATGCTATCTAGGTTGGTCATAACTTTCCTCCCAAGGAGTAAGCATCTTTTAATTTCATGACAGCAATCACCATCTCTTGAATTAGGAAGAGCTAATAGTATGAGTATTACTATTATGTGCTCAGACTCTCAGTCTTGTCCAAAACTTTGTGATCCCATGGACTGAAGCCTGCTAGTCTCCTCTGTCCATGGAATTTTCCTGGCAAGAATACTGGAGTGGGTTGCCATTTCTTCCTCCAGGGGATCTTCCTGACCCAGGGATTGAACCTGTGTCTTTTATGCTCCTGCATTGACAGGTGGAATCTTTACCACTAGTACCATCTGGAAGCTAATGAGTATTGCTACTACCACCCAGGAATGGCTCAAATTGACTTACAAGAGCCAGTTCCTAAATTCTCAGGAATTTTGTGAACTGGTTATTAAACATCAGACCAGATCAGTCGCTCAGTCGTGTCCGACTCTTTGTGACCCCATGAATCACAGCACGCCAGGCCTCCCTATCCATCACCAACTCCCAGAGTTCACTCAGACTCACACATAGGCATTATTAAATATAAATTTATATAAATTTGCAATTAATAAATTATATAACTATAATAAGCACAAACACATCACTTACTTATTTTCTTATTTTTTTTACTATACCATGTTTTTGAGGGTATTTACTTTTGCTTTTCTGTATGGTGGAAATACTACATAGACATATACTACTGAAAATCTTCCAACTCATTGTGTAGCGACTTAATGTTAGTAACTTGAAAACTGACTAAGGTGTTGGTATTTATTTGGTGTTAATATTTATCTCACAGAAACTAGCAAAGGCTACAGATCAGGGCTTGCTTTATATTATTTTTTAATTTTTTAAAATTAAAAAAAAATTTGTTGACTAGGCTAAAGCGATGGAGGAAATATTAATAATTGAGATGAACTTACATGTGTACCGTATCTGTGGGTGTTACATTGTGAATAGAATAAAAATTTAAAAATATTCTTCTAGTATTATAATGAGAAAGTCAGCTATAAATGAAATATCATCCAACACTCAGAACTATACTCATCTGATAATTGCTACCTATCCATACAAGAGGTTGCTAAAACTCAGTGAAAGCCTTCTTGACTTACTGATTAATTGGCTACACAGACTTTACAATAAAGAGTATTTTATTACTATTTGTAAATTGTGTACTACCCATCGTTTCTATCAGTAAAATGTATATGCAAGCAGGCCACCTCATTCAAACTGGTTATTGGACGTTTCCCAGTACCACACTGAGTTAGAGAAAGATAGGGAAGACAGCCAGGTCTTGGAGGTGTCCTTTGGGATTCCTGGCCACAGTTAACATGAGGCCGCCAGCGCCCAGAAAGGCAGAATGCAGCCTTCCTTTCGGGCTCTTGCATTTCCTTAGTCTCCTTCTCCCACCTTTTACTTGGAACCTTTTAAGTTCATCTGGTTCCCATGGTATCCATCTGACTGCCTCAAACTCAGAATCCCCCCACCTTTGCCCATTCCTTTGGCTGCTAACTCTCCCTAAGAGGTTCCCTGGGAGAACCCAAAGCGGCAACTTGTTTAGCACCAGAGCTCCTAGTTTGTCTGGGTGGAAGGATTCAGTTCAGTTCAGTTCAGTTCAGTCACTCAGTCATGTCTGACTCTTTGTGACCCCATGGACTGCAGCACGCCAGGCCTCCCTGTGCATCACCAACTCCCAGAGCTTACTCACACTCATGTCCATTGAGTCAGTGATGCCATCCAACCATCTCATCCTCTGTCATCCCCTTCTCCTCCCACCCTCAATCTTTCCCAGCATCCGGGTCTTTTCAAATGAGTCAGCTCTTTGCATCAGGTGGCCAAAGTATTGGAGTTTCAGCTTCAACATCAGTCCTTCCAATGAACACCCAGGACTGATCTCCTTTATTATTTTTTGTTTGTTTGTTTTCACACAGTTTATTCAGAAGTTTAGAAGATAAAATGTGGGCATCCACCCCCCACCCCAATCATCCCATGCCACTTTCCAACATACAGACTATCACCCTCCTCATTAAACATGCTTACCACATACTCTTGCAAAACACACGGGGGTCAAGACCCCAACTATTTGGTAATCCAAAGAAACTATATAGTTACACAAAAGACTCTCACTTCCTTTTCACCAGCAAACCATGAATGAAAGAATAAGGGGCAAACACATGATCTTCATCCAGAGTTAATATTTCCCTAAAATTCTTTTTCCTTCCTCTAAGTCATTAAAAACCAAAGCAGCTTCACTTACTACTATCACTTTGATATTCCTTTTTTTTTTCCTGAATGGTTAAGCTGGGACATACTTTCTTTTCATAGCTGATGTTTACAACCTCAAGACTGGCAGGAAGCAGTATCCCAGTTGTGACTTGGCCACACACTCTGCAATACGCAGTTACCACATAGGTGCAAATGATGCTGTAAGAGTCATCAAAATTTTTTAAAGCAATAATGCATTGATATAGAGCCTCCACATTTTTCTGATGCAGCAAAAGTTCTCTAAAGGTGGTGGCAGCTGTGAAAGAAAATGCACTTTATGCTAAAATTCAGAGGGTCTCCAGAGACCACCCGAGCAGAGAGGCCTGGTCAGCCCAGACCTGCAGGTGACCCTTTAGGGTGGAGACGACCATCCCCCAGGAAGGCATCTGCAAAGGAAAAATTTGTAATCATGATTCCAAGGCAAAATGGTTTCTTAAAGTTGGGAGAGGAGAAACACTGGGAATACAAATATGGCCACACCAGGGACTGAGGCGTGAACTGTACAAGCGTCTGCAGGTGGGCTCTGCACTGTGTCCTGGGCTGGTTCCCTCACCGCTGGCAGGCAGGTCCTGGAGACAGAACAGGAGCAGCACCTTCGCCAAGAGTGTTCCAGGCCGCCTGCTTCCGCCCAGGCTCTCCTTGCTGTGTTCCCAGGAAGGAGCCGAGGTCCTGTTGGCAGCAGTTGTGGGTATTGCTGGTCCAAGGTGATATCCAAAGGGATTTTCTGATACAGTCGTGAAGAGAAGGTGAGGATTTTCCACGTGATCTGAGACTCCTTGGCAATGCCCAGCAGCCTTTGGGTCTTCTAAGAGCAACAATGGATCAAGCTGGCCTCCTCCATCAGCACTCAGAAGAGCAGCATGAGTATTTTAGATGGGCAGGAGCAAATAAATCAAAATGGATTGAGGGTCTTTATTCCAGGACCATAAATAAAGTGCACCAAAATTAGCCTCAACCTAATTTTGAGATTCTGTTGTGAATGGGAACATAGAATTGGAGCCCCTGGAGTTGAGGAAATAAAAAATAATTCTTTTTTTGAAAAGAACGGAGGCTATGAAAAGCCACTTGCCAGAGGCTGAGGTCTGGGGAGAAACCACCATAACCATCCATTCAGAATGGCGGATCATTTTCTTCAGCCAGAATGCTGGCTGCCGATGCTCTTTTTTGCTTTATTTCCTTTAGTACTACGAACTTTTAGCCATAAAGAAAAAAAAAATACTTGGTGGGCTTGACAGGAAGCATGTCACAGAAACACAGAATTGGCTGATAATAAGTTTATGTTACAGTGTTAAAGCTGGATGATGGCTGTTTTTCCCCCTTCGTTTTGATGAACTTAGGAAAATTTGAGGTTTTTTTAAAACACCAGATTGGCTCATGATGCTTCTAAAGAAGCAGGACAGCCTTTCGTGCCCAACATGGTAGAAACAGTTGTCTTTGTTCTACCAGTCATCAGCTGTGTTACGGAAGAGAATCCACTTACTATCACCATGTTCACCACGTTGGTGGGTTCCGTGAACCTCCTGGAAACTCTTTCCAAAAGAGTTTATGAGAAGAAAACCATGATGTTGTACAAAGAACTCGATTTAGGATCCCATTTCAAGGAAAACGATTTTGCTGCTTTCATGTAGGAAGGGATCACTCCCCCGTGCAGTCAGGCCCTTGAAGTGCTTGTAGGTGTAATTGATGAAGACCCAGTCTTTGTTCTCGTAGTCTGTCTCAGGGTGATTACTTGTTGCCACTGTTGGCTTAAGAATATCAGATTCTGGAAACTCATGAAAGTTTGAGGTATCATCAATGCTTTTGATTTCAATAGATATTGCAGCAGGTCTCTCTCTGATGTGTTCCCAGTCAACACCTTCAAAAAAAGAATTATTTTTTATTTCCTCAACTCCAGGGGCTCCAATTCTATGTTCCCATTCACAGCAGAATCTCAAAATTAGATCCTTGGCTTTCTCAGAAATAGGAACCTCTGGAGGAAAAGTCAAAGTTTCTTTCCAGTTCATCACCTTCTTGTATGTCTCTGGAGGGGTCTTAGAACAGAAAGGTGGGTAGCCAATGAGCATATCATACATGATCACCCCCAGCGACCACCAATCACAGAGCTTGTTGTACCCGGTCTGTGCCTACCCTGGAGAAGGCTAGCTAACGTCTATTTCTTTTCCAGGTTTCTGCTTTCCTTTTGGAATTCATGCTCTGAAAAGTGAAATCACTGGGGAGGCTGTGGTTCAGATTCCTATAAAATTCTGTCCTATGTGCTTTTTTCAGTCCTGTGTAAAGGCCAAAGTCAGAAAGCTTCACATGGCCCTTGCGGTCCAGGAGAAGGTTGTCTTGTTTGACGTCTCTGTGGATGAACCCAAGTTGGTGAATAGAGTCTAAGGCTAACACGGTTTCTGCTACGTAAAACTGAGTCTCTTCTTCTCTCAGCCTGTCTTTTTTTATCAACAGGGTCATCATGTCCCCTCCAGGCAGGAACTCCATGATTAGGTAGAGGTTTAGCTTATCCTGAAAACTATAGAACATTTTCACAACCCACAAACTGTCTGCCTCCACTAGAATGTCGCGCTCTGCACGATTGTGGCCAACCTGCTCTTTTTCAAGCATATGTGCTTTATGAAGTATTTTCATTGCATACACATGCCCGGTATCTTTCTTCTGAACAAGCCACACCTCACCAAAGGCTCCTCTGCCTATTACTTTTAAGGACTCAAAATCTTCCAGTCCAAGTCTTGCTCTCTTCAAAGTAAGAAACTCTGTTTCCTTCCGAGCATGTGCTGATCTCCGGAGTCGTTTCTCTTCAGCCTTGAGGCCTTCTTCTTCCATCACTTTTTCTAACTTCTTTTGTCTCATTTCTCATTCTTCATGTTGAGCAATAAGGTTGCTATAAAAATTCTCCAGTGTCACTTTGATCATTGTCACCCTTTCCTTTGTGTGACTACTCATGGACAAGCAAGGTGTTGAGCCTGTCATTGCCATGGCCAGCATCAAGGTCCTTTCCAATGACTCGGCTCTTCACACCAGGTGGCCAAGTTATTGGAGCGTCAGCATCAGTCCTTCCAATGAAATTCAGGGTTCATTTCCTTTAGGATGGACTGGTTGGATCTCCTTGAAGTCCAAGGGACTCTCAAGAGTCTTCTCCAACACCACAGTTCAAAAGCATCAATTCTTCAGTGCTCAGCTTTCTTTAAGTTCAATTCTCACCTCCACACATAACTACTGGAAAAACCATAGCCCTGACTACAGGGACCTTTGTTGGCAAAGTAATGTCTCTGCTTTTTAATATGCTGTCTAGGTTAGTCATAACTTTCCTTCCAAGGAGCAAGTATCTTTTAATATGGTGGCTACAATCACCATCTGCAGTGATTTTGGAGCCCAAAAAAATAAAGTCTGTCACTGTTTCCACTGTTTCCCCATCTATTTGCCATGAAGGGATGGGACCAGATGCCATGATCTTAGTTTTCTGAATGTTGAGCTTTAAGCCAACTTTTTCACTCTCCTCTTTCACTTTCATCAAGAGGCTCTTTAGTTCTTCTTCACTTTCTGCCATAAGGGTGGTGTCATCTGCATATATGAGGCTATTGATATTTCTCCTGGCAATCTTGATTCCAGCTTGTGCTTCATCCAACCCATTGTGTCTCATGATGTACTCTGCATATAAGTTAAATAAGCAGGGTGACAATATACAGCCTTGAAGTACTCCTTTTCCTATTTGGAACCAGTCTGTTATTCCACGTCCAGTTCTAACTGTTGCTTCCTGACCTGCATATAGGTTTCTCAAGAGGCCAGTCAGGTGGTCTGGTATTCCCATCTCTTTCAGAATTTTCCACAGTTCGTTGTGATCCACACAGTCAAAGACTTTAGCATAGTCAATAAAGCAGAAATGGGTGAAAGGATTAAGCATGTTATTTTCCTGAAGAGAGTTTAACTTCCTTCTTTGTAACAGATTGTGATTACAATAGTAGTAGCTAATATTTACTATGTTTTTATTTCTAATGGTAGCTGATGTTTTTGAGGAGTTACTCTGGGCAAGGTGCTCTGTTAGCAGCTTGACATGTGCTGCCTCTGTGATTTCACCATCTGTAAAATCATTTTACAGATGAGGAAATTAAAGCTCATAGAAATTCGGTAGCTGAGGGTCCTATTGACTAGGACTTGGATTCAAATCCAAGGTCTGTGTGACTTCAAAGACAGTTACTGAAAACTACTATTTTATGCTGAGCATGCTCTCTAGTCTTCTCTATAGTGTAAGAGAAAAATTCATTAGCTTAAATTTTTATAGAGCACTACTTCTCTTCCCCAAGACAGAAGGCAAACTGGGCTGCCTGAATAGGTCTTAGGAGGTTCACTGAAAATGTAATTCGACTATTCTTTGGGAAATAGTCTCTTTTGACCGAGCAGGTTATTTGATGAAACAAAGCTAGCCTCCCTGATCTTTTCCTGTCAAATTGATTCCCAGGAGCAAACTAACAGCAATGGGGACTACAGCTTCGCGGTCTCCCTCTGAATCTCTTCCTCTCAGTTCGGCTCTAGCCATGCCTCACCTTGTACTATTTCCAAATATCCTATACTTTAGCCAAGTTACTTTGCACCCAACTTTGCATGTATGTCCCAGGGCATCACTGTGAAACCAGGAATAGATAGACGATGCCTAAACTCTTAACCTATTATATTAATAATAAAAAATTATTACTTGAAGAAGTGGATGGTGGTGAAGGTGTGTGTGCATGCTCAATTGCTTCAGTCATGTCTGACTCTCTGTGACCCTACAGAGTGTAGCCTGCCAGGCTCCTCTGTCCATGAGATTCTCCAAGCAAGAATACTGGAGTGGGTTGCCATGCCCTCCTCCAGGACATCTTCCTGACCAAAGCATCAAATCTGCTTCTCTTACGGTGGGTTCTCTACCACTAGCACCACCTCGGAAACCCAGGGGCGAAGATAATGGAAGACAATGCCCTACTGAGCCCTCCCTTTCTTCCTTCCTTCCACCCATCCATCTTGTCTTCCTGCTTTCATAGCAGGAAATCTGGGATAGGTGGTCTTGGTGATTAATGAGTAGGAGTGGGCTTGTCAAGGGATAATTTAGTGAGTTTGACTTTAGGACTCAAGGAAGGGTCCATGAAACCAAGGTGGGATCAGTAGAATGGGACTGGCAGGCCAGGCTTGGGGAATGGTGCACACTGGGGCAAGGGAGAAAACTCGGGATGGGCATTTGGGCCTAGCATCTTGACAGCAGAGGCTTGGGGTGATAAACAACCCCACGACTGAGTATCTTAAGACAACAGTTTATTATTTCTGATGATTTGTCAGTTGCCAGGCAGTTTTTCTTTGATCTCACTTGGGATCACTCGTGCAGTAAACAGTCAGAGGGCATCTTACAGCAGCTGGAAGGGCCACGTCGGTCTCATTCACAGTGACAGTGGGTGCTGGCTGTCAGCTGGGGTGCCTCCGTTCTCTGTATAGGAGTTTACTCCTCCTCTCATCCAGGAGTAAACTCTACCAACTGGGGGACATCATCTAATGAGAGCAAAGTAGGAAGCTGCCAGGTCATTTAAGGCCTAGGCTCTGAAACTTACACAGCATCACTTCTTCCACATTCTGTTGACCAAACTTTGTTGCAAGGACTGCCCAAGTTCACGTGGATGGAGACATAGGGTCCATCTCTTAATAGGAGGAGAGGTAACATCCTGTTGCAAAGAGGGCTTGGGCCTTTACTGAAAAGACTGACCACAAAGATCAAAGCAAGTATGTGGGAGCCCTGGGGTCAGAAGCAGAGTGTCTGCGCTGGTGATATCATCTCTGTTTAATTCCCACTGACACGAACCTGATAGTGGTCTCAGACTGCCTGCTTGAAATCCAGATTCCCTGTTTGCGCTTTGTGCCTGGTGAGAAGGTGAGATGGAGTAGACCAGATGAAAGGACAGGTTTTCCCCAAGCGGGTGGAGCTTCCTGCCTGCCTGTCCCCAGGGTGGCAGGCTGAGCCTCACTGCACCGCAGCCTCAGGCCCTTCCCACACAGAGCTGCTCTCTGGCCACGCTTACAACCCAGGAGCAGTGGGAGCTTCACAAACAAGATAAACCCCCTTAGCAATAGGCAGCTGTTGTCCTGGAAGAAAAAAGGGGAGGCCCTCCTGTGCCCCTGTGCCCACTGGAAAGCCTGCCATTGTTTGGGGGTGTCTGAGCTTTACACGCTTCAGGGGAATTTGAGTCTGGTGTAGTCAGAGGAAGGGAGCATAGGATTGGGGACATGGTGACCACAGGCCAGCCTGGAATTTCACAAAGTGCCCTTGGCCTGCCTTCACATCACATGACGGGCTAGCCGGGCAAAGCTTTCTCCAACCTGGACTGTACCTTTGGCAACTGAGTAGTGACAGGGACAAGGGAAGAGTCTCGACCAGCTGCTGCCGATATGGGTCTGTAAACTCCTGCTGTCATTAAGGCAAAGAGAGATGGGGCCCTCCTGCCCCTCGCCACTCCAAGCTTACTCCTCCCAGGCCAGCAGCACTCACAATGAGCCCATAGCCACTTCTCCGGTTTGCTCTGCAGAGGACATTTAATCTATTTTAGGCTAGAGGTGATAGAGCCCAGGACCCTGGCCCTTCCCCAGCAAACATGACCCAGCTCTGTCAGTCTTCCCCAGCAAACAAAACCCAGCTCCAGAGAAGTTTTAAGCAAATGTTACTCTCCTGGTCCCAACTTCTGTTTCCTCGGGGGACTGCCAGATCCCACCCTGTAGCCCCTTCAGCACCAGAGCCAATCCTAGGTGGCTCTCCTCCAGGGGACTAGAAGGATTACTCCTTTCAGGCTGGGCCAAATGGCATTTCCTGTTTCAAAGAAGAGAGGCTTATTGTGGAGAGGTCTGTAGCAGTTTTGGCACCTGCCAGGGGAAGAGGTACATATAAAGTAAGTCAGGGAATGCAACTTGACTTTCTCTTGAAATGCAAATGAGGCTTAAAAAATCCTAGGGATGTGCTTCTGGGCACAGTTAGCATCTTGAGATGGGCTGAACCAGAAGATGCTGGGGTGAAAAGGGTGTGGGTTTGGTATGAATGGGTCCACATATGCACAGGTATCCATGAAGAGTGGATGCATACGAAGAAAGGTTTTCAGAATCTTTGACGGTCACTGAATGCCAAATTCAGACTTAAATTGAAGAAAGCAGGGCAAACCACTAGACCATTCAGGTATGACCTAAATCAAATCCCTTATGATTATACAGAGGAAGTGAGAAATAGATTTAAGGGACTAGATCTGATAGACAGAGTGCCTGATGAACTACGGACGGAGGTTTATGACATTGTACAGGAGACAGGGATCAAGACCATCCCCATGGAAAAGAAATGCAAAAAGACAAAATGGCTGTCTGGGGAGGCCTTACAAATAGCTGTGAAAAGAAGAGAGGTGAAAAGCAAAGGAGAAAAGGAAAGATATAAGCATCTGAACGCAAAGTTCCAAAGAATAGCAAGGAGAGATAAGAAAGCCTTCCTCAGCAATCAGTGCAAAGAAATAGAGGAAAACAACATAATGCGAAAGACTAGAGATCTCTTCAAGAAAATTAGAGATACCAAGGGAACATTTCATGCAAAGATGGGCTCGATAAAGGACAGAAATTGTATGGACCTAACAGAAACAGAAGATATTAAGAAGAGGTGGCAAGAATACACAGAAGAACTGTACAAAAAAGATCTTTACAACGAAGATAATCATGATGGTGTGATCACTGACCTAGAGCCAGACATCCTGGAATGTGAAGTCAAGTGGGCCTTAGAAAGCATCACTACGAACAAAGCTAGTGGAGGTGATGAAATTCCAGTGGAGTTCTTTCAAATCCTGAAGGATGATACTGTGAAAGTGCTACACGCAATATGCCAGCAAATTTGGAAAACTCAGCAGTGGCCACAGGACTGGAAAAGGTCAGTTTTCATTCCAATCCCAAAGAAAGGGAATGCCAAGGAATGCTCAAACTACCACACAATTGCACTCATCTCACATGCTAGTAAAGTGATGCTCAAAATTCTCCAAGCCAGGCTTCAGCAATATGTGAACCGTGAACTTCCAGATGTTCAAGCTGGTTTTAGAAAAGGCAGAGGAACCAGAGATCAAATTGCCAACATCCTCTGGATCATGGAAAAAGCAAGAGAGTTCCAGAAAAACATCTATTTCTGCTTTATTGACTATGCCAAAGCCTTTGACTGTGTGGATCACAACAAACTGTGGAAAATTCTGAAAGAGATGGGAATACCAGGCCACCTGACCTGCCTCTTGAGAAATTTGTATGCAGGTCAGGAATCAACAGTTAGAACTGGACATGGAACAACAGACTGGTTCCAAATAGGCAAAGGAGTATGTCAAGGCTGTATATTATCACCCTACTTATTTAACTTATATGCAGAGTGCATCATGAGAAACGCTGGGCTGGAAGAAGCACAAGCTGGAATCAAGATTGCCAGGAGAAATATCAATAACCTCAGATATGCAGATGACACCACCCAATGGCAGAAAGTGAAGAGGAACTAAGAAGCCTCTTGATGAAAGTGAAAGAGGAGAGTGAAAAAGTTGGCTTAAAGCTCAACATTCAGAAAATGAAGATCATGGCGTCTGGTCCCATCCCTTCATGGCAAATAGATGGGGAAACAGTGGAAACAATGTCAAACTTTATTTTTTGGGCTCCAAAATCACTGCAGATGGTGACTGCAGCCATGAGATTAAAAGACGCTTACTCCTTGGAAGGAAAGTTATGACCAACCTGCTGCTGCTGCTATGTCGCTTCAGTTGTGTCCGACTCTGTGTGACCCCATAGATGGCAGCCCCATGGCTCCCCCGTCCCTGGGATTCTCCAGGCAAGAACACTGGAGTGGGTTGCCATTTCCTTCTCCAATGCAGGAAAGTGAAAAGTGAAAGTGAAGTCGCTCAGTTGTTTCCGACTCTCCGTCCATGGGACTTTCCAGGCAAGAGTACTGGAGTGGGGTGCCATTGCTTTCTCTGATGACCAACCTAGATAGCATATTAAAAAGCAGAGATATTACTTTGCCAACAGAGGTCCGTCTAGTCAAGGCTATGGTTTTTCCAGTGGTCATGTATGGATGTAAGAGTTGGACTGTGAAGAAAGCTGAGTGCCGAAGAATTGATGCTTTTGAAGTGTGGTGTTGGAGAAGACTCTTGAGAGTCCCTTGGACTGCAAAGAGATCCAACCAGTCCATCCTAAAGGAGATCAGTCCTAGATGTTCATTGGAAGTACTCATGCTGAGGCTGAACCTCCAATACTTTGGCCATCTCATGCGAAGAGTTGACTCATTGGAAAAGACCCTGATGCTGGGAGGGATTGGGGCCAGGAGAAGGGGACGACAGAGGATGAGATGGCTGGATGGCATCACCCACTCAATGCACATGAGTTTGAGTAAACTCTGGGAGTTGGTGATGAACATGGAGGCCTGGTGTGCTGCAATTCATGGGGTCGCAAAGAGTTGGACACGACTGAGCAACTGAACTGAATTGAACTGACTGCCCTTTCCTTTGATCCTAGACTTTTCATCTCCTAAACCTGCCAGTAGAAACTCACTGGGCTGCCCCGACTTTATTGGAGCAGAATGATCAACACTCAGTTTGCTAAGTTCTTGCTCCCAGGCTTTGGCTGGCACAACCCAGGATCCAGGTGTTAGCCCCTGCCTGAGAAGACTGGTCCTCTTCGTTCAAGGCTCATGTTGGTTCCTTCTAGGGTATCTGGTCATGCACTTTCCCTCTTTCAACACTACTCATTTAAATCTGTCCCTTTAACAGAGGCAGTTGCAGTGCCCAGAGCCTAGATTTCCCCTTACTGGGGGATGAAGGGTGACTGGGTGAAAGAGAGAGGCTGACAGTGCCAGTGAGGGCTGGAAAGTGAGATGACTAATGGATCATCAGGGTCTGCTCAGGGTCAGAACATCTTGGCATCTAGAAGGGTCTTTGAGGGAGAGGGTGGGAAATGGAGTAGGAGTAGGAGATGGAGAAGAAAACCCAGGACTGTCTGCCACACATCTGTCCAACAGGAGAAGGAGGATGTCCATGGGGGAGGAAGGTAGTGTGTGGTGGGTGGCAGTTGGGAATGACTGAGATGCAGAATGGTGCCAAGCCCGCAGCTGGGATGGAGCCCCTGAATTTTGGGGGCTGTGACCTGATGATCTGGCTCCTGCCTTTCTTTCCAGCCACACATCTGGTTATTTGGCCATTTGCCTCTTATACTTCAGCCATACAGAGCTGCAGGGTCCACAAGTTTGGTCTTTTTCTTCCAGGCAAGTGCTCAAGCTATATCCTTGTCTTAGAAAGTTCTTGTCTTTTTCTGGGAATGGAAGAACCATTTGTGTTGATTCAGCTTAAGTGTCTGCAACTCCCAAAAGACTTTTGCCAGGTAAAGTCATGAGTGTCTTCCTCCGCAATCCCCAGCCTCCTTCAGTACCTCTCAGTTATGGCAATTACCATTTTGTTGTGTAATTCTGCGCCTGTGCAGATTTCTCACTGGACTATAAGCTCCCCGAGTCAGATGAATTCATCTGATTACCTGTTTGAGTATTAAACTTCATCTTTTATGTGGCTTGTCTTTTTGGGTCAGTGACTGACATCTGTTAAGCCCAAAGTTTTGGAATGTTGTTCTGGTTTGTGTAATTCTGGAAAGTTCTGGAATGAGGTCCTGGTAGGGCTCTCGATTTAAAAAAAGGTCCTGGTACTATCTCTGACAGGACAGGTAATAAGCATTCACTGAACCAACTAATGAGCATCTTGGTGGAGATTAAAGGCTGGGTAGGTGTTTTTCTAGCCTATACATATAATTTAAATTTAAATCTTTATTTATTTTACACTGATTTGTCTAGAAGCTGTTTTCTTAGGTGCAAACACTGAGCCATGCATATTTTCATTGTAAAAAGGAAATATAAAATATCCATGAAATGCAGGCGGCCCTTCAGCTCCTGGCAAGCTGTCAGTTCCGTATCCTGTGGGGAGGCCTTTGGTCACTTATTGTCTTGCAGGGGCTGTGTGTTTCCTAATCCCTGCTCTACCTGTTTCTCCATGTCGTAGGTCTTGTTTTGAGCATAGAACATCTTTTATTCTTTCCTCTTCAAAGATTTTCTTTGGACTATGAAAGCAATTCACGTTAACTGTAAAAATGAGCCAAGTACAGAATGATATAAAGATGCAGAAACCAAAAAACCCTACTCATATTCAGCACCTACAGGCAATCACTATTTTGTCTTGTTCCTTTCCATTTGATTTCCTTTATATTTTTGACATATATATTGTAGATGTCATTTTTCAACATTTTTCAATATTTTCAATTTTCAATATTGTATCTTGTTTTCTTCATCTGACACTACTTCTTAAGCAATTTTCAAAAAATTTAACCAAAAATTTAAGCAAAAAACTTTGTAAACAGAATTATTTTTATTTCTTTATTTCTTTTTTACTTTATTGAGGTATAATATATAGTTTATATATATTACATAAATATATAGTTGATGTATAATATATGTCACAGGTATACAATATAATGATTCATATTTTTTAAAGGTTTTATTCCATTTATAGGTATTATAAAATATTGACTATATTTCCTTGTAGCTTGCTAATTTTACACTAATAGTCACATCTCTTAACCCCCAACCCCACCTTGCCCCTCCTCTCTTCCCTCTCTCTATTGGTAACCACTGGTTTATTCTTTATGAGTTTTTGTTATTTTTTTTTATTATATTCACTAGTTTGTTTTATTTTTTAGATTCCACATATAAGTGGTATCATACAGTATTTTTCTTTCTCTGTCTGACTTATTTCATTTAGAAAAATAGAAGTCCATCTTTATTGTTGCAAATGGAACAGTTTCCTTCTCCTTTATGGCTCAGTAGTATTCCATTGCATGTGTGTGTATTTGTGTGTGTATCGCATCTTCTCTATCCATTCACCTGTTGATGGACACTTAGTTTGCTTCCATATCTTGGCAATTGTAAATAACGCTATTATGAACATTGGAGTGCATGTATCTTTTCAAATTAGTGTTTTTGTTTGTCTTGAATATATACTCAGGAGTGGAATTGCAGGCTCATGTGGTAGTTCTGTTTTTAGAACTTTGAGAGTGAATTTAATTTTTAATGGCTGACTACATTCTATTTTGCATGTCGCTGTTGTTCAGTCGCTCAGTCATGTCTGACTCTTTGCGACTTCATGGACTACAGCACACCAGGCTCCCCTGTCCTTCACCATCTCCTGGAGCTTGCTCAAACTCATGTCCATTGAGTCAGTGATGCCATGGTTGCATGTCATCCTCTGTCATCCCCTTCTCCTCCTGCCTTCAATATTTCCCAGCATCAGGGTCTTTTCTAATAAGCTGGCTCTTTGCATCACGTAGTGAAAGTATTCGAGCTTCAAGTTCAGCATCAGTCCTTTGAGTGGATATTCAGAGTTGATTTCCTTTAGGAGTGACTGGTTTGATCTCCTTGCAGTCCAAGGAACTCTTCACAGTCTTCTCCAACACCATAGTTCAAAAGCGTCCATTCTTCTGCACTCAGCCTTCTTTATGGTCCAGCTCTCACATCTATACATGACTACTGGAAAAACCATAACTTTGACTATACAGACTTTTGTCAGCAAAGTAATGTCTCTGCTTTTTAATATGCTGTCTAGGTTTGTCATAGTTTTTCTTCCAAGGAGCAGGCGTCTTTTCATTTCGTGGCAGCAGTCACCATCTGCAGTGGTCTGGGCTTCCATGGTAGTCAGCTGGTAAAAATCTGCCTGCAATGTAGGAGACCTCAGTTCGATTCCTGGGTCAGGAAGATACCCTAGAGAAGGCATAGGCCCACTCCAGTTTTCTAGGGCCTTCCTGGTGGCTCAGACAGTGAAGAATTCGCCTGCAATATGGGAGACCTGGGTTCAGTCTCTGGGTTGGAAAGATCCCCTGGAGGAGGGCATGGCAACCAACTCCAGTATTCTTGCCTGAAGAATCCCCATAGACAGAGGAGCCTGGTAGGCTACAGTTCATGGGGTCGCAAACAGTCAGATATGACTGAGTGACTAAACACAGCAACTAAACACAAATGTGTGTCTATTTTGCATATAGCTGATGAATAATTTTTCAAAGGTAAACTTATGACTTTAATACAAATATAAAGTGAACATGTGTCAAAGATTTTATTTAAATCACTAATGAATGAGGGAACAGTAAGATGCTACACTTGGTTCAAAGGGGAATTTAAAGAACTGCACCATAACGAATGCTGAAATACATTTATGAATAGATACAAAACTGGCCTGTCTAGAGGGCAATAATCAGTCGCATCTCACTGGATTCAGTTTGTTTGCATTTCTGTGGATAGAGGGAATTTGCATTACTATCAGTTTCTACAATTTACATAGCTGGGTGCTCAGTCACTCAGTTGTGTCTGACTCTTTTCGACCCTATGGACTGTAGCCCACCAATTGTAGAATAGCTCAAAGACAATGAAACGCAATTATAACCAAGTAGTCCTTTCTGATCATTTGGAAGTCTTTTACAATTTTCCCTGTGATGTGTAATAGGATTTTACTTAGCCTTTAGGACTGTATATGTAGTGCATCTGTGTGAACATGTGTGCCATGCGATGTCCGGATATCTCCTTGGTTGAGAGAGATGCAGCAAATTGCTGAAGATCTGGGGCTCACAGGTCCTCATTTGTAGAGTAAGGATAGCTTAGATGGTTTCTTAAAACCTTTCCAGAAGTTCTGATGTCCACAACTTCTCTAATTACCTAGAGGCAAAGGTCCACACAGGACGCTTAGCTATTTCTTTCTCTAGCTCTACTCATTCTTCCTTTTAGAAAGATTATACAGGTAAAATAGTTGATTCTAAGTTCTCATATTAAAGTCATATTTAATGGATTGTGAGATTAAAAAAATATTTTTAATTGAGGGGTAGCAAACAGAGATCAAATTGCCAGCATCCGCTGGATCATGGAAAAAGCAAGAGAGTTCCAGAAAAACATCTACTTCTGCTTTATTGATATGCCAAAACCTTTGACTGTGTGGATCAACACAAACTGTGGAAAATTTTGAAAGAGATGGGAATACCAGACCACCTGACCTGCCTCCTGAGAAATCTGTATGCAGGTCAAGAAGGAACAGTTAGAACTGGACATGGAACAACAGACTGGTTTCAAATCTGGAAAGGAGTACATCAAGGCTGTATATTGTCACCCTGCTTATCTAACTTATATGCAGAGTACATCATGAGAAATGCTGGGTTGGATGAAGCACAAGCTGGAATCAAGATTGCCAGAAGAAATATCAATAACCTCAGATATGCAGACCCTTATGGCAGAAAGTGAAGAAGAACTAAAGAGCCTCTTGATGAAAGTGAAAGAGGAGAGTGAAAAAGTTGGCTTAAAGCTCAACATTCAGAAAACAAAGATCATGGCATCTGGTCCCATCCCTTCATGGCAAACAGATGGGGAAACGATGGAAACAGTGACAGACTTTGCTTTTTGGGGCTCCAAAATCACTACATATGGTGACTGTAGCCATGAAATTAAAAGACACTTGCTCCTTGGAAGAATGACCAACCTAGATAGCATATTGAAAAGCAGAGACATTACTTTGCCAACAAAGGTCCATCTAGTCAAAGCTGTGGTTTTTCCAGTAGTCATGTGTTGATGTGAGAGTTGGTCTATAAAGAAAGCTGAGTGCCGAAGAAATGATGCTTTTGAACTGTGGTGTTGGAGAAGATTCTTGAGAGTCCCTTGAACAGCAAGGAAATCCAACTAGTCCATCCTAAGGGAAATCAGTCCTGAGTATTCATTGGAAGGACTGATGTTGAAGCTGAAGCTCCAATACTTTGGCCACCTGATTTGAAGAACTGACTCATTTGAAAAGACCCTGATACTGGGAAAGATTGAAGGTGGGACGAAAAGGGGACGACAGAGGATGAGATGGTTAGATGGCATCACTGACTCAATGGACATGAGTTTGAGTAAGCTCTAGGAGTTGGTGATGGACAGGGAGGCCTGGCATGTTGCAGTCCATGGGGTTGCAAAGAGTCGGACACGACTGGACGACTGAACTGAGCTGAACTGAACGCATTTTCATAGGTGAATGGCTATTGTTTTATATCACGGTACATAAAAAAGTAGTGATTGATGATGCTTTCAAATTGATGAAGTATACACTAGCTTTACAGAAAGGAAAAAGAAGCCCTATAAAAGTAAACAGATCACTAGATGAATTAACATTTCAAAAATGTTAAAAAAAAATCTAAACCAAGACAACAAACAAAATCTAGAAGCCTTAGAATTGAAAAAATAAGACATTCGCCTTTGGTTAGTGGATGAAGAAAGAACTAGAACATGAACTTCCATCAATCTATTGGGTAATCCAAATAAAACATAACAAACAACAATCCAAAACTTTACTATTTTTTCCTGATCACAAATATGGAATATTATTTGGTCATAAAAAGGGTTAAGCTGCAATGTGGATGAACCTACAAAACATGCTGAGTGAAAGAAGCCAGACACAAAAGGTCACATATTGTATGATTTGATTCATATTTAATTTAAATCCAGAATAGGCAAAGTTATAGAGACAGAAAACAGATGAGTGATTGCCAAGGGCTAGGAGGAGTGGTGAATGAGAAGTGCCTGCTTAATAAATGTGAGATTTCCTTTAGGATAATGAAAATGTTTTGGAATTAGATAGTTGTGATGCCCAACACTGTGAATATATTAAATGTTACTAAGCTGTATGAGTCAGTTCAGTTCAATTCACTTCAGTCGCTCAGTCATGTCAGACTCTTTGCAACCCCATGGACTGCAGCACACCAGGCCTCCCTGTTCATCACCATCTCCTGGACTTTATAAAATGGTTAAAATCATAAATTTCATGCTATGTGTATTTTACTACAATAAAATTTTTTTTAAATCACTGCCATCAAAGTAATACTTGTTGAAAATATTTTTAAAACATCTGAGTTGTAAAATAGAGAAAATGAAAATTATATTGGTAAAATTTTTTAAACAATTTAATTTATTTATTCAATTTTGGCTGTGCTGGGTATTGCTGCACAGGCTTTTCTTTAGTTGCGGCAAGCAGGGGGCTACTCTGTAGTTGCAGTGCTCAGGCTTCTCATTGCAGTGTCGTCTCGTTGCAGAACATGGGCTCTAGGGTGAGCGGGCTTCAGTATTTGTGTCTTGTGGGTTCAGTAGTTGCGGCTCCCAGGCTCCAGAGCACAGGCTCAATAGTTGTGCTGTATTGTGGCCCACGGGCTTAGCTGCTCTGAGGCAGATGGGACCTTCCCAAATCAGGGATTGAATCCTTGTCTCCTGCATTGGTAGGTAGGTTCTTCATCACTGAGCCACCAGGGAAGCCCAGTAAATTTTTTTTTTCTCAGTATTGAGTTTCTTGGTGATTGGAGCCTGCAACTTACCGTCTGTTGCTTTTTGTCTTAGTGAATCTCAAGACTTAACAGTGAGGCCTGCAGTGAACCAGACACCTGAAGTTCTCCCCCGCTGCTGTTATGGAGCCACTCCCATCCTTGCAATGGCTGCTGTGGATCCATTCAATGAGATGGGCAATCAGTCTTGGGGCCTTTACCAGCGTTTCTAATGCAGGCCCCAGAAGTCTGTGAGGTGGATAACTCCATCTTCCAGAGCCTGAGCCATCACTTCAAGTCCTTTTCCCATTTCCTGACATCTTCATACATGTACATTAGAGCACAGAGGTATTCACAATTCAGGGATAAAGACAAGAGCCCATACAACTCCCCCATGAGGGCCTCAGGTGCAGTGAGAGGAGACCCTTTCCTTGCATGATGAGAAGTTGCTAGGAGATACCTCAGAGAAGGTGCTCTGAGGGGTGAGGGAGAAAAGACAAAGTTTCTCAGGGGCTGAGCCCTGCAAGGTGTTTAGAAATTATACATGCAAAGTTCTATTTTCTGAAAACTGTTGCTTAAACCTTCTCTGCATTTCTACCACAGGAGCCATAGTTCTTGCTTCTGGACCACTTTGAACAAGTAGGAAGTGGGGATGGAAAGATAGTTCCAGAGACAGAGAAGAAGGGCTGAAGACCAGAGGCAAGAGAGAGATTGGTATGTGGGAAGACCTGAAAAGATTTTAGCTGGGTTGGTGTTAGAGTTTGTGAGGTCCTGGGGTGAGAGGTGGGCTGAAGGATCCGAGCACGGAAAAGCTTCACGGTTTGACTACTTTATCCTAAGACCAAAGTGAGCCATTTTGATGCCTTATTTTCCTTCCTGGACACAAGAACATTTAAGAAGGTGTTTGTGGCTCAGCTGGTAAAGAATCCACCTGCAATGCTTTAGACCTGGGTTCAATCCCTGGTTTGGGAAGATCCCTTGAAGAAGGGAAAGGCTACCTACTTCAGTATTCTGGCCTGGAGAATTCCATGGACTGTATAGTCCATGGGGTCATAAACAGTCAGACACGACTGAGCAACTTTCACTTTCACTTTCTTCCCTTAAGGCCACCTATGTCTACATTGACAGTTGTTCCAGCATAAAATCTCTTCTCGGTAAGTTTGGTGGAGGCTTCTCCCTCTCCCAGCAACCTCTTGTCAAGCAAGGAAAGGAGTTCATCCTACCACTCCTAAGTCTTCATAGGCAGAAGTCGTACCCATGTTAGTCTTTCTCCCGAATTACTTTTCTATCAAAGAGCATGTGGCTCTTCCCACTTCAGTACCCCAAGTTAGACACTTTACCAAGCAGTCAGTTCCCTGCCTTGGGTTACAAATCAGGCTGTAGCCCTCCTGGCAGTTGGGCAAGGGCCAGGGGCCAAGATTCTTACTATGGCTCAACGTGCAGACTTTGGTTTAGCCGCTGGTTTGGGTCTGTATTTCAACCACCCCTTTCTTCGGATTCCAGGGGTTTGGAGTTTATCTGGTTCTCTTTCTCTAGAGACTACTCTTCCTGGAGGTGGGAAAGGGGTTGTCATCTGTTTGCTTACTCAAGGAAGGGATCAGTGCAGGTTCAAAGGGTTCCATTTATGGACTTTCCATCACTCTGTCTGATATAGCGCCATCGTTTATTCCTCGTTCTGTGGTACAAGGTGCCTCCCATCTCTGAGCATTTGGAGTTCTGCTTAGAAAAGATCTCGATTCTAATTGGTACTCTTTCTTCAGGTACTCATGCTTCTGCTTGGCCTCAGCAGTTTTTTTCCTTCTACTTACTCTATTATCGTCTAGGTTATAGGTGGCTCTTAATTGCATCATAATTGGAGTTTGTCTTTCATTCCCATTGTTTTCAGATGATTTCTGGAGGAAGGAATGCCTTTAGTCCACTCACTTAAATCTGAAAGTCTTCTAAGCTTTTATTTTATATAGTTAAAGATGTTCATGTTTTCCCTTATTGCCATGGTTCTCAATCTGGCTGTGTATGAGAATCACAGGGAAGCTCTAAAAAAATACCATTGCTTTAGCCTTGTCACAGATTAATTCAGATTAATTCAGATTGGGCTGAGGCTTAAGATTTCTACCATAAGGTTCTTCACACCATCATTTTTTTGAGCCTGGAAAGACTTTTCTAAACCAAAGGTTTATAAATCTCCTGTCTTTTCTCCCTCAGGTGTATTCTTTTGTACCCAGGATTCTCCAGAGAAAGAGTGGCTAGAATGGAATAATAGAGAGAAAGAGAGGGAGAGAGAAGGGGGTTTATTATAAGGAGTTGCTCACATGATTATGGGGGCTGGTGAATCCAAAGTCTTTAGCACTGGCGTTCCAGTTTGAGTTTGAAGGCTGACAGATTTCTGTACAGCCAGGAAGAGCTAGTGTTCCAGTTCAAAAATCTGCTGGGCTAGAGAATTCCTTTTTACTTGGGGGAGGGTCAACCTTTCAGTTCTATTCAGGTCTTCACCTGATTGGATATGGCCTATGCCCACTCCAGTACTCTTGCCTGGAAAATCCCATGGTGGAGGAGCCTGGTAGGCTGCAGTCCATGGGGTCGTGAAGACTCGGACATGACTGAGCGATTTCACTTTCCCTTTTCATTTTCATGCATTGGAGAAGGAAATGGCAACCCACTCCAGTGTTCTTGCCTGGAGAATCCCAGGGACGGGGGAGCCTGGTGGGCTGCCGTCTATGGGGTCGCACAGAGTTGGACACGACTGAAGCGACTTAGCAGCAGCAGCAGCATGCACATTAGGGAGAGCAATCTGCTTTACTCAGTCTGCCAATTTAAATGTCAGTCTTATTCCAAAACACCCTCACAGTAACACCAACAATAATGTTTGTAGACTTCTCTGGCGGTCCAGTGGTTAAGAATCCGCCTGGTAACGCAGGAGACACAGGTTTGATCCCTGGTCTGGGAAGATCTCACATGCTCCGGAGCAACTAAGCCCGTGTGCCACAACTACTGAGCCCACACTTTAGAGCCCTTGGGCTGAAACGACTGATCCTCCGTACTGCAACTGCTGAAGCCTGCACGCATAGAGCTCATGCTCTGTAACAAGAGAAGCCACTGCCAGGAGAAACTCACCAACTGCAGTTAGAGTGCAGCCCTGACTCGCTGCCACTAGAGAAAGGCTGTATGCCACAACAAAGACCCGGCACAGCAAAAAAGAAAAAATAATAATAATGTTGTCCAAATATCTGGGAACCTCAGGGCCTAGTCAAGTTAACCATCATGGTAGGTATGGTTTTTTTTTTTTTTCCATTTAGTTCTTTAGTCTTTCTGGAATTGATTTTGATACATGGTGTAAGGTCCTTATCAAAATCTAAATTGATTTATTTTACAAATAGCCAGCCAATTATCCCCACACTTTATATTGATAATTCTTTTCCAATTCCATTGATGTGGGTTTCAATTTTGCTTAGTTTTACCTCGGCAGATGCTCTTCCTTTTAAACATCTTATGTTTATTTTATATAAGATTTTTCTAGGCTGTTTCACCTGACATCATGCTCCATACCTTGAAGAAAAAGATAAATTCTCCCTCTACAGAAAAGAAAAACAAACAAAAGAAAAACCTCACAAATTTCATCTCTGGCAGGGCACCACTCTGCTTAGACACTCCGTCCGCATGATGTAATATCATTAGTTAACTTGGTTTTGTGTGTTCCAGAGAAGCAAGTGTCCTGTGGGTTGGGTTTTGGTAGTCACATCATGGAAGGGTGTCTGAGTGGTGATAGGGTTTGGCCTGGGAAAGCAAGTAGCGGGAGTCTAGGAGGAACATTCCAAAAATGTGGGGTGTAAATTTGATGGTGAAAAGAGTAGCTTGGTTGGGGATCAGGAAAATTATCTACCAGGTTACCTGCTGCCTTCACTTCTGAATCTGGGAAATGGGTGTTATTTCTCTGACTCTCTCCTCATGGCACGTGGGAAATTGGGAAAACATTTGCAAGGTGCTCAAAATTCTTTAAAGAGGAGCCAAAGAAGACTACAAGGCATTTATTCATTAAGTACAAAAGTCTTTCAACTCCCACTCTACCCCGCTCCCCCCCCCGCCAACCTGGGGACCTTGGTTATAAAGAAATAATGTAATGACTGTGTTGCAACATGTTTTTCCTCTGGTCTGTTTCTTATTCCGCTGGAGTAAGAGGCATGGACGTTTAGACTTCCAACTGAAGGCATTGATTGGGAGGGGGTCTCCCAGAGTTGGCCTACTTGAAAACCAGGTAATCTGAGCTGGAGGGAAAAAGGCACCCCTTCCCCCTAGCTGGTTAGCACACAAAACACAAAGCTTTTAACTCAGATCAGAGAGTTTGGTTGTTGGTCCTTCTGTGTGAGCCGAGGGGCTGAAGTCAGTTGAGTTTGGTTGAGAAGGGAATGGCAGGAATGTGCTCACTTTTCCTAGAGTGAAGAATTTGTTGGAGTGGGGTTTGGGGGGAGGCAAGGAAATTGGCCAAAATGGGAAAAGAGGAGCTGGAGAAGAGTGGAGTGTGCTAAGAATGTGCTTGAAATTTATCAGAAGCAGAGGCCTCCTTTCATGAAATCCTGGCTGTTGGGGTTGGTTGATGTGTTTTTTTCCAAACTCTAAGCTCCCATGATTCAGGACTGTGGCTTTAGTAATTATCCAAGTACTACTCTGCCCTTGTGTGTAAATGGCCAATTACCTCAAACTGTCAAAAGGGCCCAGAAGGCTTGAACAAGGGTCAGTTCACCACAGTCAGGGAATGAACTGGCCCAATTTTAAAAAGTTCCAGGTGTAGAGCTGGAGAAAGCATGGCTTTGTGTGGGTATATGAAGTGTGGAGGAGTAATGGAGTCTTTTATTTTAAAAAAAAGAGCAATATCGAGAAAAAATTCACATACATATAATTCACCTGTTTACTGGTGTACATTCACTGGTCTTTATATACACACAGTTGTACAACCATCATCACAGTGAATTTTAGAACAGTTTATAATCTCAAGAAGAAAGCCATATCCTTTAGCAACCCAGACCACCAGGTTCCTCTGTCCATGGGATTTCCCAGACAACAATACTGAACTGGGTTTCCATTCTCTTCTCCAGGGGATCTTCCTGACCCAGGGATTGAATCCACCTCTCCAGCAGATTCTTTATTGCCGGATCACTGGGGGAAACTCTTCCTATGCTGGACTTTCATATTAATGGAATCTTGTAATACACGGCCTTTTGTGATGGTCTTCTCTCATTTAGCATAATGTTTTCCAGGTTCATCTATGTTGTAGCGTGTATCAGTATTTAATTTGTTTTTATGGTTGGATAATATTCTGTTGTATGTGGATGCTACCTTTTTGTTTACCCACTCATCAGTTTACAGACGTATGGGTTGTTTTTACCTTTTGACTGTTATGAATAAGACTGCCATAAACATCCGTGTACAAGTTCCTATGTGGACTTATGTTTTTAATTCTCTTGAGTATATATCCAGAAGTAAAATTGATGAGTCAGATGGTAAGTGGTAATCTTCTTGAGAAACTACCAAACTTTTTTTCCACAGAAGCTGCATCATTTTATATTCCCACCAGTAATACACAAGAATTTCAATTTACCCACATCCTAACAAGGCTTGTGGTTTTCCTTTTTTTTTTTTGATTATAGCCATCATGTGATTATGAAGTGTTATCTCATTGTAATTGGATTTGAATTTTCTTAATGACCAGTTGATTCAATTTTCTCATAGAATGTGGGGTAACAGTTTCTCTTCGTTCTTTTGTTTATAGTTACCCAGTATCATTTGATGAAAAGACTGTTCGTTCCCCGTTGAATGGTCTTGGTACTCTTGCTGAAAATCAGTTGACCATAATTGACCATATATGCATGGGCTCTTTTCTGGGACTCTTAATTTTATTCCATCAATCTGTATGTCTATCTTTGTGTTAGTATCACACTGTCTTGATTATGTTCAGTTCAGTTCAGTCACTCAATCATGTCTGACTCTTTGTGACCTCATGGACTGCAGCATGCCAGGCTTCCCTGTCCATCAATAACTCCCAGAGCTTGCTCAAACTCGTGTCCATCGAGTCAGTGATACCATCCAACCATCTCATCCTCTGTCATCCCCTTCTCCTCCTACCTTCAGTCTTTCCCAGCATCAGGGTCTTTTCCAAAGAGTCAGTTCTTCCCACCAGGAGGCCAAAGTATTGGAGTTTTAGCTTTAGCATCAGTCCTTCCAATGAACATGTTGATTTGCAGTAAATTTTGAAATGGGGAAGTGTGAGTCCTCTTTTGTTCTTTTTCAGGATTGTTCTGGCTATTCTGATCCCATAAAACTCCATATGACTTTTACAATTATCTGGTCAGTTTCTTTAAAGAAGCTAGCAGGGATTCTGATAGGTTTTTTGTTGAATCTGTAGATCAGTTTGGGGAGTTTTGCCATCTTACCAATGTTAAGTCTACCAATCCACAGACCAGGGACTGAACCCATGTCCCCTGCATTGGCAGAAGGATTCTTAACCACTGGACCACCAGGGAAGTCCCAAGTTTTGCATTCTTTTATTAAATTTGTTCCTAAATTTTATTCTTTTTGTACTTGTAAATGGGATTATTTTCTTAATTTAATTTTAATATTATTCATTGCAAGTGTAAAGAAATACAATTGACTTTTGTACCTCTCATATCCTGCAACCTTGCTGCATTTATTAGTTCTTACAGTTTTTAGTGAATTTCTTAGTATTTTCTATACAAGAGATCATCTGAATAGAGATAGTTTTATTTCTTCTTTTCCAATCTGGAGAACTTTTATGTTTTTTCCGTATCCAACTGTCCTGAGGAATGATGCCTTAAAAGTCTCAGTTCAGTTCAGTCGCTCAGTCATGTCCGACTCTTTGCAACCCCATGGACTGCAGCATGCCAGGCCTCCCTGTCCATCACCAACTTCTGGAGTGTACTCAAACTCATGTTCATTGAGTCAGTGATGCCATCTAACCATCTCATCCTCTGTCGTCCCCTTTTCCTTCCACCTTCAATCTTTCCCAGCATCAGCATCTTTTCAAATGAGTCAGTTCTTCACATCAGGTGGCCAAAGTATAGGAGTTTCAGCTTTAGTATCAGTCCTTCCAATGAATATTCAGGACTGATTTCCTTTAGGGTGGATTGACGGGATCTCCTTGCTGTCCAAGGGACTCTCAAGAGTCTTCTCCAATGCTGCAGTTCAAAAGCATCCATTCTTCGGCGCTCAGCTTTCTTTATAGTCCAACTCTCACATCCATACATGACTACTGGAAAAACCATAGCCTTGACTAGATGGACCTTTGGTGGCAAAGTAATGTCTCTGCGTTTTAATATGCTGTCTAGGTCGGTCATAACTTTTCTTCCAAGGAGCAAGTCCTAAAAGTCTAGAAAGATCAAAATGTAGGAACAATCTCTGAAAAGAAACTCAGAAGTGTACCCACTGCATGGTCAGAGTCCTTCTGAGTGATCACATATGCATCCATTTATCTAAAATGAAGAAAGAAAGAAAACAGAAAAAAATTATTCAGAGAGAACATTCATTGCATCCTAAAGTCTAATGAGAATGCCCTTCTCCTTCTCTTGAACTACTACATTTCTTTTCCAATGGACACTCATCCAGGACTTCTTTTCTGCATGCTGTTTCCAGGCAGGAAGCACATGGTGTTGAACAGGATTAGTCAGTACTGAGCAGAAGGCTTAGAGACAGACAGACAAGCCAAGTTGATAATTATATGCCCATGAACACAACACAGTCTATGCAAGCGATGTAGAGAGAGCTATGGGAGCAGAGAAGAGGGAAAATTGGGAGAGGAAAAAGGGGAAAAACTTCCAGTCCAGACAGCAGACTGGATTGGGACATCTTGAAAAGCAGATGGGGGCCCCAAATGTATTTCAAGCACATGTCAAGTGGCCCTTGACCACAGATCAATTCCCTAGTGATTTCTCATTTCTTATGTGGCTTATGTGCAAGTTGGAGTGTGTAGACCCCTCAGCAGGAGTCCTCAGAAGACTGTGGATAACTGGTTCAAAATCAGGAAACTGAAACTGGCAGAGCTGAAAGTCTATTCTAGGTCTTAAAATTTTAACTCCAGTGTTTTATCTAGTCAACAGTAGACCATCTCTCCCACACATATTAAACCTTTGGTTTTAGAGGTTTAACAAAACCCCTTTGAAGACTGCTCCTGTTTAGAGGACTGTATACTGAAAGGGTGATCAAGCATTCCGGTTTGCTTGGGACTGAGGGGTTTTCCAGGATGCAGTACTTTCCTTGCTAAAATTGGGATCATCTCAAACTGGGATGGCTGGTCACCCAACAATCTGACATTGTGATGGTGCATTTGGGGCCTGCTCAACTGGATGAAGTAGAGCAGACACCTGTGACTTCCTAAGGCAGGATTTGAATGGAGGCCCTTTGTCCTGAGTGGGGCAGAGCTCTGGAGAACAAAGTCCCATGACAGACAGCCCTGGGGAAGAAGGTTGCTGGGAAAAGGATAACAAGGATGAGTAATTTCTCTCAAGAGGCCAAGAGGAAGTTATGTTTCTGCTTCCTGGTTGGCCCCAGCTGCTCTTTCTCTGTTTCCCCTCTCTCCAGTCTGATAGGCATTAGCTCTGTCATCTTGGGCAGATCACTCAACTCCTCAGGACTTATGTTCTGAAACAAGCAGGTGAGGTGATAAGGCCCATTCGTATGGCCAGCCTTCTGGGACCTACATTTTGAAACTATGAGACACTCAGGGAAAGAAGCTCTGTGGAAGGTGGGTGAAGGGTACCGTGGATTCTGGCTTGATGCCTCATTCTCAAATTCCCCAGGGATGACGGGGCACTCCCTTCCTGAGCTGCACCCTTTACAGTAAGTCCCATGAGCCTCTAGGAGAGGGCGGGCTGAGTAAGCCCATCAAACCCACCTGAAAGTCTTGGTCAATGGCTCTGGGGAAGTCGGGGGCTGCGTCCCATCTGACAGGGAGCCTGGTTTTGGTGTGAGGGAGGGTGAATCACCATCCTCTCCCACCTGATCTTCCCGCCTACGAAGAGATGAGGACAGTCTCCCTTATTGACTAATGATAAATTTTAAATGACTCCAAGCTACCTCAAAAGTCTGTCTCTGTTCTCCTGGAAGTGCTGATTGCAGAATGATACCTTCTGGTTTCATAACTGGACAAAATCCACCTCAATGCATGCACATGTTTGTGCTTGCATGAGCACTTGAGAGGGAGGGACAGGGAGGGAGGGAGAAAGTCATGGCCACAAGAGATTTCTTGAAGTAATAACCGATGGCATAGTAACTCCTTCCCACTCATTAAAAGTGACTCCATTTTCTGAAAAATCTTTTTCTCTCCTTTTTTCTCCTTCCCTGATTCTATATGCTCTTCCTTGCTACAGGAAGTCCCTATCTGATCCCTTAAGAACCGAACTTAAGTCTTCCCCCTCCTCAGGCTCACTCGGACATCCAGTTTCTCCCTTTTCAGCATTTCTTGTGTGGAATACATGGGCCTGTACTTCCTTTAACACAATCTGAATTGTTTTCTGATAGTTCCAGGGATATTAGTGTCCTCTTCCCAGGACTGTCACTTCCACAAGGGCAGGTCTGGAGCTGTGCTGTCTACATCTTCTGTATATTCTGGGCACCTGGGCTGGGTGCAGCAGGAAGTGCCACCCTGCTAGAATGTTCTCCTCACCTGCCGCTGGCCAGTTCCAGTACAGGGCTGGGACTTCCCATCCTCATCTCATCTGTGGGGATTACATTTAAACCTCTCCCACACACTGATCTCTTCTCCAATTTGTTATCCTGGCAGGTTGGGTTGATTCATCCTGCCATGTTTATTCCTTAAGGCTATTGAGCATCCCTGGAGGAGGGCATGACAACCCACTCCAGTGTTCTTGCCTGGAGAACCCCCATAGACAGAGGGGCCTGGCGGGCTACAGTCCATAGGGTCACAAAGAGTCAGACATGACTGAGCGACTAAGCACAGCACAGCACACTGAGTATCAGGGTTGGAGCTTTTCCCTAATTAGGATGATAAACCAGTGTTTGGCCAGTGGGTGGCCTTTCCTTAATGAATGAAAAACGAGCTGTAAGGTCACCCCCAAAGACTGCTTATCTGCCTTGTTCTCTTTTGCAGAACAATTAGCATTCTGTGGCTATGAAAGCCACCAGTATCACGGGGATGTCTAATCATGTTTATGTACAAGAGTGCCTTTTATTCTCTCTTCTGGTGCCAAATTTCATTTTGATTGTATGTGAGGGCAGGGAGTAGAAGCTAACTTTTAAAAAATTAAAGCAATGTGGATATTAATTATTATTATTGACATTCTAGCAGAAAAAAACCCTCACATTCAAGAAATAGGGGGTTCACTCCCAACACTCACCTGGGCAGCCTGTGGAGTGGCCTCTAGGAACCCAGCTGCAAGGAGAGAAAGTCCCCTTGGGCATCCCTCCCTCCCACTGAGGATGGGGACCAGTGTGGGGCCAGTTACTCAGGACCATTCATTCACTCACGTTTTACTGTGCTCCTGCTGAGTCTTTGCAAATGAGAGCACAATATTTCTGGCTTATATATTTATGTTTTGTTTTTCACACATGAACTCTGGTTTTCTTTCTTTTTTAAAAACAAAATTTATTTATTTATTTTGGCTGCATTCGGTCTTGGTTGCAGTGCTTGGAATCTTCATGGCAGCATGCAGGATCTTTTGGTATAGCTCGTAAGCTCTCCTTTAGTTGCAGTTTGAGGGCTTAGTGGCTAGTGACTGGGGATCACACCCACATCTCCTGCACTGAGAAGTGGGTTCTTCACCTCTGGGCCACCAGGGAAGTCCCTGAACTCTGGCTTTTCTCCTTTATAAATTCCTATATACTGTGCACCTGGTTAATCAGCTCTCTTTGGAGTTCATTTGCAGTTGGACATTGAGGGAAAAAGCAAAATGCTTTTTATGAAGCAAAAGACACTTAAGGTGCCAAGCATGGTGAACCATTTGAACATGTCACACTTTCCATGAAGGCAGTGCTTGGTGCCAGGCCCATAAAAAGTCCCAGGGACTGGCTTATGCTGACTCATCATCAGGAAGCAAGGGGGCATTAAGCTCTGCTGAGGCATCTTAACAAATGGGAGGGCATCTTGTGTGACCGGCCTGCCCCACCAACTTTGTTAAGGAAAGCCCTGTGACGGCGAGGCAGTGTGAACACAAAGGACATGGGTGGGTTTTGACATTTTGCTTTGTGTCCAGTAGTATCTAGTCCCTCTGACAAACGTGGGCCAAGGTACAAGTAACCAAAGTTTCCTCTTATTCATAGCAACTTGCACATTTGTAGGTCCACAAGACCTTATTTGCAAAGGTCAAGTGTGTCCAGGCCAGGTGAGTGGAGCATTTGATTTTACTTTGAACTGTGTTGTCCCAGTGCCCCAAATATGGGGTATAATTAATAGCATAGCTCCCACTGCTGCTTTTTTTTTTTTTCAATCACCACACACTTTGCCCTGAGTGCTACAGTTTCTGTGCTATCTTTATGGCCAGTTTCTTACGGAATCAGAAGACCAACTATTTTCAAGACTTGAAACGGCATTTTTTACCAGTTTGGATTGCTGTTTTGATCTTGGCTTTGGTGGCTTTCCAAACATAGGCAGGCACCAACAGATTTGCCTGCAGGAAGTGGCTGCAGATGTGGGAAGGCTATGAAGAAAGTGTGAAGCCAGAGGAGGGAGGTGCGGCCCCACCCCGGCTTGCCTGCTCCGTGCAGGCTGGCTGTGTTGGCTGCGGCCTGAGCGACTGCAGAGCCCTGCTCGTTTGGGCCCAGGCCAGGGCCACAGCAGAGTCTTCATCTCATTTGCATTTGCCTTTCACTCTGTAACCCCAAAGTTTTGTTCCATGTGAATGGACTAGAGGCAGGACCCCATTTCTTTCAGAAAGTCTTCTGTTAATTCTGTATTTGAAGTGGAGATCTGTGGAGATGGGTGAGGAGAGTCTGACAGGAGTGGGAGTGTCTGACAGGAGTGATTGGAGTGATTCAGAGGAGGAGCTCCTAAAAGGTTGATGAGTGCCTTTTCAGAGAGTCTCCCTGTCTTTCCCTGGTGGCTGAACTGAGGGTCCCCAGCCTCAGCATAGCTTCTAGGTCCAGGTTCTACCAGACTTGCTCAAATCTGGTCCGCAAGAGGAGGAAAATTTGAACAACACTCCACTTGTATCTTCAGAATAAAATGTTGGTGGGTGTTATGGATTTTTGTTCATATTATGGAATCATGTCCCCCTCAAATTCAAATGTTGAAGTCATAGCTCCCAATACCTCACAATGAGACTGTATTTGGAGATAGGAACTTAAAAGAGGGAATGAAATTTAAGTAAGGCTACTGGGGTGGGTTCTAATCTGATATGACTGGTGTCCTTATGAGAAGAGATTAGGATAAAGGCACACAGAGGGAGGGCCACAGGAAGACATGGACAGAAGGCAGCCATCCACAAGTCAAGGGGAGAGGCCCCCAAAGAAGCCAGCCTTCTAACACCTTGGTCTCAGACTTCTAGCCCCCAGAACTGTGAGGAAATAGTTTCCATTGTTTAAGCCTCCCAGTCGGTGGTGTTTGTTATGGTGCCCTAGTAAACCAATTCTTTCCAGGTAAAGAATCTGCCTGCCAATGCTGGTGACACGGGTTCAATCCTGGGCTTGGGGAGATCCCCTGGAGCAGGAAATGGCAACCCACTCCAGTATTGTTACCTGGGAATCCCATGCCAGAGAAGCCTGGCAGGCTACAGTCTGTGGAGTCTCAAAAGAGCTGGACATAGTGACTGAACAACAACTAAGTAATCAATACACTGGGTCTTGTGCTCCTTATTCTTCTGGCAGGTGTGAGCTGCTTGACTAACCCTGGGTGTTCTATGGACATTGTGTGTGTGTGTGTGCACGTGTGCAGTTTTTAGTGAGGATTTGAAGGATATTGTCCTTCTCCCCCATCAAGTCTTACCATAGACTTTGTATTTCACTATTTTATTCCTTGAAATCTTTTCCTCTTGGTTTACTGGGAAAATCTGGGACTGGGAGTTAGGAGACTGAAGCACCAGCTCCTGGAAAATGGTGATCAAATTGTGTGACCTTGTTGGTTTTATGCTGTCTCCTAGGGCCTTGCACTCCTGGCCCGTAAAACTGAAGTTGCTCCCAGCTCTGCCAGGCACTACAAAGAGTGCACCATTTACCTCACACTGGTCATGGGAGTGAGCTCTATCTCTTTTCAGGTTGCCCATTGCTTTCATTCATAAAGTGGCTAGAAAATGCATTCCTGCTAATATCTGCTGGGGAGGCCATCATAATTAGAGTCCACATGTGCTCATGAGTGAACAAGGAAGAACAGTTTTGATTCCAGAGATTAGATCTGAAATTCTAGAGCTGTAAGTTAAATTCTCAGGGCCACCTCTGACTTGCTTTCTTCAATGAGGCAAGTTGATGAATTCCTCTTTGCTTCAACATAGGCAATGGTTGAGGTAAAATCAGATGTTGTTTGAAAATGAGATGACCATGGGGATGAAAATTGTGCAGAACTGGACTAATGAGATACAAGTCCTGTGAACTTGGCACCTATTCTAGGGTAGCTTTGACCATTTTGGTAGCCTGACTTAGCCTATGGTTTGGTGTTGAGTCTTGATCCAAAGGAAGTATGGACCTTGCTCCCTTTCCCCTCTCCATGTGTGGGCTGCTCAGTTCAACCTCAGAGTGCTTTGTCAGCTTACCTGTTGTAACATGTACTGGACCCTGTGTGTGTCATTGTGGCACATACCTTGGGCTCATCCTAGGCATTACTCACCTGAAATCGGAGGCCACTAACCATTTTCCTCATGAGTGCCTAGTGGTTTTCTGTTTTCCTGTGTGCCTTCCTTGAATTCTCTTTAGTTAATGCAGCTTCATATATGTAAAGACTTCCTATGTATTCAGAACCATGAGGGTACACAGAGCCACATACAAAAGCATTACATGACCCAGTCCAAGACTCCAAGGAGCTTACAGTTTTCCTGGGAGGATAAGATACTTACATGAAACAATCAGAACAGTCAAGATGTAAGAGCTATAGTCTTTTGGGGGGCTGAATAGAGGCTCCAGTTCTCATGTAGGTGATCAATCGGTAAATTCCAAGACTGGTGAGGATGGAAAGAAATCTGAGGTGGCTGCAATATTCAGGAAGGACTTCAGAGAGAAGATGTGGGCCTTGATCTGTCCTTGGTATTTTTAGGTGGGACAGGTGATACAGGTTTCTCTGGGCGTATTTCAAGCCCTGGAGGATCAGGAAGAATTCCCGAGACTCTGATAGAAGTGAGACCTTGGGTTGAGGGAGAGAGCTCTTAGAAGAGGTAAGAATTAATAGAGAGATGGGGCAGAGATGGAAAGTGGACTTGAAAGAACAGCTTGTTTGATTTGGACTGTGTGAGATGGTTTCCAAACAAACATCCCTCCCCTCGTCTCTCCATCTCAGGCCTTTTTCGGTTTCCAGACTCTGACGTCATGCCTCAGTGCAGCTGCAGTTATGTATCTTTTCCTTTCCGCCTGACCTCCCTCTGCTAAAGCACCACTTTCTTGGCACCCAAAATGGAGTGCACTGCCAGTGGAGCAGATGAGAGACTGATTTGGGACTGTCAACCCGGAGGGAAAGCGGAGGGCTACTGCGTGCCTCGGGGAACTGAGGCAGCCACCAGAAAATGGTGTGAGAAGGCTCTTCTGAGAGGGTGGAATTTGGATGCCTAGAAAACCCTTCTCTAGAAAATGGACACGGGTAGGCCTCATTCCTTCGTGACTCAGTCAGGACCATGACCCCTTTAGATGGAACCACAGGATCATTCCCCTCCAGCAGGGCAGGGATGGCACTGTTCTGGGAGTGAATTAGTGTGATGGTTGACCTGGTGAGGTCTGAGGATTGAGGGAAGAGAGGGGGGCTGGATGGGGCAACAGCTTCCTGCAAGCTAATATAGGAAACTGGATTTCTAATGGCAGACAGCAGATTTTCTTTTTACCCATACAGGAGAACCATTTCTTTGAAAGATGGCAAGAGCTATGGTACCACTGTCATTTAAAATATCATCAGGAAGAAATCTGGGTGGGCCTTGATCCTTCCTGAGTGGAGTAATGGACACATGACCCAATAAGAGTTTCATTAAGATGATTAATGATTATCTCAGGGGCCTTAGAAATGGTACTTCCCAGAGCTCTGGAACACTCTTGAAAATTATTTCACCTATGCTCATGTCTTCCAAAGATAGATGAGAGAAGGGGAGGGCAGGCCCATAGAGGGATGAGCACAAGTTGATTAAAAACATGATTTCCTCCCATTATGCTGCTTCTACCTGCATTATTCTTGGCAGGTTGAGGTTTGCTAAGGCTGGTCCCCACTTTAGTTGTTCTGATCTGACTCTGATTGTACACCAGGAAAAGAGGACCTCCGTGAACCAGTCAACTCAAAGAGTCAGTTTTGTTGCTTATTAGCAAATCACTGAACAATGCAGAAGTGACAGGAGAATTTGGGCTGGATGTCTTCCTGGTAGAGTTTTGAAATAGGGAAAAAAAGCAGTTCACTTATTTTGTGAGCTTGTGGAGGCAGGATGACTTGGGGGTCAAGAACAGGAGCTTTTAGCACACCTGATTCACATCTGTGCCCCTTGCTTAACAGTTGTATGCTCTAGGCCACACAGCTTCTTCAAGCCTCAGTTCCTTCATCAAGAAAATAAGAATAATACTCCAAATCTAACCCAAACTTTAAAAACTTGATGATGCAATATATGCATGGCATATGCATGGTGGTCAATCAGTAAATGATACAGCCAATAGTAACTGTTATTGCTTATGGCCAAGATTTGGATAAAAAAGATATTTGATAGATTTAATGAGATGGGCCATTTGGCAAAGAAATTCATTATAATACTTATTGGGGGCTTCCCTGACAGCTCAGTTGGTAAAGAATCCACCTGCGATGAGGGAGACCTGGGTTTGATACCTGGGTTGGGAAGATCCCCTGAAGAAGGGAAAGGCTACCCACTCCAGTATTCTGACCTAGAAAATTCCATGGACTGTATAGTCCATGGGGTTGCAGAGTCCGACATGAATGAGCGACTTTCACTTTCACTTTCCTAATACTTGTTACTAAAAGTGAACAAATAGGGACTTCCCTGGTGGTCCAGTGGTTAATAATCTGCCTTGCAATGCGGGGAATGAGGGTTTGATCCCTGGTCAGGGAACTCAGATCCCAGCGTGTCTGTCTGTGTGTGTGTTCTTTTGCTCAGTCATGTCCAACTCTTTGTGACCCCATGGACTGTAGACTGCCAGGCTTCTCTGTCCATGGAATTTTCTAGGCAAGAATACTGGACTGGTTGCCATTTCTTCCTCCAGGGAATCTTCCTGACCTAGGGATCGAACCTGCTTCTCCTGCATCTACTGATCTTCCCGACCTAGGGATCAAACCTGCTTCTCCTGTATCTACTGCATTGGCAGGCAGGTTCTCTACCACTGTGCCACCTGGGAAGTCCATAAGAAAAGCCCACAAGTCCCAGAGCAGTTAAGCCCACATACCATAACAACTGAGCCCCCACGCTCCAGAACCTGTGTGCCACAACTAGAGAGTCCTGCGTGCTTCAGTGGGAGATCTCGCATGCCACAACCAAGACCAAACGAAAATCAAAAACACTAGTAGATATATGAGTAAGGAGGTGCCCTTGAACTCCCCGCCCCCGGCCCACCTCCATGCTGGCCACACCTGGCAATAACCTCTGACTGCCCAGTGGTCAGTCTAGCTGACTGAGTCTAGCTATCTGGCTTTCCCTACCCCATGACTAATAGGAGTACAGTGCCCTTTGCCTTGCTGGTAGCTAACTCGAAGGTCCAAACTGGAGATTATAATATATGCAAAGAATATTTACTGATCAACTGCCGTATGCAGGACACTAGTGTAGGAGCTGGAATCTAGCCATGATTAATCAATTCCTAGTGAACATACCTGGAAGTACCTGCAACAATCAAATGAACAAGGTCATTTCTAGTGGTGATGAGGGCTGTGAAGACATAACAAAGACTCCTGATAATGTTGAAAGTGGCTTTTAAGGCCACTGGGGCTAATTCCATTGTGCCTACTTATGCACACGTGGGACTCAGGGGCAAAACTTCTGACCTCTGAGCCCCAAAGGCTCCCAGATCCTCTGAAATACAGAGCACCACTGAGTGTGGGAGAACCTTGGAAAATCCTTTCCCCTCCTCTTGGGATCATATTAACAGCACTTATATCCTAAAGGGCTCCTTTGCAATGAAATTTATATGTTTCCACCCAAGTCAGTACTATCCTGTCTCTCCCAGTTGCTCGGGTCTCTGTGCTATTTGAAGGCTTAAAAATGTGTGGAGTCCTTGGGATTACATGTTTCTTAGTCAAACAGAAATATGTTCCTTCTTTTTCTCCTCCAGGCAGAAAAATATCTCTGGAAACATATACCAACTGATGCCAAATGCCTGGGAGTCAGGAAGAGTGATACCTGCCAAGACTTTAAAGTTGGGTTTTTATCCAAAGTGAAAATTAGGGAGCTGGCTTTCCTCAGCTTTGGATCTGTGACACAGGAAACTGAGCGGGCCCTGAACTAGAGGTCAGAGGAGCTCAAGTTCTTTGGAAGTTATTAGTCACCTTACACCAGGCAAATTTCTGAGCATCCCTGGGGCTACTTATCTTTGAAATAAGTCAGTCCAAGAGTTGCTGTGGGGGTAAAACGAGGTAATGGCTAACCCCCAGTGCCTCAGCTGTGAAGCCAGCAGGCTAGTGACAGACAAGGGATCAGCTGGAGGCATGGGCTAGGCTGGAGGAATGGAGAGGTGGGTGGTGTCTGGGATGTCTGTATCTTAGAGGGCACAGTGACCTTCAGTATGAGCCAGCCTCTGCCAGTATCCACCGGGTGAGGCCATGGAGGTTTCTGAGCAGAACCCCAGTTCTAGGGCTTAGTTCTAGAGTGCAGAAGACAAAAGCAGGGCATGAACCAGCAGCTGAGGGTAAAGGCAGAATGTGCCAGGCTCCTGAAGGCGGGGAGTGGTGCATGATAGGCAAGGAGTCAGGGCCCAGGTGATGTGTGTTGGGGCTCTGTTTTATCCTCCTCAAGGCGATACTCAGAAACCCAAAGCAGAAAGTGGATTGTTGGCCTGAGGGAAGATTACAGGGAAGATTGCAGTGACCCCGTGGACTGTAGCCCGCCAGGCTCTTCTGACTATGGGATTTCCCAGGCAAGAATGCTGGAGTGGGTTGCCATCTCCTCCTCCAGCAGATCTTACTGATCCACTGGTCGAAATTGCATCTCCTGTAGTTCCTGCATTGGCAGACAGATTCTTTACCACTGAGCCACCTGGGAAGCCCAATATACCCCAGGTCTGGTTAAATCAGCTCAGGACCTGAGGCTACGCTCACAGGCCTTTAGGAACTGTGGCCAACCGGGGACCAAGGCACGTTGAATAATGAGATGTAGGGGACATGACACGAATATGGTAATAGTAGTTTACATTACTGAGTTCATTCAATGTGCTGAGCACTTTGTTTTATATGCATATGCCTTATATGCATCAGCTGATTAAAATTGTATTTAATTTTAATCTTCCTACTAATCCTGTGAGATAGCCCCCAGTTTGCAGATGGAGAAATTGAGGCACAAAAAAGTTAAATAACTTGCCTCAGGGTTGTAGGGGTGGAGCTGGGATTTGAAACCAACTTTCCCTTATTCCAGAGCCTGTGCTCTTATTTTGATTTTACTAAGTGATAATAACAAATAATAACAAAAATCACCACAATAATAGTAGCAGCAGTGATTTTAGTGCTCCGCTGTGTTCTGTGTAAGCATTGATTCCATCTGGTCCTCACATGACTGGTGACATCGATGGAGTCTCTATTCTACAGATGAGAAAAATGGGACCCAGAGAGTTAACTTGCCAAAGGTCACACAGCAGTAAGAGGTACAGCCCAAACTAAAACCCAGGGTTGTCCTAAACCTCAGGCTGTCTCCTCAGCCCCTGGGGCCTGGACTGTGATCTCATCATTCCTTGACAAATGTGTTCTTGACGTGACAAGCATGTTCACACCAAACTAATGGCACACAGGAAATGAAAGGCCTGCGTGTCTCATCCTAAGACAAAGATTCTTTTCCTTTTCACCCTTCCCTTGAGGACCACTGCCTTTGTGACCCTCCTTGCCTGCTACCTAATTGGGCATTGGAAAACTTGGAAAACACACACTCTCTCTCTCAGGCTGAAAGTTGAAATTAAAGCAGGAGAGACTTCTGCTGAGAACAAGGAAACACTTGTCTGTAAGGAGCATAAAATTCTTTGAGTGAGCACTAGGTGAGGGCATAGGGGAATCTTTGAACTATCATTGCAATTTTTCTGTAAGCCTAAAACTATTCTAAGAAATAAGGTTTATTTAAGGAAAAGGGAATGTGAAAGCACAGTATCTGAAGACATGCACAGCTATCGCACGGAAGAGGAAATATACATATAACTAATAAATACAAAGTAAGGCTCAGCATCACCAGTATCGGGGGACGTGTAAAGCCACTCTACCATGGATTTGGACCTAGACGGCCAAGAGGGCTTCCCAGGTGACTCCAGTGGTAAAAAATCTGCCTGCCAATTCAGGAGACTAAAGGGACACAGTTTCCTTCCCTGGGTCAGGAAGAGCCCCTGGAAAAGGGTGTGGCAACCCACCCCAGTATTCTTGCCTGGAAAATCCCATGGACAGAGGAGCCTGGTGGTCTACAGTCCATGGTGTCGCACAGAGTCAGACACGACTGAAGTGACTTAGCACGCAGATGGGCAAAAATTAAGAAATCTGACAATGCCTAGTATTGGAAAATAATTATTTGACATTTTTTTGCAAAGCTGAATATTTGCATGTCCCATCAGCTCCACCTCCAGACATACATCTGAGAGAAACTCTTGGTACATAGTCACCGGGAGGCACAAGATAGTTCACAGCAGCACTAGGTATGATAGCAAAGAACTGGAGACAACCTGGCAACCATCATGGAGAAAATGGGCAGATAATTAGTGCTGTGTTCACATGATGGGCTGTCACTCAGCAGTGAAAATGGATGGACTGCAGTCCCCGTGTATACATATTAGTAAAATATGTTGGGATAAAAAGAAAGTCATGAAGACTTTATATACAATATGAGTTTTTTCTAAAGGTCTTGCTGTTGTGTCGCTAAGTCATGTCCAACTCTGCAGCCTCATGGACTGCAGCATGCCAGGCTTCCCTGTCCTTCACCATCTCCTGGAGTTTGCTCAAATTCAGGTCCGTTGAATCGGTGATGCCATCCAACCATCTCATCCTCTGCTGCCCTTTGCCGCCCTCCTGAGTTTTCCAGGTGGCACTAGTGGTAAAGAATCCATCTACCAATGCAGGAGACACAGGGGATGCGGGTTCAGTCTCTGCGTCAATAAGATCCCCTGGAGTAGGAAATGGCAATTCACTTCAGTATTCTTGCCTGGAAAATCCCATGGCTAGAGGAACCTGGCAGGCTACAGTCCATGCGGCTGCATAGAGTCAGACTTGACTGAGCAACTAAGCACTCCTCACAATTCTAAAGGTGAAGAGTAAGCAAAACTAGACAATATATTGTTTTGGTCTAAATAGCTCTAAGATGGGCTTCCCTAGTAACTCAGCTGTTAAAGAATCCACCTGTAATGCAGGAGACCTCAGTTCGATTCCTGAGTCAGGAAGATCCCCTAGAGAAGGGATAGGTTACCCATGCCAGTATTCTTGGGCTTCCCTGGTGGCTCAGATGGTAAAGAATCTGCCTGCAATGCAGGAGACCTGGGTTCCATCCCTGGGTTGGGAGGATCCCTTGGAGGAGGGCATGGCAACCCACTCCAGTGTTCTTGCCTGGAGAATCCCCATGGACAAAGGAGCTTGTGGGCTACAGTCCATGAGGTCGCAAGAGTCAGACATGACTGAGCGACTAAGCACAGCACAGCTCTATGGTAAATTATATACATGTCAATAAAAGGATGATAAAAACAAACTGAAACTAGTGTTTGCTCTTGGGAGCAGGGTAGGGGAGGCAGGGTTTTGGGATGAGAAAGAGCATGTAGATATACACAAGTTATTGGTAATGTTTTAGATCTTAGAGTTGGATGGTGTACTCTGGGTATTCATTATATAATGTAGTAAATAAAACATCCATGAATGAATGGTAAAAATTATAAACCAATGCTGGGCACCAAGATAGTTTCCGTCCAAAAAAAATGAAGATAAATTCTTAAATTTTTTATATAATAAAAACTCATAAAAAGAGGTAAATATACATTAAATGTTACAAAGTGATAAAAATGAAGCAAATGGAAATACCAGTAACTCAGTAAATGAAGTAGGAAGCCCTCGAACCTTCAATTGTATTTTTGCTTTTCATGTATGACACACATGGGAAGTCAAAACAGTGGGGAACAGTTACCACTAATGACGCTAGTGTGGCCGTGGTCCCCCGCACTGTGAGAGGGAAAGGTGCTGGTCTCTCAGGACCAGTGTCAACTGTGAGCACTGCCTCCACACATCAGGGCTTCCAGTGTTCCCGTTCACTAGTGGCACAGACATTCAGTCCATAAACACCCACCCAGACGCAAAGCTCTCTTCTCAAAGCAAGTCCGAAGCACCAAGCTCACTGGGAAAGGATGCTAACAGCAGCCTGGGTTATTCTCAGCACGAGCCATCTTCTCAGATGACTTGGCTCTGGTCTTGTGCCCAAGGAACCAGTGCACACAACTCTCTCCCTCATGGGGCAGGTGACCATGTTGGCATCTCTTAGCAGTTGGGACCCTCCAATCAATTAAACTGTTGTCATAACTTTGAATGTTAAAAGAAAATGGTCAAGGTATTGATATCCTTCTTTCCAGAAAGCTCCTTGACCTTTCGTCAAGTTTGCCCATTTAATCTCTCATAAATTTTAAGTTCCTTTCTAAATGAGTATGGGCAGGAGGAGAAGAGTATGACAGAGGATGAGATGGTTGGATGGCATTACCAACTCAATGGACATGAGTTTGAGAAAGCTCCAGGAGCTGGTGATGGACAGGGAAGCCTGGTGTGCTGTAGTCCATGGGGTCGCAAAGAGTCAGACATGACTGAGCAACTGAACTGAACTGGGGGATGGTCAACCTAATTCTAACTGCTTATAGAATTAATCCAGAACTTTGCTAAGCAAAAAATAAAAGTAATCAGACGTACAAATAGATTAAAATCTTTGTCCTTTGTCTCTCCAGAGCCACATGTGCTTTATTGATTTATAGCTACAGAACAGAGAGAGGCCATTCAAGACTTCTGCAAATGGATGTCTGCTTGAAGATTTCTTGTGGTTTTCATTGTTACAAACAGAGAAGATTTAATAGCTTTTAAATGATCAAGTTTCTGATTAAAAATGGGTACATTAAAGTCTGAATTCACTGGGCACTATCCTACTACAAGGTGAAAGTAGAAAAAAAAAAAATAGAAGTCACTACAATAGATCATGTTTTCCAGAGGGAGCACTACGCTATTCCGCTTCACTTTGTAAGCACCAGTATAAGGTGAACTTGACGCTTCTCCATTGAGGGGTGGGGTCTCTGCTTCGTCCCCTCGAGTCTGTGTGGTCCTGTGACTAGGGCGGCTGGTGGTGTGTTTTAGTCACTAAGTCCCACTCTTTGCGACCCCATGGACTGTAGCCAGGCTCCTCTGTCCATGGGATTTTCCCAGCAAGAAGGTTGAACTGGGTTGCCCTTTCCTTTTTCAGGGCATCTTCCCGACTCAGGGATCAAACCTAGGTCTCCTGCATTGCAGGCGGATTCTTTACCAGGGAGCCACCTAGTGAGACTATATGATTACCATGGCTAAGTCAGTCGTAATATTGATATGGATTTTCCTGCCTTTCTCAGGATACTCTTGCTGGGAACACAGCCACCAAGTTGTGAGGAAGCCCAGCTGCCACAGAAGAAGCCATGGTCCCAAGGTGTTCTGGTCACAGCCACAGCGAAAGACCCAGCTGGCGGCAAGTGCCAGACATGCGCGTGGCCACGCCTCCAGATTATCCCAGCCTCCGGGCTTTGAACCATCGCAGCTGACACTGAGTAGAGCAGAGAATGCTCTTTGCTGAACTCTGCCCATGCTGCAGACTTGTGAGCAAACTAAGTAAAATATATGTATATTTTAGGAAAAAAAATTTTTTTTTAATTTAACTGAAGTATAGTTGATTTATAGTGTAGTAATGTTAGCTTTTGGTGTACAGCAAAGTGATTCAGTTATACACACACATATATATGTATTTTTTTTTAACTTTTTATATTGGGGTATAGTTGATTAGGGCTTCCCAGGTGGCGCTAGTGGTAAAGAACCCACCTGCCAGTGCGGAAGACATAAGACATGAGGTTCAGGTTTGATCTCCGGGTCAAGACGATCTCCGGAGGACGGCATGGCAACACACTCCAGTATTCTTGCCTGGAGAATCCAATGGACAGTGGAGCCTGGCGGGCTCCAGTTCACAGGATTGTGAAGTCAGACACAACTGAAGCAACTTCACACACACACACAAAGACATAGTTGATTAACAATGTTGTATTAGTTTCAGGTATACAGCAAAGATTTAATTATACATATACTTGTATCTATTCTTCTTTATTATAGTTTATTACTGAATATTGAATGTAGGTTCCCATGCTAAACAGTAGGACCCTGTTAATCTATTTTCCTTTTTTATTTTTGTCTGCTCCACATGGCTTGCAGCATCTTAGTTTCCCGACCGGGTCCATGGCAGTGAAATCATGAAGTCCTAACCACTGGACCGCCAGAGAATCCTCTTATCTCTTTAAAAAATGTTTTAAAACACTAAGTTTTGGGTGGTTGGTTATGCTACCAATGCCGTGGCCACTTCCCTGTCCTTCTCTAACTGGATGGCTCATCAGCATCCAACAAGTTTATTCTCCCTCCTCCTGCTAGAAACAGTCGCCCCTTTTAGTTTTCCAAGATCTGCTCACTATTGGTGTGCTTTCAAACCTGCAGGCAATCCCTTCCCAGCCCCATTGGTCTCATCCGCATATTACCCACTGTCACCAATAGGCTCTTGGCTCCCTAATTTATGTCTTCAGCTTTGACCTCATCACAGAACTCTAGATTCAAATATACAAACACATAAAAGATGTCCTCACCAAGATATCTATAAATCATAGCTAATGTTAACTTTCCCAAACAGAACGAAGGACTCCTCCCCAAGCCGAGTCTTCTCCAGTGTTTCCTACTTTTCCTCCTTTCAGCTCAAGCTGAAAATTGAGGAATCATTCTGGATTCCTCCCTTCCCCGCATCCCTCTATCTATAAACTGTCAGTAAATCCATGGCACAGTTTCAGGTACAGCCCTGAGCTCTGCCTCTCCTGCATCATCTTTGCCTAGCCATCATCCCTCACGTGGACATCTGCTGTGGATTTCTACTAGCATTTTCTAATTTCACTCTTATTTTCCTTCAATCTTTTTACAACTGTCAGAGAACTTTTTTAAAATGTAAATCATCATGTCATTCCACTTCCTGACATCTCTTAATACTTTCCCGTTGACTTAGAATAAAATCCAAAGTCCAGTAGGGGCTGTAAGACCTGATACCAACTGACCTCTGCCTGCCAAGCCTCTCCTATTCTGTATCCTGTACCAATGTCCCCACCCCCACCGCCATGCTGCTGCTACATCCATCTTTTCTTCTCTTCGTTCATTTTTTTAAAAATTGACTAATTTATTTTTGGTTGTACTGAGTCTTCACTGCCTGTGTACGGGCTTTCTCTGGTTGGACTGAGCGGGGGCTTTTGTATAGTTGTGGTGCACGGGCCTCTCATTGTGGTGGCTTCTCTGGCTGCAGAGCAGAGGCTCTAGGCACACGGGCTTCAGTAGTTGAGGCACGGCGGTTCAGTAGTCGCAGCTCGTAGGTCCTAGAGCACGAAGGCTCTAGTAGTTGTGGCTCACCGGCTTCATTGCCAGTGGCATGAGGAATCCTCCCAGACCAGGGATTGAACCAGTGTCCCTTGCGTTGCAAGGCAGACTCTTATCCACTGTACTACCAGGGAAGTCCCTTAATTTACTTTTTTTTAAACTTTTGTTCAATTAAAAAAATTTTTTTTGCCACAAGTGGAATCTTAGTTCTCCTACCAGAGATCGGACCGTGCTCCCTGCAGTGAAAACACAGAGTCTTAACCACTGGACTGACAGGGAGTTCTCTTCTTAACCACAGGACCACCAGGGAATTCCCTTCTCTTAGCTTCTTGAACATTCCATTGTTACCATGTCAGGGTCTTAGTGCATTGCTGATGTCTTCCTGTTTTCACCTTTCTCAATCTCCACTTATTGTATTTATTGCTTTGTTTACTTGTTTTGGGTTCATTTCTCTTCGAAAATAGATGCTCCAAGTGGGCAAGGATCTTTAGTTTCTGCTCACTTCTGTTTTTCCCCAACATCCAGGATTATGACTGGAGCATGGGAGGCTCTCAGTAAATATTCATTAAGATTCATTTGAATGAGTGAATATATGAATTGCGTTGGGGTCTCAAATAAAGATCGTAATGGTATCAATTCAAGTCTATCAGCCTCTTTTATGTGCCAGGCTCTGTGCATTCTTTCTTTTGCATTAAATCCTCGCTACAACCCTATGAGGTGGGAGCTGCTATCATATGCATTTAACAGATGAGGAGACTGACTTCAAGAAGTTACATGACTTGACCAGGCTTTGCTGCTGTTTAGTGGCAGGTCCAGGGTTCAAACTCAGACCTTTCTGGCTCCCGGGCTCACAAGCACTGCCTGTCAGCAGCACCCCTGAGATTCATACTGTAATCATGGCTGGTAGGAGACACACATGGGGCCAATTTCAGAAAATCCTCTTTGAGGGGTAGCCAGGGGAACTTTTGGGGGAACTCAACAGCAGTGAAAATGTGAAAGTGAAAATATTAGTTCAGTCATGTCCAACTCTTTGAGACCCCATGGACCGCAGACTGCCAGGCTCCTCTGTCCATGGGATTTCCCAGGCAAGAATACTGGAGTGGGTAGCCATTCCCTTCTCCAGGGGATCTTAACAACCCAGCAATTAAACCAGGTCCCCTGCACTGCAGGCAGATTCTTTACTGTCTGAAGCACCAGGGAAGCCCACAATAACAGGTACTAAAAAGAACACAGATAAACAAAAACAACCCCCCCTCCCCAACAGCAATTTTTATTTCCCTTTCTGGTGTTCTCTCTGGCTGGCCTGGCTGGGGATGGGAGCAGAGTGGCAGAGGAGGGCAGGAGAGATGGAAGCCTTGGGGAGTTGTTGAGGGATAGGGGTGGTTGTAGCAGGGATTATCTGGCCCCACCCACGACATTGCTCTCTAAATTCTATAGCCTACATTTCTAAAGTTTTTCTCGAATCTAGCTTCTCCTCTGTGAAGAACCCATATATATAACAACCCATATATCACATCTCATTCTGAACAGTGCTCCTTGTTCCTGCCTCCTTCTAGAATTCAGCATCACACCCAGCCAAGGCTTTCTTCTGAAGTGCACCTGAAAAGCCCTGACGGTTTCCTCTGGTCCTGGTGACCCACCATTCCCAAGAGGCTCCAGTTCCCTTCTTAAGCCTCCACTCCTGCCTGCCCTGGGCATCCCTCTTCTGGATTCATCACATCCATCTTATTCTCTTTTCAGTCACTGTACCTTTATAAATGCTCCATCCTCTGCACAAAATGCCTTCTATCAGCTGAGAAGGAATTCTCTAAGATTAGCACTCAGAGTCCTGGAGACCTCTCGCAGAGCAGCCCTTGAGTGTTGTAGCCACTGCTGCTGCAAAGTCACTTCAGTCATGTCTGACTCTGTGCGACCCCATAGACGGCAGCCCACCAGGCTCCCCTGTCCCTGGGATTCTCCAGGCAAGAACACTGGAGTGGGTTGCCATTTCCTTTTCCAATGCATGAAAGTGAAAAATGAAGATGAAGTCACTCAGTCGTGTCCGACTCTTAGCGACCCCATGGGCTGCAGCCTACCAGGCTCCTCCACCCATGGGATTTTCCAGGCAAGAGTACTGGAGTGGGTTGCCATTGCCTTCTCCATGAGTGTTGTAGGGCCCTGGCTTAATTTGGCTGCCTCTTCCCCAGTCTATGGGTTTCCCTTGTGGCTCAGTTGGTAAATAATCTGCCTGCAGTGTGGAAGACTTGGGTTCAATCCCTAGATTCGGAAGATCCCCTGGAGAAGGGAAAGGTTACCCACTCCAGTATTCTGGCCTGGAGAATTCCCTGGACTTTATAGTCCATGGGGTCGCAAAGAGTCGGACATGACTGAGCGACTTTCACTTTCCCCAGTATATGGGCTCCTTTGGGGTGCTAATTCTTTGTTGTATTATTTTTTCTAAAATTTTTATTTTACATTGGAGTGTAGTTGATTTACAAAGTTGTGTTAGTTTAAGGTGTACAGCCAAGTGATTCAGGTACATATGTACACATCCATTCTTTTTCAGATTCTTTTCCCATATAGGTTATTATAGAGTAGTAAGTAGAGTTCCCTGTGCTATACAGTAGGTCCTTGTTGATTATCTATTTTATATATAGTAATATGTTATTCAAATTTGGCCTTGGAATATGGAATGAAGCAGGGCAAAGACTAATAGAGTTTTGCCAAGAAAATGCACTGGTCATAGCAAACACCCTCTTCCAACAACACAAGAGAAGACTCTACACATGGACATTACCAAATGGTCAACACCGAAATCAGATTGATTATATTCTTTGCAGCCAAAGATGGAGAAGCTCTATACAGTCAGCAAAAACAAGACCAGGAGCTGACTGTGGCTCAGATCATGAACTCCTTATTACCAAATTCAGACTTAAATTGAAAAAAGTAGGGAAAACCACTAGACCATTTAGGTATGACCTAAATCAAATCCCTTATGATTATACAGTGGAAGTGAGAAATAGATTTAAGGGCCTAGATCTGATAGATAAGAGTGCCTGATGAACTATGGAATGAGGTTCATGACATTGTACAGGAGACAGGGATCAAGACCATCCCCATGGAAAAGAAATGCAAAAAAGCAAAATGGCTGTCTGGGGAGGCCTTACAAATAGCTGTGAGAAGAAGAGAAGCAAAAAGCAAAGGAGAAAAGGAAAGATATAAACATCTGAATGCAGATTCTAAAGAATAGCAAGAAGAGATAAGAAAGCCTTCCTCAGCAATCAATACAAAGAAATAGAGGAAAACAACAGAATGGGAAAGACTAGAGATCTCTTCAAGAAAATTAGAGATACCAAGGGAACGTTTCATGCAAAGATGGGCTCTATAAAGGACAGAAATGATATGAACCTAACAGAAGCAGAAGATATTAAGAAGAGGTGGCAAGAATACACAGAAGAACTATACAAAAAAGATCTTTACGACCAAGATAATCGTGATGGTGTGATCACTTGCCTAGAACCAGACATCCTGGAATGTGAAGTCAAGTGGGCCTTAGAAAGCATCACTACGAACAAAGCTAGTGGAGGTGATGGAATTCCAGTTGAGCTATTTCGAATCCTGAAAGATGATGCTGTGAAAGTGCTGCACTCAATATGCCAGCAAATTTGGAAAAATCAACAGTGGCCACAGGACTGGAAAAAGTCAGTTTTCATTCCAATCCCAAAGAAAGGCAATGCCAAAGAATGCTCAAACTACCACACAATTGCACTCATCTCACATGCTAGTAAAGTAATGCTCAACATTCTCCAAGCCCGACTTCAGCAATATGTGAACCGTGAACTTCCAGATGTTCAAGCTGGTTTTAGAAAAGGCAGAGGAACCAGAGATCAAATTGCCAGCATCCGCTGGATCATGGAAAAAGCAAGAGAGTTCCAGAAAAACATCTATTTCTGCTTTATTGACTATGCCAAAGCGTTTGACTGTGTGGATCACAACAAACTGTGGAAAATTCTGAAAGAGATGGGAATACCAGACCACCTGACCTGCCTCTTGAGAAATTTGGATGCAGGTCAGGAAGCAACAGTTAGAACTGGACATGGAACAACAGACTGGTTCCAAATAGGAAAAGGAGAACGTCAAGGCTGTATATTGTCACCCTGCTTGTTTAACTTATATGCAGAGTACATCATGAGAAACGCTGGACGGGAAGAAGCACAAGCTGGAATCAAGATTGCCGGGAGAAATATCAATAACCTCAGATATGCAGATGACACCACCGTTATGGTAGACAGTGAAGAGGAACTAAAAAGCCTCTTGATGAAAGTGAAAGTGGAGAGTGAAAAAGTTGGCTTAAAGCTCAACATTCAGAAAACGAAGATCATGGCATCTGGTCCCATCACTTCATGGGAAATAGATGGAGAAACAGTGGAAACAGTGTCAGACTTTATTTTTGGGGGCTCCAAAATCACTGCAGATGGTGACTGCAGCCATGAAATTAAAAGACGCTTACTCCTTGAAAGGAGTAAGATAGCATATTCAAAAGCAGAGACATTACTTTGCCAACAAAGGTTTGTCTAGTCAAGGCTATGGTTTTTCCACTGGTCATGTACGGATGAGAGAGTTGGACTGTGAAGAAGGCTGAGCACCGAAGAATTGATGCTTTTGAAGTGTGGTGTTGGAGAAGACTCTTGAGAGTCCCTTGGACTGCAAGGAGATCCAACCAGTCCATTCTGAAGGACATCAGCCCTGGGATTTCTTTGGAGAGAATGATGCTAAAGCTGAAACTCCAGTACTTTGGCCACCTCATGAGAAGAGTTGACTCATTGGAAAAGACTCTGATGCTGGGAGGGATTGGGGGCAGGAGGAGAAGGGGACGACAGAGGATGAGATGGCTGGATGGCATCACTGACTCGATGGACATGAGTCTGAGTGAACTCCGGGAGTTGGTGATGGACAGGGAGGCCTGGCGTGCTGCGATTCATGGGGTCACAAACAGTTGGACACGACTGAGCGACTGAACTGAACTGAACTGAATATGTTATGTTATGGAGAAGGAAATGGCAACCTACTCCACTATTCTTGCTTGGAAAATCCTAGAGGAGCCTGGTAGGCTACAGTCCGTGGAGTCTCAAGAGTCAGACACGACTTAGTGACTAACCCATCACCATGACCAAAGTGTTATGTTACTCCCAAACTCCTCATTTATCCCTCCCTTATCATTGTATTCTTAAAGTCTGTAGTGCGTGGTAGTGTTGGTGCTTAGTAAGTACACTCTGAGTGAGTGAATGAAGGAAAGAAAGCTTGTGCTTTGCCTTTCTCAACTACATGCCAAGGAGAAGCGATGTCTCTGGTGCTGGGGAGGATGATGGTGTCTACACCAACCCTGAGTGAGGCAGACACCGGACTGCTGTTTGCAACATCTCAGATAAAGGAAAGCAAGCCAGTGCAAGGCAGTTAGGGTGAGACACTGTGTTTTCTCTGTCAACAGTTGGCAGGAGATATGGGAGAGCTCTGGTGATGAGGAACTCACCCTGGGAAACCTCAGGCACTCACCTGTACACAGGTGAGGTCATTTGACTGTACACCTGTGAAAATGAACGGTAGGGGTTAACCACAGCTGGCTTTCCACCTCTTCTTGCCCTGCTCCACCCCAGCACGGTGCTCATGCCCTGTACCCAAAACACCTGCCTGAGGGTGGGTGATGGTGTTTGCTTAGAGAAAGCTCCAGAAACCGGCCTGACTTTGGCAAACAAGCCTCTAGCAGGGGTTCTCAAACTTGACTGTACTGGGCAATCACCTGGGAGCTTTTGAAAGACACAGATGCCTGGGCCCATCCCTGGAGATTTTCCTTTAATTGGTCTGGGTGGGGACCAAGACTGGTATTTTAAAAAAGCTCCTCAGGTGATTCTAGTGTGCAGGCAGCCTGAGAACCCTGTTGTAAATGGATTGGACAGAATGTTCCTTTTTGCTCAGATGGGAGAAGAGCCTTGTCTGGAAGGGGCTGAGAGCTGGCTCCTCCTGAAGCTCCAGGCCCCGCCCAATGCCTGAAGGCCCCAGCAGGACTTTTACTGCAAGACAAGAGTCAACTTAAACTGCGAAGGGCCAGGTAGTAAATATGTTAGGTTTCATGGACCATCCATCTGGTGTGTGTCAGAGCTACTTTAACTCTGCTGCTGAAGTGGAAAAGCAGCCACAGACAATGTGTAAATGAATGAGCACAGCTGTGTTCCAAAGGAACTTCATCTACGGAACTGAAATGTGAATTTCATAAAATTTTCTTGTTTGATTCTTTTTTCCAGCCATTTAAAAATGTGAAAACCATTCTTAGCTCATGCACTAGATACAAAAAGTGGTGGTATGGATTTGGCCTGCCAGCCCCCTGCTCCAAGAGATGAGTGGCAGCCACTCTTCACAGCTTGATGGATGGCAAATCCCTCCCCACCCTTTCCCGTCCCTAGGCCTTCCTATCTTTCCACTGATAATGATCAGCAGCCAGCTCTCAGGACAAGGAGTGTCAATCGGATGGGAATGCTACTTCAGTTACTGCTGCACTTCATCCAGAACAAAAGGTAAAGATAAACCTTAGGTTTTTAGCTCTTTGAGTCACAGATATTCTCCAAGTTGCTGAGGGCTCTGTAGCATGACTGTGAACAAACACCTTTCCTTATGGCATCCTCAGAATGAGGAAGGAGGAAGCAGCAAGAGAGACACTTAAATACTCTACGAGGGAGTGACTGGAGAGCTGTTGTCTCATTTAGTTAACCCTACTTCCCTCACGAATTTAAAGTTTGGAGCAGATACTCTTGGAAGCTGCCCATGTCCTGGCCATACTTCCTGCTGGCTCACCTTCCGTGTTCTCTGAGAGGCCCCACGTCCAGCTCCACAGGGTAAATCATGAATGGTCTAAGTCAAGAAATAGATGCAGAAAAGGTAGCTCCTCTTCTCCTTCTGGGCCATTGTCTCGTGTGCCTGTTGATGCCTGCATGTTGATGCCTGGAACTGTGGCAGCTATATTGGGATCATGAGGAGAGTTAGTCTGGCCAGGATGCACCGAGGATGGTGAGCAGAAAGAGGGAAGCAAGTTGGATCCCTGATGACATTGTTGAGCCACTGGATGAACCAACTCTGGAGCTTCCCTCCTCTGCATTCCTAGTTATGTGCCTAAATATCTCTATTGTTGAAAGTCATTTCAAGTTTGAGTTTCTGTCTCTTACATTAAGCATTGAAACTGAAAACATTAAAACTTATACAGAGGTCTGGAAAGATATATCCTCCACAAATCCAATACTGGACATGTAATAAATTCCTTGTTGATTAACTAAAGGAATCATTTAAAATGCACACATCCAATTATTATCTAGCAAAGAGACTTATAAAGAAGCTCCCTTGTAAAAAGTGTTGCCTCTTCCAGTGTTTCTGGCAGGGTAGCTTTCTGTATATTACTTAAAGACTCATTGACATGTAACAGTAATCAGGAGGCCCAAGGTCCCTTTCATCTGAAGAGCATGCAGCCCAGGAACTGACTTCCCAACCAGGCTGGTGACCATAACTTTGATTATGAAGCTAGCATCTTCTGTGCATCTCATAATCAGGGAGAAGGACTAATAAAATCAACATGTAATGAGTCAGTCAGATATTTGCAAAGTTGCCTTTGTAACTCTGGGTTCTATCTCATAGTTTGTAATGCAAATAATGTCCTCCTTTCCTGTTCCAATTACTTTGGCTACTTAACAGATTACTCTGAAACCTAGTGATGTAAAACAATCATTGATTATGCTCCCAAGTGCTGTGAGTCAGGGGTTCAGATAGAGCACAGTGGGAAAGCCTTACCTCAGTGGGGCAGCTTGAAGCCTGGGACTAGAATCATTTGAAACATCAGTCATTCACAGGCCTGGTTGTTGATGCCAGATAGATTGGAAGATCCGAGGGTTCTATAATTTCTCTCTATATATAGTCTTTCTATGTGGTCTTTTAATGACAGCTTCAGGGTATCTGGACTTCTTACATGTTGGCTTAGGACTCCTCAGGTGCAGATCTGGAGAAAGACAGCTAGATGGAAATCACATTGACTTTTATGACCCAGCCTCAAAAGTTATGCAACATCACATCTCCCTATTCTATTGCTTCAAGAGTACAAAATTCTGCCCACGTCCAAGGGGAGGGAATACAGATTCTACCTCTTGATGAAGGAGTGGCCACAACACTTTATATTACATTACATTATAAGAAGAATAGGTGGGATGGGGTATGCACTGGTTCATGCTCCAGCCTAAACCTTCACCATCTCTCTAGGGCCTGTAGGGATTCTAGGATGTGAAGGCCAACAGATATGAAACTGGTCTGCCCTGAAGCTGAAACCCCTGCCAGGGGTGCCCATCACGTGTAAAATATTGATAGTGCTGCCCTTAGGTTGGCTTGTTCCAAAGGAGCTCGGATGGGTCCCTGATAACTCCGTTAGGGTTTCTGCCTCAGAGAAAAGGGTGCAGATCTGTATGACTCCAAGACAGCTCAGCCTGGAGTCAGATCCAGAGGAAGTCTTGATGCTTGGTAACTGTAGTCTTCTTACCTTTAAACTGCTGCCACAGATTTGAGCGGTTGTTAAGAGATCGAAAAATGAATCAACAGGCTGATGATGCCTGTGCCTGAATTTTTAGAGTCTGAGAAGCACTTCAAGCTACATGTTTTATTGACATTTTAAACAAGCATTTGAAGTTCATTTCAGCTCAGTAAGCAAACAATCAGTTACTAGATGTACAGAGAGATGAGAGGAAGAGAGAACTGCCAAGTGGAGGATGCTGAGTGGTGGTGGGGATGCTCAGTGGGGGTGGGACTGGAACAGAGACGTTAGGGATGGGAGAAGGTGGGAGCTGCCCCAGCGTGCTCTTAGGAGGCGGCTGTGCACCCTGACCCTGCTTCCCACAGGGAGCAGAGAGCAGAAATGCAAACAGATTATACTGAGTCAAGACCAGATCCTAGAGTCAAAGAGCTGTGTATCTTGAGTAAACAGGAGGAGGAATGTTCCTTTCATCGGCATCCCTTAACTGCAGAAATCCAAATCCTTTTCTGACAGCTTAAGCATTGCTGCAGTGAAACCAGCATCACCCCTAATCACGGACTGGTAACAAGAAAGTTTTCCATGTTTCTGGGAATGACAATACTGGAAAAAAAAGAAAAGAAACCAGCAGTATGGATGGAGAGTGAATTCCTAAAGGTGAAAAGGTAAATAAATCAACTTAATCTGGAAGTCTCAAGAAGGATTGGTGCTTGGGCTCAGCTAAATGGGAGAGTAAGCTTGTCTAGGTGGAGAAGGCAATGGCACCCCACTCCAGTACTCTTGCCTGGAAAATCCCATGGATGGAGGAGCCTGGTAGGCTGCAGCCCATGGGGTCGCTAAGAGTGGGATACGACTGAGCGACTTCACTTTCACTTTTCACTTTCATGCATTGGAGAAGGAAATGGCAACCCACTCCAGTCTTCTTGCCTAGAGAATCCCAGGGATGGGGGAGTCTGATGGTCTGCCGTCTATGGGGTCTCATAGAGTCAGACACGACTGAAGCGACTTAGCAGCAGCAGCAGCAACAAGCTTGTCTAGTAGGTTTTGGAAACCAATTTCTAGCCCAATGTTCAGAGGCATTGTTTAAGATGTGTTGAATAGGAAGGGTCCTTAAATGAGGAGGTGAACTGAATTTGCTCAGAGAATTTGAAGGAATGTATCATTTCAAGACTTGCAGAACTAGTCTCCTGTGAGAGCCAAGGACTAGGCCCCTGGGACTGAAGTCCTGAAATAGGAAGAGCCAGTGAGCCATAGGCTTGGGCCCATGGTCACCCAGAATCTACCCAGAGGACATGAGGGTATTTCTCTGGATTTTGGTACCTTAGGTTGGGATGCAAACCCTTATATACTTGCTGCTGCAGCTGCTGCTGAGTTGCTTCAGTCGTGTCTCATTCTTTGCAACCCCATGGACTGTAGCCCACCAGGCTCCTCTCTTTATGGGATTCTCCAGGCAAAAATACTGAAGTGGGTTGCTATTTCCTCCTCCTGGGGATCTTCCTGACCCAGGGATCTAACCTGTGTCTCCTACGGCTCCTGAATTGCAGATAGATTCTTTACCACTGAGCCACTAGGGAAGCCATGAACGTCTTCTTCAGTCAGGATGGCTGATCCCAAGGAACTCATCCCAAGGAACTCAGAAGAAGAAAAGTGATGCCGCCTTGGGTACAGTGATGGTCCCTGGGAAATAAGTGACCACTGGGAGCTCTGTAGGAGAAAAAGGCTTGTCTTGAACCAGAAAGGAAGCTAAGGAGGGGTAAGTGATTGTCTGGTTAGGAGGGTGGTTCATCTCCATTATAGAATTGTGATCTCAAGCTGGAATGGCTTGAAAAATGTGGACCAAATTATACACTTTTTTCATTGATTTGCGTAAATGCACATATAGTTATTGATATATGTAATTCTAGGCAATTTCTTTCTGAGTGCAGGGAAAGTGTTAGGCAACAGTGTGCTCACAACACCCTGTGCTTTAGCTGCAGGGGTCAAGAAGGCAGTGAGGTATCTTGTGTGTGCCCTGCCCTATATCATTGTGAACATCCTACTAGGAAGTTTCAGGCTTTTACTCTTTAAGGTCTTGTCTGATGAAACTCAGTGTCAGTGTGAGAAATCCAAAGTTTCCAAATGTCTCCCTGCTCCCCATCTTTTAAGACCTCCACTATAAAAATTAAACACTGTTTAGTATTTGAGCTTGAGTCTGGTGCATTAGACCACTCAGCCATCCTGACAGTTTCACTGGTTAATGCTGAGCAAATCTTCTCTCTAAAACATTCTAATTTGGTTTACTTCATTTGAGTGTTTCTAATTGCCTTTCTATTTAAATGATCCATGGAAGTGGAAGTGGAAGTGTTAGTTGCCCTGTCGTGTCCAACTCTTTGCAACCCCATGGACTGTAGCCCATCAGGCTCCTCTGTCCAGGGAATTCTCCAGGCAAGAATACTGGAGTGGGAAGCCATTCCCTTCTCCAGTGAATCTTCCTGACCTAGGGATCGAACGGAAGTCTTCTGCATTGCAGGCAGATTATCATTTGAGCCACCAGGGAAGCTCTAAACGATCCATATTTGATTTTAAAATGTGAAGGAGATTTTTGATGACTGAGAAACTTCTAAGATCCTTTTCCCACTGAGTGCTTCAGAGAAGGCAGCAATGAGTGAAAAGAAACACCGGTGGGTCCCTGTCCGTAGAAAGCAGTCCTGGCTCCATGGACAGGAGGAGAAGATGATCTGCCACTGGAGTAGGCCAGTGCCTGGCTCTGGGCCCTCAAATATGAAACTATAAGGTTCTGTCCTGTGAAAACTAAATGTCACCTTGATTCTCGGGAGAGCTTAGAGAGAGGACACAAGGCTCAGGAATAAACAAAGGAGGTATTAGTAGGTTTCTCTGTTGTCAAGTGTAGGGATGATTTAAAATAATTTTTTAAATAAATTCCCACAAAAGGGTAATACCCAATTACATCTTTATATATGTATTTTTTTTACAGAATTCCGATAATATAAAGTAATAAAGTGCTGAATATGTTCCAGCAGGTTTTCCCTATGCTTCCCATATGTTAACTCTCCACTGTGTACAAGCTGTGAGACCTTGAGCAAGTTACTTCATCCCCTTGTGCCTCTGTATCTACATCTGTATAATGGGAGCAGTAATAGTAGCTCCCTTACAGGGTGGATATGAGGATTAAAAAGTAATGGCTACCATTTATTGACTTTTCTGACTTCTTACCACATGGCAGTTATTATTCCAAGTGCTTCATATGAATAAACTCATTTAAATATTTTGTTTGTATGTGTAAAGAAATATTTATTTTTTGAAAGTAGAATTGTACAGTATGTATTATTTTGTCATTTTAAATTACATTAAATAAAACAACTTCGTTGAATAAAACAGCTGGGACATTCTGTCTGTGTCATTCAATGTTCTTATCACTTATCATTTTAATGACTTCTTAGAATGCCATAAAGCTGATATCATAATGTATTCAACCAGTTCCCTTTTCATGGACATACATGTAGTTTCCAGCTTTCATCTACCATAATCATTTTGATGAACAACCTAATGGTTAATATTTCTCTCATGTTCATGATGGTTTCCTCAGAAGAACTTTCTAGAAGTGGAATAGCTGCATATGCATTTTAAACAATGTCTATGCCTTTGCCTGGAGAATCCCATGGACAGAGGAAACTGGTGGGCTACATACAGTCCATAGGGTCGCAAAGAGTTGGACATGACTGAAGTGATATCACACACACACACACACACACACACACACACACACACGTGACTTTCAGGCAAGCCTGTTTGTATTTCTGTTTCTACCAGCAGTTTGGGTGCAGAGGATTCTCGTGCTTCCCACCCTCCACTCTCACACCATGAGCAGCCTTCTGCCCCAAATTGTGAATTTGATGGTGGAAAATGTGTCTGCCTGTCATATTAATGCATATTTCTTCAGTTTTTGGAGAAGCCCCTCTTCACTTGAGTTGATCTTCACTTGGCAATTATATTTTCATGTGACTCTCATGCGACTTCCCTAGGATATATTCTTGGAAGTGAGGTTACTGAGTCAAAGGAACACCTATTTTATGGTTTTTATTATGGTGGCATATTGCTCCTCCAAGAAGGTTGTGCCAAATTACTTTCTCTGGTAGAGTAGATTATTCATTTCCCCACACTGTAACCAACATCCGGTATTATTGTTGTTGTTGCTTTTATGTGTTTACAGATTTGGTTACACAGTGTGTCATAACCAGAGGTGGGAATATCGGGGAACAGATGTCAGCCCTAACCGGGTGCAGGGTACTGGAGTACCTCAGTGTGTTATACACTCCTTTAGTTGCTGGACATGGAGGTATGAAGCAGGTGCCATAGCAGCTGGTGGAGTGGAGAACCTAAGGACTCTGGGTAGCCGCTCTTTATTAGCCAGTCTGGAGGTATCATGCTGCTTGAACAGAGAGTATGACTTGATTGGTTATACCTGCTGCATCCCACTCCTGGTCCTGGCCCTACAGGGCATCTTATTAATTATTTATGAGGTTGAATGTCATTTATTGCCTATTTGCATGTTTTTCCTTTTGTCAGTTGTATGCTAATTTTCTTTGCTCCTTTCTATTTTTTCTCATTGACTGGTACAGACATTTTATATATATATATTGACTGCCATTTATGTTGAAAATATTTCCTTCAGTTTGTTATGCAATGTTCAACTTTAGTTAAGGTGTTTTTTCCCCTATGAAGAGATTTTAAATATTCAGTTCAGTTCAGTCACTCATTCATATCTGACTCTTTGCCACCCCAGGGACTGCAGCACTCCAGGCTTCCCTGTCCATCACCAACTCTCGGAGCTTGCTCAGACTCATGTCAGTGATACCATCTAACCATTTCATCTTCCGTCGTCCCCTTCTCCTCAGGCCTTCAATCTTTCCCAGCATCAGGGTCTTTTCAAATGCATCAGTTCTTCCCATCAGGTGGCCAAAGTATTGGAGTTTCAGCTTCAACATCAGTCCTTCCAATGGATATTCAGGACTGATTTCCTTTAGGATGGACAGGTTGGATCACCTTGTAGTCCAAGAGACTCTCAAGAGTCTTCTCCAACACCACAGTTCAAAAGCATCAATTCTTCAGTGCTCGGCTTTCTTTATGGTCCAACTCTCACACCCATACATTAAATACTAGTGTAGTTAAATTTATCAATCTTTTACCCTTTACGGTTTCTGCCTTTGGTATCATGGTAATAAAGCTTTTTTCTTCACCAAGATTACATAAATGTGTACCTACTTTTCATTTCATCAGTTCATTTTATGCCTTTAAATGTTTATGTTGATGCGTGGTGCCAGGTATGGGGATAGTTTTCCCCTCCCCCCAGCAGTTTCTCCAGGTGCCTCACACGATTGCCTTGAGATGACTTACGCTCACATGTCTAATTTTTGTATGTACTTGGGTCTATCTCTGGACTTTCTGTTTTGTTGATTTGTTTGTCTGTTTCTCTACCATACCACATTGTTTTCAACCTTTCAGTGTTGTGGTCCATTTTAATGCCCAATCAGTGGATAGTTAATGAATCTCACTTTCAGATATTTCTTTGCTATTTATCTCTGTTATTTTCCAGCTGAACTTCCAAATCATGACGTCAAGTTTCAAGAAAATTCCATTTGCATTTCAGTTGGTGTCCAAACAAACTTACAAATTATTTTGAAGGGACTGACATCCTTCCAAAAATGCACCTTCTCATTCTGAGAAGCACTTCCAGTATGCTGTATTTCCTTGATTCTAAGACATCACCAAGTATGAGCCGCATCATTAATCTGATAACAGATTTTTGAAAGCCAAACACTATGTTCTATTCAGAATTTAATGATTCTTCTAAGTCACTCTTATCCATGGACAGTAATCACAGTGACAGGATCCCTCCCTCTCAACTCCCCAGCTTAAGCAATCAGGAAATTTATCATCTTACATATTTGGAAGTTCTGAGGTCAAACAAGCTTCAACGTGATTCAGCTGGTCAACAATGTCATCAAGGTTGCAGCGTGGGTCCCTTTTTCTGCTCTGCCTTTCTGATTGGACTGGCGCCCCCTTCAGGCTGCTGGATGAAGCGTTTCCAGCACTGCATCTCCGAAAAGAAAGGGGTGCCACTTTTTTTCTTAGGAATGAGGACTCTTACTAGGAGCCCCAAGGCTTTTTTCCCCTTGTTGCAAGAATAGGGTCACCAGCCCAGTCTGAAACCAATCTCTGACTGGAGATGGTGGTGGTTGATGGTCTCTGATTGGCACCATAATTGTTTAAGGCCAAATAGAATGTACCCTCCAAATAGACGGAGAAGGCAATGGCACCCCACTCCAGCACTCTTGCCTGGAAAACCCCATGGACGCAGGAGCCTGATGGGCCGCAGTCCATGGGGTCGCTAAGAGTCGGACACGACTGAGCGGTTTCACTTTCACTTTTCACTTTCATGCACTGGAGAAGGAAATGGCAACCCACTCAAGTGTTCTTGCCTGGAGAATCCCAGGGACGGGGGAGCCTGGCGGGCTGCCGTCTATGGGGTCGCATAGAGTCGGACACGACTGAAGCGACTTAGCAGCAGCAGTAGCAGCAGCAGAATGTACCCTAGAGGTGATGGTGGTGGCTGCTCATAACTGGAGATCTTGGACCTTGATGACAAAGAAAATAAATGTGAGCGACAACAAAGAATACCTGCCTGTGAGTTAACTTGCTTGATTTAGTTAAACTTTGTTTTGTTGAGTTAATATTGGGTTGGCCAGAAAGTTCCTTCAGGTTTTTCTGTACCATCTTAATAGAAAAACAAACTTTTTGGCCAAATCAATACTATTAGAAGTTAAAAATGTGTTCTGAAAATCAGCTGGGAGGTTTTTTCGTGTTTTTTTTTTTTTTTTTTTCTTTTTCTACACTGGGCAGATTCAGGGATCTTAATTCCCAGACACTCTGGGGTAAGAACTTAGTCCTAACAACCAGGAAATTCCCTGGGAGCTTTTGACAGATAGACTCTCAGCACCTCATGGATAATTCTTCACCTCAGGGTGACTTGATCCCTCCAATCTCTCCTAGCCTTGAAAACTTTGAGTCAATTCTGAGGGACTGTTTAACTGAGCTGCTTTGTACATGACAGGAAAAGTTCTGTGTAACTCAACTTTCTGCTTCAGAGTTCCGTCATAATGTAGTCTTTTTTCAAAGTTACATAAATCGGTAATTAGGGATACAGATTCAAGTTAAAAGAGTAAATTGGACTATAAAAGTGTAAATACACAACTTAAACAGGAGTCAGATGAACAAATTCTATGTACGGAGTATTTCCCACATGCATGGCTAATAACCACAGCATTTTAATTTATTTCTGTGCCTGGTAGCTGGTTAAGTTTCTCTTGACATTGATAGTAAGACATACCTTGATTTCTACAACATTAAAATGTGAAAAATTCTTCGTTTTAAAATAGAGGTAGTAAAACAGAATGGTGATTTATATAATACTATGTTGGGACACAGAATTAAGCTTAAAGCCCATCTTAACAGTAAATGACTGAAAGTAATAGGATGCTGAGGTAAAATGTTACTAAGGTACTAAGATAAGGTAAATTTACTAAGGTAAAAGGTTAAAGTAATTTTTTTTTAAGTTAACAAAGGCACTTAAAGGTAAAGTAAAAATGTTTACTAAGGTAAAATGTTAAGTTATGCACTTCATTAAAAAAAATCAGTATGATGTGGAGGATAACTCAGCAATAGTGCACTTGAAAAAAGACTGAGGGATTTTGACAACATCAAGTTCAAGGTGAGCTATCTAATGTAATGGATAGCAGCAGGCTAATGTTTTCATATATTAATTTTTGTTTCACTCTGAGCATTTCCTTTTCTCTTGTTTACATTTAGGCAAGCAGTTTTCCAGAAAACCCTAATCCTTTAGGAGAACTCAGTCTAAGGAGCTCAAAGGGAGAAGGGGAATTCAGTGCAGTCACAGAAGGTTGTTAATCTTTCCCAAGCTAGCAATTTTTTCCAAACTGATGGGGGCAGAAGAGGGAGAGAGAGGTTGGAGGTGGACTCTCTCTTCATGGTATTCAACTGGAAATGTTCAGATTCCAGAGAATGACTTGTAGGGACTCCAGGCACACAGGCCTTTAGATGGCCTCAGAAAAAAGATCACTTGCCTTTCATGGGACACAGTCCCAGCAGGGAGTCCCTGGACCCAATGGACCCTGGGAACAGAGGTCCATGAGCCTTTCAGGAGAAACCTGTGAGGACAGTTGGCTGATGACCAGCGGGACCCTCCACCCCTACCCCAACAATACCAAGGCACTGATCGCGTAGAATCCTGGAGCACTGACGTAATCCTGGGGAAGAACGCACCAGGGATAACCAAGTTATCCAATTTCCTGCCATCCTGTCGGGAAGGAGGAGACATGGAATCAGAAACTGAGTTATAAAAAATAAAGAAAGGGATACGTTTTGCACATTAGAATTTGGCCACTGAGGTACCCACAGCTCCTAAGGTTGGACTGAACTGACAGCAGCAGCTCTGAGGTAGCCCGTGGTCCTCGGTACCAGACACTGTATTTTGCTCCAGGGGCCTGGGTATTAAGTATGCAAGCAAATGGAAATGCGTTTGTCCCTCTAGGGCATGCTCAAGATTCCCTCTCCCACTAGACATTCCCCCAGGATGTGGCTCAGAGGCAAAGAAGTCACAGGGCCCTCCTGGTAGGACTCTGAATGAGTCTTGTTCTTCTTTTGTGAGGTCTGTGAGAAAACATGCTCCAGCAGCTGCTGCCAGTCTGGGAACCTGGGAAGCCTGAGGTGGGTCAGTTCTGCTTTGATCTTACAAGAGAGCCCTCACTTTTCCTTTCTGTCTGGAATAGACTGAGTTTAACATGTGGGTTTTGGGAAGCAGATCCATTTGGTTTTAAAACTGGGTCTTAGGCACATAGCTGGAGCCTCATAGTTGTACACAAGCCCATCCAGCTCGCAAGGGGCAAAAGTCTTATTAAATGAGGTGATTTGAGGGAGGCTGACGGAATGACGCGCTCCTGGTCATTTGGAAGACCACTGTTCTCCACCTGACGAGCCTCGCAAGCCTGCTTCCCTGCTACAAAGCCTGTGGGAGACCAGCCCCAAGCTGGAGGCTCACCTTCCCTCAAGCATACCAGGATCAGTCCAGTCAGCCTGCCTTCCCATTTACGGCAGTCCCTACCTAAGTCCAAGACTTCAGCATGGAGTGGGTTTCCATGCCTTACTCCAGGGGATCTTCCTGACCCAGGGATCAAACCCAAGTCTCTTATGTCCCCTGCATTGGCAGGCAGGTTCTTTACCACTAGTGCCGCCTGGGAAGCCCCTGAGTACACATGCACCACCAGAAACCTAAGACTCCCAGGGTATCCCCACCCAGAAAACCTGCTTCCGCAAAGCAGTGGGCTGATTCCAATCTGACTGTCCTCCCATCCTTTTCTGCCCCCAGTCCTCCTACTGTGCCTTCTGGAACTCAGTTTGTCACCAGAAAAATTGCCCGAGTCTTCAACCTCTGCTTTGAGCGAGCTTGTTTAATGGAAACCTGACTGTTTTCACAGTGCTCTTTTGATATCTTTCTCAAGCTCCAACACTTTGGCCGCCTGATGTGAAGAGCCAACTCATTGGAAAAGACCCTGATTCTGGGCAGATTGAGGGCAAGAGGAGAAGCGGGTGACAGAGGATGAGATGGCTGGATGGCATCACTGACTCAAAGAACATGACTTTGAGCAGACTGAGAGAGATAGTGAAGTACGGGGAAGCCTGCTGTGCTGCAGTCCCTGGGGTCTCAGAGTCGGACACAACTTCAGTGACTGAACAACAACAAGATAAGAGGCTGGGTCTTGTGGTCTTTGCTCCTTGTGGTACTCCAGGAAGTTTCTCCCTCTTTCTTCTTCAAAACCCCCAGTTTCTGTGAAATATGTGCCGTCAGACTCTACTCACAAGCTGTCCTTCCTTGTTAAAGTCTCTGTCACATCTTCTCTAGTAGGATTTTAGCAGCTTTTTCACTGTCTTCCTCTCCAGCACTGCTTGCACCAGCATTCTAGGTGACTTCAAAGTCTACGTAGATGATTCATCTCACCCCTGGTCCGTCAGTTTCTTTCCATGGCCTTATTTGAAGCCTTGTCACTAGTAACTGGACCATGTCCAAAGTCTAGATTTCAGCATCCTAATCTCTGGTTACTATGGCCACCTGTCTTTCCAGATCGTTTAGCCTGATTACTCCAATGATTCCTCAATTCCATAGAAACCTCCAGTCCATTGACTGCCACTCTTCTTCCTCATAGTCTCATTTATTTCCTCATCCAACATACATTCCAAGGCCGATACTCTTGCAAACACAATTCCTTTGTTCTTCAGTTGCTCCCTAGTATTCCCCAAGCAAAACAGATAAACACGACCCTGGATAAACTCATCTCTCTATCTGCTCCACTCCTGAGCAAAAAACATGGCTGAAGAAAAGTCTCATCACCACGCTGAATGCTCTTGATCTTCACCTATGACCATAAATCTCAAGAGGTCTCTTGGTGCTTGTTACCCTGATGTACTGCCACAGTTTGCTTTTCTGTTCATTTGTTTTTTATCTCCAAGAGGACTTTTCTTTGCCCACCTCACTGTCTCCATAAAGTCCAACATTTCCTCCTCCTTCTTATTCTCAGCTGGCAACCTCATCTTTACTTCAGTGATGAAAAAGAATAATATCTCATCTTACCATCCAGTTAACCAGCCTACTTACATGTGTCCAGTTAACCAGCCTACTTACATGTGTCCCCATATACTCTGCTTTTGTTTTTGGTGCGGCGGAGGCATTATCTTGTTTTCCTGTCTAAGGCTAATTTCACTCGTGCCCTGGAGCCCACCCTCCTGGCCTCCCGTAATTGTCCCTTATTGCTCCTCCATCATTAAAATGTTACCTTCTCTACTGGATTATTCTTTCTTTCTTTTATTTTTTGGACCTCACCCTGCAGCTTGTGGGATTTTAGTTCCCTGCCCAGGGATTGAACCCAGGCCCTAGCATTGAAAGCGCTGAGACCTAACCACTGGACTGCCAGGGAATTCCCTGGATTACTTTTTAAAATTTTTATTGAGCTACTGGATTATTCTTATCAAAAAATAAACATACCAAGATATCTCCCAAATTAAACAAAACCTTTCATCATCTTCAAATCCCCTCTTGCTATTGCCTCCTCTCCACCCTTCTTTCTGACCCAGTGTCAAAAAGCTATTTATATATTGTCTCTGCTTTCTCACCTCCCTCTTTCACCCTAAACCACTTTAGTCCAGCTTTTATCTGCACAACTCCACCGAAAGGACTCTTCTCAACATCACCAGTGCCTTCCATTCTTTCAAATCCTAAGTTTAGTTTTTCCGTCCACATTCGACTAGCTTCTTGGCATCTTTGGACACAGTTAATCATCCTCTTCTTCTTGAAGCAGCTTCTGTACTACCCTCTCCTGGCTTTCCTCCTTCCTTGCTGGAAGGCTTTTCTCGGTCTCCTTGGCTGGCTCACTCTCTTTTAGGCCTCTAGACGTTGGAGGTCTTGGTTCTGTTCTTGACTATTTATTGTTCTCAGGTGGGCTTCCCAGGTGGTGCTAGTGGGAAAGAATCTGCCTGCCAGTGCAGGAGACACCTCTTGTGTCAAGCATGGGTTTGATCCCTGGATTGGGAAGATTCTCCTGGAGCAGGAAATGGCAACCCACTCCAGTATTCTTGCCTGGAAAATCGCATGGACAGAGGAGCCTGACAGGATACAGTCCATGAGGTTGCAAAAAGTCAGGCATGCCTGAGTGTCTGAGCACAGGGTGACCTTATTCATCCCATGGTGTTAAATACCATCTTTGTGGTGATGACTCCCCAATTTATATTTTCAGTCTGATCTCTATTCTGAACAATAGACTCATAGATACAATTGTTTACTTAACAACTAAAAACATCTCAAGCTTAACATGTCTAAAACTGTTCCCTCAGCCCATTCCTTTCCTAGTCATCCCCATCTCAGGAAATGACTCTGCTTGTCGTTATTCACTATTCTCCTATTCACTGGCTTGGGTGAATTAACCATCTCTGATTCCTCTGTTTTCCTCATACCACACAATCCGAACTACTGACAGGTTCTGCTGACTCTAGAAATATTCATCCCCAACCTGACCACTTCCCACCTCTTCCACCAATCCCATCTTGATCCAACATTCTTGCTTAGACGATTGCAATAGCCTCTTGATTTGTCTCTCTTCTTCCATTCCTGTTCCTCTATGACCGATTTTCCATGTATTAACTAATAATTATTTTTTAAAACATAAACCATACTTTAAAATATGCAGTATTCTTCTGCTCAAGATTCTCCAGTGCCTTCTCATCACATTTGAAATAAAATCCAAACTGCTTACCTCATTTCGCCAACCCTACCAAATCCAACCCCCAAGTCTCTCTGATCTTATCTCCTTCTCTCTGCCCTCTGATCCACTGGCTTCATTGCTTCCTTAAACCTAAGCTTTCCTTCTGTGGGGTCTTTGCGTGGGCTGTATTTTCTGTCTGCAATACACTGCCCTATACTGTCTCATGTCTGATGACCTCACTTCAATCAGGTCTTAAGAATTAACTTATCATGACACAGACAGATGGAGAGATATACCATTCTCTTGGATTGGAAGAATCAATATTGTGAAAAGGACTATACTACCCAATGTGATCTACAAATTCAATGCAATCCCTATCAAACTACCAATGGTACTTTTCACAGAACTAGAACAAAAATTTTCACAATTTGTATGGAGACACAGAGGACCCCGAATAGCCAAAGCAATCTTGAGAAAGAAGAATGGAACTGGAGGAATCAACCTTCTTGACTTCAGACTATATTACAAAGCTATAGTCATTAATACAGGGTGAAGTAAGTCAGAAGGAGAAAGACAAATATTGTGTATGAATGCGTGTTTATGGAATCTAGAAAGATGGTACTGATGAGCTTATCTGCAGGGCAGCAGTGGAGACACAGACACTGAGAGCAGACCTGCGGACACAGCGGGGGAGGGAGCGGGTGGGATGAACTAAGAGAGAAGCATGGATACGTTTACATTACCATATGGAAAACAGACAGCGATGGGAATCTGCTGTGTGACACAGGGCACTTCAATCCAGGGCTCTGTGACAACCTAGAGGGGTGGGATGGGATAGGAGATGGGAGGGAGGTTTAGGAGGGAGGGGACATATGTATGCCTATGGCTGATTCATGCTGATGTATGGCAGAAACCAGCACAATACTGTAAGGCAATTATCCTCCAATAATTTTTTTTTAAATTATCAGTGGAAACTTCCCCGACCTTTCTATCTAATCACTCATCTCCGTAGCTCTTTGTCACCTGATCCTGCTTTATTTTTTTCTCTAGCACTTACATTGTATCAACCTTGTATTGTATATTTGTTTCTTATTGCCTATTCCCTGTATTGGAATGTAAACTCATGAGAGCAAAGACTTTTTCTGTAGTCTCTCAATCATTATATCTCCAGTGCTGAAACAATGACTCTGATGTGAAATTTGATTCTGAAATCTTAGCACTCTGTGCACTGATGCCAAACAGAAATATGGAGACAGAGTTATGAAGAAGGAAAGAGTGACTTTATTTCTTTGCCAGGCAAAGAGGGAACACAGCAGGCGAATGCCTTGGAAACTACAAACTCTCCCTGAGGAATAGGAAGAGATCTTGTAGACAGGGTTCCTGGTCAGGGGGATAGGTGGTAAGGGTCAAGGCAGTGACAGACTTGAATTCTTCTGATGGGCTGGTGGTGAGGTAAGTAGGAGCCAGCATCATTAGTCTTTAGGTTTCAACTGACCTGGGGTCTCTGTGTTTGTGGGCAGCATATCATCATAAATCCTTAATCCTTCCCACCTAAACAGTCTTACAGAGACCAAAAGATCTTTTTGTGTATCCATTGATGGGGAACCATGACCTGGCCCCAAGACTGATCCCTGGACCAGGAAGATTCCCCCAGAGGTGGAAATGGCAACCCACTTCAGTATTCTTGCCTGGACATCCCATGGACAGAGGAGCCTGGCAGGCTGCAGTCTATGGAGTCACAAAGAGACATGACTGAGCACACACAGCTGGACATTCCCCAGACCTCCTGCATCAGCATACCTCGGGGAAGGAGCCAGGAGTCAGCACACTGACCTTGAAGTCCAGCTGGATGAAACCTAGGAGGTCCTTCCTCACTCTAAGAGCCTATGATTCAAATTCTAATGCTGTTCATTAGCTGGGATTAGCTGAAGGCCCTTGGGCATGTTGTTAAACCTTTGGGGCCTCCATTTTGTCATCTTTAAAACAGAAGTTAAGCTACAGTCCCTTCTGGCTTTGAAATCCCATGTGTTTCTTAATTTTTGCAAATGTTAAAAATTTGAGACATGAGCTATAAGTGTCATATAACATTGTATTAGTTTAGGTGAACAACATAGTGGTTTGATATGTGTGTCTATTGTGAGATGATTTCCGTGACACAGTGGTAACCCTTATCTGTGGTCTTGCTTTCTGTGGTCTCAGTTACCCTTGGCCAACCATGGTCTGAAAATATTAAATGGAAAATTCCAGAGGTAAATAGTTCATAACTTTTAAATCATGTGCCATTCTGAGCAGCATGGTGAAATCTTGTATCCTCCAGGGACATGGATCATCCCTTTGTCCAGCATATCCTGCCCACTTACCACTTAGTAGCCATCTTGGTCACCAGATCAGATTGACTGTCACCGTATTGCAATACTTGTGTTAAAGTGACCCTTATTTTATTTAACAATGGCCCCAAAGCGTAGTGATGCTGGCAATTCAGATACGGCGAAGACAAGGTATAAAGTGCTTCATTTCAGTGAAAAGGTGAGAGTTCTCAGCTTAATCAGGAAAGAAAATAAAACTGTCTGTTGAGATTGCTAAGACTGACAGTGAGAAAGATTTTTCTATCTAAAAAATTGTAAGGAAGGAAAAAGAAATTCATGCTAGCTTTGTTGCTGCACCTCGAACGGCAGAAGATGCAGCCACAGAGTGTGATCAGCGTTTAGCTAAGATGGAAAAGGCATTGAATTTAAGACACTTGAGAGGGGGAGAGACCATATTCACATAATTTCTATTACAGTATATTGTGGCATCCGGTCCCACCACTTCATGGGAAATAGATGGGGAAACAGTGAAAACAGTGTCAGACTTTATTTTTTTGGGCTCCAAAATCACTACAGATGGTGACTGCAGCCATGAAATTAAAAGACGCTTACTCCTTGGAAGGAAAGTTATGACCAACCTAGATAGCATATTCAAAAGCAGAGACATTACTTTGCCAACAAAGGTCCGCCTAGTCAAGGCTATGGTTTTTCCTGTAGTCATGCATGGATGTGAGAGTTGGACTGTGAAGAAGGCTGAGCGCTGAAGAATTGATGCTTTTGAACTGTGGTGTTGGAGAAGACTCTTGAGAGTCCCTTGGACTGCAAGGAGATCCAACCAGTCCATTCTGAAGGAGATCAGCCCTGGGATTTCTTTGGAAGGAATGATGCTAAAGCTGAAACTCCAGTACTTTGGCCACCTCATGCGAAGGGTTGACTCATTGGAAAAGACTCTGATGCTGGGAGGGATTGGGGGCAAGAGGATAAGGGGACGACAGAGGATGAGATGGCTGGATGGCATCACTGACTCAATGGACGTGAGTCTGAGTAAACTCTGGGAGTTGGTGATGGACAGGGAGGCCTGGCGTGCTGCGAATCATGGGGTCGCAAAGAGTCGGACATGACTGAGTGACTGATCTGATCTGATATTGTTACAATTGCACTTTATTATTATAATAGTTATTGTTAATCTCTTACTGTACCTACTTTATAAATTAGCTTTATCACAGGTATGTATGTATAGCGGAAAATATATATAAGGTTCAGTACTAGCCAAGGTTTCAGGCATCCACTGGGGTCTTGGATGGTATCTCCTGTGGATAAGAGGATACTGCATAAGTTTAGTTAGCATCCAATACCACACACAGTTACACTTATTTTCTCTTATGATGAGAACTTTTAAGGCTCTTAGCAACTTTCAAATATAAAATACAGTATTATTAGCCATAGTCACCATGCTGTACATTACATCCCCAAGACCATGCATCTATTTTCTACCTGATCTCTCTTTATTTGTAGCTTTGATTGTAGCTGGTTACAAGAGAATGTGTTTTAAAAAAAAATGTTTGTTGAAATGAAATGAAAAGTAGTAAATGCTCAATAAATTTTTGTTGATTGATAGCTAGGTTTAGGGTTAGTCAAAGGAGACCATTCAAAACAGGAGGAAAAGCCACATCTTAAAAGCCAGGAGCTTCACAAACCTTGGCTCACTTCAGAGCTTAACATGAAAGCTGTTATTTAAGTTGTGCTTCTGAAGAGGGTTGGAGCAGGGAGGCAGCAGCCTACCATCACAGGGCTGCTGTGGGCCAGTACATGCTCTGCCAACTATGCCTGCCGCCTGGAAGAGGCTTCCCCTGTGTGGCTTTATCAAAGGCCGCGGGCTGGCCGCTGGGCACACAGAGCTGCTCCTGTGTGGGCACAGAGCGTCCTTGTCGGGCTGCCCCTCAGAGGAGCCACAGGGCTGGTTTCCATCTCCTCTGTAGGGAGGAGGATAAAGTTTGAGAGGGAGGCCTATGGGGTTTGTCCAGATCCCAGAAGTAGCAGGCAAGACGAGTATTCATGGGCACATCTATGGATGCTGGCGCCTCAGGCTGGTGACTTTGGCTGCAGTTTCCATCTACTTTGTTTTGAAGAGAATACCTAGAAGAGAGAAGAGCTGCATTCTAAAGTCAGGGACATTATCTCTTGCTGGGAATCAGATGGAGGCTCCTTGTCTGCAGGAACTTCTGTGGCTCCTGTCAGCTAAAGGCAGCTGTTCAGTGGGTCAGATTGCCTGGTTGGGGCTTGGGCTCTCCCAGTAGAGTCTCCCTGCCATTTCTGAAGAGTCCGCCTTCAAGAATATCTGGCTGAGCTCTTTCTGCTGAGGGCCATCCCAAAGATTATGGCCTTGGTGAGGACTCCCAGGCGGTGACTCAGCGACTCTGACCCCTTAACCCCACTCAGGCTCTGGTCTCACCAAGCCATACTCAGGAGTCCTCAAGTGCCCTCGCTACTTGATCTCCTTGCTTGTTCTTCCCTGAGTCCTGTCTACAAAGATAAACCTCTAGGACTCACCAGAGAGCCATCCCAAGTGTCTTTTTCCCAACACATTTCCCCCAGGGAAGAGAATTTGCATTAACTAGGCATCAACTATGTGTGAGGCACCCACTATGTGTGAGGCACCCACTATGTGCTTTACACTAATTCTTTCCAGGGTGGGGTGTGCGATCCTCAAGGATGACCCACTGGGGAGTAAGAAGAGCACACTCAGATTTCTATTTACATGTATATTCTAATCCAATAAATAAGAAAGAAATTAAGTGTGTGCTGTGCTATGCTTAGTTATGTCCAACTCTTTGGGACCCCACAGACTGTAGCCCACCAGGCTCCTCTGTCCATGAGGATTCTCCAGGCAAGAATATTGGAATGGGTTGCCATTTCCTTCTCCAGGGGATCTTCCCAACCCAGGGATCAAATCCAAGTCTCCTGCATTGCAGGAGGATTCTTTACCTTCTGAGCCACCAGGGAAGCCCAAGAATACTGGAGAGGGTAGCCTATCCCCTCTCCAGGGGATCTTTCTGACCCACGAATTGAACCAGGGTCTCCTGCATTGCAGGCAAATTCTTTACCAGCTGAGCTACCAGGGAAGCCCCGAAATTAAGTAAAGTTGTGTTTAATGGAAACTAGCACCTACATGCCCAGTTCATGAGGTATCTTGGGGGTGTGTGGGGGGGTGGTTACAGTCATGCAAAAGCTGACGTGGCAGCCCCAGGTTTTTGTTTGCTCATTTTTTTGTGTATTGAGACAAACTGTGGTGAACAGTAATGGATTTATGGATTTTAAAATAATCCTCACAAAGTGAACAAATGGCTTAAACAGAGGCCACAGGTTGAGTTCACCTCAGTTCAGTTGCTCAGTCGTGTCTGACTCTTTGCGACCCCATGAATCACAGCACGCCAGGCCTCCCTGTCCATCACCAACTCCCGGAGTTTACTCAAACTCATGTCCATTGAGTCAGTGATGTCATCCAACCATCTCATCCTCTGTCGTCCCCTTCTCCTCCTGCCTTCAATCTTCCCAGCATCAGGATCTTTTCAAATGAGTCAGTTCTTTGCATCGGGTGGCCAAAGTATAGGAGTTTCAACTTCAAGATCAGTCCTTCCAATGAATATTCAGGATTCATTTCCTTTACAATGGACTGGTTGGATCTCCTTGCAGTCCAAGAGACTATCAAGAGTCTTCTCCAACCCCATAGTTCAAAAGCATCAGTTCTTCGGCGCTCAGCTTTCTTTACAGTCCAACTTTCATATTCATACGTGACTACTGGAAAAACCATAGCTTTGACTATGTGGACCTTTGTTGGCAAAGTAATGTCTCTGCTTTTTAATATACTGTCTAGGATGGTCGTAACTTTTCTTTCAAGGAGCAAGCATCTTTTAATTTCATGGCTGCAGTCACCATCTGCAATGATTTTGAAGCCCCCCAAAATAAAGTCTGTCACTGTTTCCACAGGTTGAAAATAATACTAAAATTTGAATATAAACAAACAAAGATAGTAGAGAAACATTTCTACTTTCAGAATGAACTGTATCATGCTTCAAAACAAAAACAATGGCAATCCAATCAGATCTGACAAGATGCTGGTAACAAAGGAAAAAACTGGTAAAGAAGAGTATTTGAACTCTGAATTTGCATCCACTATCTCTATGGGGACCCTCCCTCTGAGTTTACAGCCTGTTTTGAGATAATAGCTAAGGATGATATAAAGCCATTACATTTAGCAATGTATTAAAAAACTAGGCACGAAAAACATGAAGGCATCTCTATAGCTTTTCAGAAATGTTTAAAGTCATGAAAAATCAACCCTGTTTGTAAGGAAATTTTATTAAACTTAATAATACAAGTTTAAAGTCTCTTTTGAAGTTTCTAATGCAATAGAGTGTTAGTCGCTCAGTCGTGTCCAACTCTTTGCAACCCCATGGGCTGTAGCCCACCAGGCTCCTCTGTCCATGGAGTTCTCCAGGCAAGAGGAAAAGACAAAGTCACACACTATTGGAGAAGCACATCCTAACTTCCTGGCTGAAACACACAGAAAACAATATGGCGAAAAACTACGATGTATTCACCTTTCACAAAGAGAATATTAAAAATTGTTGAATGATGTTAAAAAAAACATTGCTTAAGATTTGAAGCAAGAAGTATTAGCATAAAGCACTAAATTTCTCAGGCGTCCCTGGTGGCTCAGACGGTAAAGAAACTGCCTGGAATGCAGGAGACCTGGGTTCAATCCCTAGGTTGAGAAGATCCCAAGGAGAAGGGCGTGGCTATCCACTCCAGTATTCTTGCCTGGAGAGTTCCATGGACAGGGGAGCCTGGTGCACTACAAGCCCATAGGGTCACAAAAAGTTAGACGTGACTGGCACCACTTTCATTTTCACTAGTTTTCTCAGTGAAAGATAGAAGTGGAACATTTGGATAGAAGTAGTGCTACGTCTAACATGTTTCACCTTATGGTAATTCCTAAATTCTATTTCAATAAAGAAATTACATGAACATTTTGCTTCTTTTTAGAATATAAAAAGCCATAAGAGCTTGTAGTAAACACACTGCTACTGCTGCTAAGTCGCTTCAGTCGTGTCTGACTCTGTGCGACCCCACAGACGGCGGTCCGCCAGGCTCCCTCGTCCCTGGGATTCTCCAGGCAAGAACACTGGAGTGGGTTGCCATTTCCTTCTCTAGTGCATGAAAGTGAAAAGTGAGTAAACACGCTAGTAATGAGAAAAAGCTGGATAAAGATTTTAGAAAGTCATTAAGTGTTTTTACATCCATTAGAGACCTGAGGTCTCAAATCAAATTCCAAAGGGGTGAGAAGCTCTTCTGAGGAGAGCTTCCATACTCATCTTTGCTAGAGTATGGAGGAAAAAAGAAGTTGCCAAAAAAGCAGACAGGTAAGAAGAAAACAGTTGAAATCTTAATGAATTCTTAGGAGTCAGCTTTGGTTCCAGGAGGACAATTTAGAATCCTCAGAAGGCCTAGACCCAAGGGGAACCCACAATTCCTTGCCAGCTGTTTTGTCTGAGTTTCTACCAAGTTCTCATGGAGAAGACTGGGGATGGAGACCTGAGAAAGCCCTCTCCTCTGTTTTGCAGAGGCACGGGAACCTCATTTGCTCCCCAGATTCTTCTTTCGTATGATGCAAAAGCCACATGCTTCTGGAGTGAGGATGGGAAGGAAAATCTGTAGACCCTTGGCCATAGGCAAAAAGCTGCTACCACTGGACTAGAGGTATAAGTAAAACCATCTGCTAGGGGAGGAAATCTGCTTGGGGGGTTAGAACATATGTAGAATCTAAATGTTAGTCAAAATAGCATGAAGGATGAGCAGGAGGGATGGAAGGTTACTGTTGTCACATTTTACGACTATACTTGTATTTGACAGCAAACTACATCTTGTAAACTGCAGAGTAATCATCAAAAAGTAAAATAAAGAGGTATAACCATTAAGCCAGTGTATTTGTGTGTGTGAGTGTGTGTTCAGTTGTATCCAACTCTTTGTGACCCCATGGACTGTAGCCCACCAGGCTCCTCTGTCCATGGGATTCTCCAGGCAAGAATACTGAAGTGGGTTGCCATTTCCTCCTCCAGGGGATCTTTCCAACCCAGGGATCAAACCCACCTCTGCTACATCTCCTGCATTGGCAAGTGGATTCTTTACTGCTGTGCCTCCTGGGAAGCCCATTAAGCTAGTATTCGAGCTTAAATGGAATTACATAAAAAATTCTCATTAATCAAAAAGAAGGCAGAAAAAGAGAAAAAACAAAGATGGGGCAAATGATCAAATGGCAGATTTAAATCCAATCATATTTATAGTTACATTAGACGTAAATCTCTAAATAGTTCAAATAAAAGGCAGAAAGTTTCAGATTGGGAAAAAAAAAAAAAGCAGGCCTGATTATCTTTTCCACACACACAAAAAAACCCTATTTTAAATAAAAAGACATAGATAGGTTAAAAGTAAAAAAAATTGAAAGAGATACGTCACGTAAGCAGTAATTTTTAAAAAGGTAGAATGTCTATATGAATACTAGACAAAATAGACTTCAGAACAAGGACTGTTATCAGTTAAGGCGAGGTGAAGTCGCTCAGTCGTGTCCGACTCTTTGTGAACCCATGGACTGTAGCCCACCAGGCTCTTCCATCCATGGAATTTTCTAGGCAAGAGTACTGGAAGGGGTTGCCAAAAGAGGGATATTACATAGCAATAAAGGAGTGAGTTCATTAAGAAGACATAACAACTCTAAGGGGGTTCTCTGGTGGCTCAGACAGTAAAGAATCCCCCTGCTATGTAGGAGATCCAGGTTTGATCCCTGGGTCGGGAAGATCCCCTGGAGAAGAAAATGGCTACCCACTCCTTTATTCTTGCCTGGAGAATCCCATGGACATAGGAGCTGGGGGGCTACAGTCCATGGGGTTACAAGGAGTCGGGTATGACTGAGCAACTAACATTTTCACACTTTCACTTTCAACAGCTCTAAGGGTTTTCCAGGTGTCACTAGTAAAGAACACACTGTAAGAGATGCAGGTTCGATCCCTGGATCAGGAAGATCCGCCAAAGGAGGGAGGGCATGGCAACCCACTCCAGTATTCTTGCCTGGAGAATCCCATGGACAGAGGAGCCTGCTGGGCTATACTCCATAGGGTTGCAAAGAGTCGCACATGACTGAAGCAATTTAGTAGCAGCAGTAACAACTCTAAATGTACACACACTTAATGAAAGAGCTTCAAAACACATAAAGCAAATGCTGATGGAATGAAAAGAAGGAACAGACAAATCCACTCTATTGGTTGGAAACATCAAACAAGTCCACGCTTAGCTCATCCAACATTGGGGGTTATGATCCTGAAATTTCTTCAAGCTATATCCCCTCTTTCTAAAAATCACCTACAGGGAAGATTCAGATACCTTAGCATGATTTCCTCATTTTTGTCCTGAATCAGTAGGCATGGTCAAGTCTTACTTAGACTTTTAGAGCAAAGTCTATTATAAACGTCCATAATGGAGAAGAGACAGGTCAGAGGCTAGAGGAAATACAGACCAATGTCTATCTGGACCTCTTCATTTTACTATTTGGAACAATGAGGGCCAGAATCCTGAAATAGAAGACTTGAGGTCACACCACTGGTTAGCTGTAGAGCCAGGACTAGAACAAGGATACCTGCCCTCAGTCCAGTGCTGTTTCTGGCAAAGGAGGGGAAAGGTGTGGGGATCAGAGTGGAGGGAAGAAGAGGAGGGAAGGAGAGAAGACGTGAATTACGTGAAGTTCCTGAACGTCAGGCCCTGCAGTACTGTGGTGGAAGGAAGTTGGGAGTGGTACATACACTGGACATAGGGACACTTTTCAATACTGTTGAAGGGCTTTTAGAGCCACCATGAAGAGCCTCAGGGACTTGGGGGGCCATCACATGGGAAAATTCAGTGATGGATCAAGACGAGCAAGCCAAGGGAAAAGATTTTCTTTTGGAAATCGAGTGAAGGAGTTGTGCTGTTATCATTTTCCTTATGTCCCCAATAATAAATAGAGTTTCTGGAACATAGGGGACCAATCCTTCCACATATATCACCCACACACTTATCCCTGACTGGCTATATCTATTTCAGTGTAGGTATGTTTTTCTCTGAAGGAACTCTTATGGGGCTGAAGACACTGCTCAAAGCAGAGTTTCTCAGTCCAAGCAGGGTACAGATACATCCAAGGTCCTGCCTGCTGAATCTCATCACCCTTCTCTCCTCCACCACAGGAGAATGGTTAGATATCAACTAAAGATGCTGCTCATTGTGGAGTGTCTAAAAGGCCAGGAACCCGTTGGAGGACCACCAGCTGGGAAGAGAGCTCTGAACCAAGGCCTATGAACAACGACGTTAGCTTTAGCTGATGCCTTAAAAGTAAGTGCCCATTGCTTTCCCATTTGTTGTTATTCAGTCGCTGAGTCATGTCTGACTCTTTGTAACCCCATGGACTGCAGCATGCCAGGCTTCCCTGTCTTTCACCATCTCCCAGAGTTTGCTCAAACTCATGTTCATTGAGTCAGTGATGCCATCCAACCATCTCATCCTCTGTCATCCCCTTCTCCTCCTGACGTCAATCTTTCCCAGTTATAAGATCTTTTCCAATGAGTCAAGTCTTCACATCAGGTGGCCAAAGTATTGGAGCTTCAGCGTCAGTCCTTTCAATGAATATTCAGGACCAATTTTCTTTAGGATTGAGTGGTTTGATCTCCTTGCAGTCCAAGGGACTCTCAAGAGTCTTCTCCACCACCACAGCTTGAAGGCATCAATTCTTCGGTGCTCAGCCTTTTTTATTGTTCAGCTCTCACATTCATACATGACTACTGGAAAAACCATAGCTTTGACTCTATCTGATCCCTTTCAACCCAACTACTCTTTGCAGTATTTATGATTTTCATTTTATAGCTGAGGAAACATGTTCAAATGCTTGAGTCAGTTCCCCAGGGACATGGGCTGGTAAGAGAAAAGCTTGGAGTGGGACCCAGTTAAGCAGATCTCTACTTACCTTTGGAGGATAAGAGAGACATATCAAGGGAGTAATTGATCTCATACTGGCGTGGTCTCCCTTAGGCAGCCTGTGTGAAAAATGAGGGAAGGCCAAGGTGTGTCCAGAGTCCAGTTCTGCCTGGGAGAATCAGCGTTTCAGACAGGGAAACATTGGAGATGACTCTAAAACAGCTTCCTAAATTTGGCTGCTCATCAGGAACAACTGAAGATGTTAAAAACAAAACAACACTGATTCCTGAACTCTTTCTCAGACCGATCAATTTAGTACCGCAGTGGGGAAAACTGAGAATATGCCTGTATTTGTCCCAATAACTGTCCCTGTGACCAGATGGAGATCCCTGAAGGGCTGGCAATTGGGGCCAGCCCCAGGGGCCTTCAATCTCTTGCAGTGGAGGGCAGCCCCCTCCACTCCTCTTCCCTGAGTGGAGAGAGGGGCTTCTGAATGGAAGGTCAGGATCCTGTCTGCTGCTCTGGCACCGACTGGGTCCAGAGACCAGGATCTCATGGACAGGATAGGAGCCTCTCCATTATGTGATCTGGGCCACAGGCTAGTTTACCGCCATCTGCCCCGGGACTGTGCTTACAGAAATTATTTCTTTGTCAACACACACAACAGTGAGCCTGCCTTGGCCCCAGGCTTCTGTTTCATAACTTTTTATTGGAGCAGAAAGAAGGAGCACATTATTACTCTTCTGCTCCATGTTTTCTCATGGCTCAAGAGAGCAACAAGCACTTTGTGCAAACAGAAAAGCCGGCTTTGTTGTCTGAGGACAGGGAGGTGAGAGAGACAAGACGAAGGCCTTTCACAGACCATAAAAGAGACGCACCACACAAAGCAGGCTTGGGGCGAATGGGCGGGAGGCCTTGGGAATGGTGGAAAGAAATCATTTGCACACATTCACCGGCTCATCCAAGTTTTACAGGTTTCAGTAGGAAAAGTGATCTGGGCAGGTATGTGTCAAATCTGTCTGGCAGAACCCTTTCTACTAAGAGGACCATTCTCAGATGATTTTATGCAATGATGATGTTTTTATAAAACCAAGGGAGTCAATCAAGTTGTTGAGGGAATTTTGATGTTTAAGAAATCATGGTACTAATATCTGACAATGAGTAGTGGGGCTTTCCATGTGTCACCTGCTCTTCCCTGTGACCTGAGGTGGCTGTTGTCATCATCAGCTACAGAGGCGGAACCGAGGCCCAGAGACTGAGTTCCTCAGCTTAAATAGCAGAGCCAAGTTAAATTCCTAATGTGTGCATACGTTTTACTTTACTCTGGTGATGCTGGAAGCCATTCAGTAATTTCCCAGTGTTATTGGTGTCATGAATCTGAATTTTTAAAAACAATTTTTTTGAAGCATAGTTGATGTACAATGTTGTGTTGATTTCTGCTGTACAGAGGAATCTGAATTTTTCCACGTTGGATTTTCTTCCAGTAGAGCACAGAAGTCGATTCAACTGATCAGTTAGCACAGCCTAGTAAGATGTGTACATGACTTTGAGGAGCCTTTTTTATGAACATAATTACATTTCTCAACAGTACAGAAGTGAATAAACAAGTAGAAATTTCCCCCTAAGCTAGGTCTCTTCTGTCTCCACCTCTGGATAAATGCTCTTTCTAGAACAGTGACTCTCAAATTTCACTGAGCATCAGAATCACCTGGAGGGCTTGTAAACCAGATGACTGGGCCTCACCCCTGGAGACTCTGACTCAGCTGGTCTGGGAAGGGGCCTGAGAATTAGCATTTCTAATAAATTCCCTGGTGATGCTGAGGCTGCTGGTACTTGGAACTCATTTTAAAAAACCACTTTTATAGTGTTTTCTTTCTACGTGTACACAAGTACATATCTCTATAGCTCTGCATATGCACAGATGATTAAAAATGGACCCATGCTTTTCTTACAATTTTAAAATTTGTTTGTTTTCATTTAACAGGCAGCATTCCAACTCTGTAGATTAGAATCATCATTCTTTTTTAAAAAATTTATTTTGTTGAAGTATAGGTGATTTACAATGTTAATTTCTGCTTTGCAGCAAAGTGATTCAGTTATGCATATATATATATATATTCTTTTACATATTCTTTTCCATTATGGTTTAATCACAAGATATAAAATATAGCTCCTTGTGCTATACAGCAGGACCTTGTTGTTCATGCATTCTATATATAGGAGTTTGCATCTGCTAGTCCCAAACTCCCAATCCATCCTGGGATCATTCTTTTAAATGGCTGCATAGGAATCCATTGTATGTCTTATCATGACTTATTTAACCAGTTTCTATTACAAAGAAAGCTGAGCACCAAAGAATTGATGCTTTTGAACCGTGGTGTTGGAGAAGACTCTTGAGAGTCCCTTTGACTGCAAGGAGATCCAACCAATCAATCCTAAAGGAAATCAATCCTGAATATTCATTGGAAGGACTGATGTTGAAGCTGAAACTCCAATACTTTGGCCACCTGATGGGAAGAACTGACTCATTTGAAAAGACCCTGATGCTGGGAAAGATTGAAGGTGGGAGGAGAAGGGGACGACAGAGAATGAGATGACTGGATGGCATCCCCGACTCAATGAACATGAGTTTGAGTAAACTCTGGGAGTTGGTGACGGACAGGGAGGCCTGGCGTGCTGCAGTCCATGGTGTCCCAAAGAGTCGGACGCGACTGAGTGACTGAACTGAACTGATTACTGAATGTTCAGATTGTTTCCATTTTTTTCCTACTATGAACAATACTGCTGACTTTTCGTGGATCTTTATACATTAATGCTAACATTTCTGAAGGATAAATTTACAAAAGTGGGATTCAGATGGGTGATAGTGATTACTCTTAAAATTACATACAAGGGCTTCCCTGGTGGTCCAATGGTTAGGAATTTGCCTTTTGATACAGAAAACACTAGTTTGATCCCTGGCCCAGGAAGACACCACGTGCTGCAGAGCAACTAAGCCTGTGTGCCACAATTACCGGGCTCTCGAGTCTGCAGGCTGCAACTGCTGAACCCACATGCCTAAAGCCTGTGTTCCACAAGAAGAGAAGCCACGTCCGAGTGCCGCAATTAGAGGGTGGTCCCACTCTCTGCAACTGGAGAAAGCCGTCATGCAGCAACAGAGACCCAGCACAGCCAAATATAAAATAAATAAAACATTTTAAAACTGGCAAGTTATGCCCTACCCTCATGAAGTTTGTTCCAAATTACATTCCTATCAGTAGAATTTGAAAATTTTCTCAATACTGAATATTAAGAATACTTTTTATTCACTATCTGTCTTTTCTAGCAGCACCACACAGCATGCACTGTTCTCTGACAAGGGGTGGAATCTGTGCCCTCTTGCAGTGGAAGCGGAGAGTCTTAACCACTGGATGGCCAAGGAAGTTCCAAGAATCATTTTTATCTTTGCTTATCTGATAGGTGAAATCTGTTCTATATCAGTTCTATTTTGATTTGTATGTCTTATTAATGAAGTTGGGCCTATGTTACTAACCACTTATATTTCATCTCAGCTGTGTGCCTGCTTATATCCTTTGCCTATTTTTCAGAAAAGAAATTCAGAATGGCAGAAAAATTCATGGCAGCTTCTTCATTGTACTGTGTGTGGCTTGGGCTCCTGACTCCCCACTGAAGCGATTTGGAGGTGCTACAGAGGAGGAACAGGAAACAAGCCACAGAAATGAGCAAAAATGATTAAAGGAGTGAGTTTAGAAAAGCAAAATAAATAAAGATTGTTTGGGGAAGAGAACAGAAATGGGAAGGGACAGTTGGAAGGACTCACCATTGCTTTTTTTCAATAATAATTTAATCAATTTATTTAATTTCGGCTTCACTGGGTCTTTGTTGCTGTATGGCTTTTTCTCTAGTGTGGTGAGCAGGTCTGCTCTCTATTAATAGTTGCGTGAGCTTCTCATTGCAGTGGCTCCTCTTGCTGTGGAGCACAGCCCTAGGGCACAGTCTCAGTGGTGGCGGCACCTGGGCTCAGCAGTTGTGGGCAGTGGGCTTTGTTGCTCCGCAGCATGTGGGATCTTTCTGGACCAGGGATCGAACCCATGTCCCCTGTATCAGCAGTCAAGATGCTTTACCACTGAACCACCAGGGAAGCCCAGACTCCCCATTTCTGAATGGTAGGTCTGTCTTTTGGTGGCTGATATGTACTCCTGCTGGGAACCAACTTCAGGTCTCAGAGGCAGGCTTTATTCGGTGTGAGGAAGGTCTTTCTGAATATTCTATTCTTAGAGACATTTCAACTCAATTGGAGATAATTTTGGTGCAGTCCCTCCTACACTCAAATCACAGAGCATGATCTTCCAAATAGCTCTGTGTTCCTTTTTTTAAGTTAGAGAAATTTAAGATACAGTGGTTAGGTCAATCTGATCTCATTTAATTAAAAGTTTGGGGCTCTTTTCAACCCACAGACTGCCATGGTATTTGAAAGTGTCCCTCCCTCCTCCCCAGCAGTGTGTGCTTTCAGCACTAAGATGGCTCATTTACGAGTTATGTCCTCTGCCTGGATTCTAACTCTGGCACCAGAGTCAGCATGGCAGTAGCCCAGCTCGGCAGCTGAGGGGTCCCTTCTTCCCACGGGACCTGAGCCAGTGTTATGCATTCAGGGAGTTTTCAGTGATCGAATACAACCCAGAGGTCAGCCTTCCCCTGTGCTCTCTCTCTGCTGCTGCCTCACTGCAGCGAGCTTGACTCCAATCTCATTACTGGGCTCCTTTCTCTGTTCCCCAGAAGGTATCCTCTTGTACCCAAAGCGTTAGTGAGCAATGCAGTAAGAGGAAGGTACAGTCAAGGCCCTGGGAGCCCCTGACTTCTCTTTCCTACGTATAGAATTACAGAGTCCAAGCTAGAAAACTGAGGCATCACCTACTCCTCCCAAACCTTCCCCTCCCCATTCCATTAGTGACTGGCTCTTATCAAATCTGTCTAAATTTTGCTCTATTTTCTCATCCTTATCATCCCTGGTTCAGTCCTTTCTCCCTTTCCTGAATGAATGCATTGGCCTGCTGGTTTCCTCCTGTCACACCACCCTCCAGACCACTTAACCATATAACCACTGATTCATTCGTTCACTCATCTGCCATTCTGTGAGAACTGACTGGTCTTTGTGCCATGCACATTCAATAAATGCCACAAAACTGAGTTATTAATTACAAAGAAGACATGGAGGCAATCAACCCTCTTAGTTTAAAGGAGCTGGGGTGCTTTGTGGGGTGGGGTTCGAGAGGCAGATGAACTTGAGGTGGGCCTTGAGGTATGAGTAGGTAGAAAATGCCATGAGTTGTTCATCCAGCAGTCATTCCTCATTTTTTCTTGCCACAGTGTTTCATAGTTTCATGTGCTCGGGCAAGCTACTTCTGACTCCAGCCACAGCAGGGAAATCCTGACTGGTTCATACAAGTCACGGTGATTCCCCTTTCAGCCATTAGCTCAGGCCATTAGGACCTGAGGAGAAGATGTCTGGGAAGGCTTCTGGTAAAGGTTTCCTTCCCTCATGAGAACAAATGTATGGGAAGAAAAGCTCCTCTTCCTCACAGTGGTTACCATACATGTATGTGATTCCTGAAACCACAGCAGCCCGCTTGCAACTGTGAGGAGAGAGATTGTCAACATGCTGAGATTGGTGGAAAGGTGGAAAGCATTTGGATTCTTTAAGGTCGCAAGCATGTGAATTAACTAACTCTGGAAACTACCCACCCCAAACTCCCATGTTTATTTAAGTTTCCTTTAGTTGGATCTTCAGTTACTTGCAGCCCAAAGTATTATTCAGGTAAGACACAGTCCGATGGGATTTCCTGGTTTGGGTCCTGGGGTTACTGTGGGCACTGTTCATTTTCCTGATTTTCCCAAGGTCAGGCTTGCAGACTGCAGGATGTATTATTGAATACTGACTCTGTAGCCTGGCCTGATGGAGATGTGGGGGAACAGGGGCTAGAACAGGGGTCAGAGAGACCCCCATCTTTTTTTTTTTAACATTTAAGCATTGTTTATTTATTCAGCAAACATTCTTAAGCACCTAGTACCTGTCTGGCACTATTCTAGGTGCTGTGGTGACCAGAGAAAAAGGGACAGTCTTTGTTGCAAGGAGGTGAATCCAGTACAGGGTGACCATGTACTGATGTAATACAGGAACATTGTGATATGCGATCCACAAGCATAAAGAAATGGCTACTGAGTGAACTATACACAAATTAGAATTTATAAGGCTTTAGTTTCTTTTTCTTGGTATGTGTTCCTCCATGCTTTTTTAAATTGAAGTTTTAGTTGGTTTACAATGTTGTGTTAATTTATGCTGTACAGCAAACTGATTCAGTTTTATAAATAAATAAATATACATACATATTATTTTTTAAAGTATTGTTTCCCTCTATGGCTTATAGAATATTGAATATAATTCTCTGTGCTATACAGTAGGACCTTGTTGTTTATCCATTCTGTATATAAAAGCTTGGGCTTCCCAGGTGGCGCAGTGGTAAAAAATCCACCTGCCAAGCAGGAGATGCAAGTTTGATCCCTGAGTCGGGAAGATTCCCAGAAGAGGAAATGGCAACCCACTCCAGTATTCTTGCCGGGGAAATCCCATGGACAGAGGAGCCTGGCAGGCTACAGTCCATGGGGTAGCAAAGAGTCGGATATGACAGAGCACTCACGCATGCATATAAAAGCTCACATCTGCTAACCCCAACCTTCTACTCCATTCTTCTGCCAACTGCCTCCCCCTCGGCACCACCAGTCTGTTAGAGAGGCTCTCTTATACTCTTATCTTATGCCAGTGCCCAGCACACCCAGAAACCATAGTCTGGAAAGGCATCTTGGCTATCATCTGGGTCAGAGGGCAGGCAATTTAAATGAATGCACAGGCTGGTGTTTGCTTATTAAACATGTAGAAATAGCCTTTATGTCATGAATGAAGATGCCCTCTTTAATTTTTCTTAGTGCAGATGGATCTTTTGGTTTCCCTTTCATTGTTTTTACGGGAATGGAAAAATGAAGACTTGTTCTATTGAAAAGTAAACTCAGCCTCCAGGTTGGTGGGGAGACATAGTCTGGGGAAATACAGTGGACTGGAGAGAGTGCCCATCTAAAGATGAAATGTGTGGGTGGTATCAAGTGATTGCTGCCACATGAAAATCCTGGAGCAATATGATAGGTCTGCTGACCTCTCAAGAGAAACCTGAAATCTGATTTAAAAATGTGTGTGTGTTGCCAAGGGATATATCCTGTTGTGTGGTGAGCACGTGCATTCTAGGCAGAAACATCTTGAAACAGAACCTAGGGACAGAGGCATTTGGGGTTAAGACTGAAAAGTTGGTGGGAGAGATAGAGACAGGAGCTTGGGCTTTTGAGGGAGAGATGCTGAATTCTTGTCTAGGTGGTAAACATGAAAATGAGCTTAAAAAGCACACTATAGGAAAGAAAAGCCTGAAGAAGAAAACCACTCACAATTCTGCTATATAAAGAAACCCTACTTTTTAATCTTTTCTTTTATGGTTTTTTTTTTTTTTTTTTTTCTTTTTCTCTTGCAGTCTTCTTTCCTGACTTTAGATTGTGAGCATCATTAAAGCTTTTGGCACACTTACTTTTGAATGGCAATAATTTAAATTTATTAAATGTACAATTTAAATCTATAAATAATTTAAATCTATGAATGGCAATAACTTAAATCTATGAAAAGTTATGACCAACCTAGACAGCATAATAAAGAGCAGAGACATTACTTTGCCGACAAAGGTCCATCTAGTCAAAGCTATGATTTTTCCAGTAATCATGTATGAATGTGAGAGTTGGACCATAAAGAAAGCCGAATGCCAAAGAATTGATGCTTTTGAACTGTGGTGTTGGAGAACATTTTTGTGAGTCCCTTGGACTGCGAAGAATTCAAACCAGTCAATCCTAAAGGAAATCAGTCCTGAATATTCATTGGAAGGACTGATGCTGAAGCTGAAACTCCAGTACTTTGGCCACCTGATGCAAAGAACTGACTCATTGGAAAAGACCCTGATGCTGGGAAAGATTGAAGGCAGGAGGAGAAAGGGATGACGGAGGATGACATGGTTGGATGGCATCACCAACTCGATGGACATGAGTTTGAGCAAGCTCCGGGAGTTGGTGATGGACAGGGAAGCCTGGCATGCTTCAGTCCATAGGGTCACAAAGAATTGGGCTGAACTAAACTGAATTTAAATCTAATACTAAGGCCATGTCTCATGTAACCCCAAATATTCTAATTCTGTCAGAAAAACAAAAAAAAAAACTTCTTGAATCTTGGCTGGTTGCTGTGTTCACTACACGTGTCACTGGTCAGTAGGATGCCTGCATCCCACGCTTGGGAGCAAAGAAGTGGGGTGATAGGAAAGAATAAAATCTGGCAGACAGAAAAATCTAAGGAGAGGACCAAGACTAAGCCAGTCACCGGAGATCTTTAAGTGGAATTTAAATGCCAAAGTGGGATTCCCTCTATGAAAGTTTAACTAAATAAACATCCTGGTGTAAATTGCACGGGCTTCCGGGCTCCTTAGGGGCTCTGGGAGTGGGTGGGAAGTGTGTACATATTCATTCTGCTAATGTTACTCTCAGATCACCAGGTTAAGAGTGGAAGAAAGGGTACCAGCAAATCCATTCCTGGTCAACTCAAAGTACTCACAGATGGCCAACAGGCACATGAAAAGATGCTCAATATCGTTAATGATTAGAGAAATGCAAACCAAGACTACAATGAGATATCAACTCATACCAGTCAGAATGGCCAGCATTTAAAAAGTCTGCAAATAATGAACGCTGGACAGGGTGTGTTCATCCTACATTGTGGGTGGGAATATAAATTGGTGCAGTCACTATGGAGAAAAATATGGAGGTTTCTTAAAAAGATAAAAGCAGAATTACCATATGATCCAGAAATCTCACTCCTGGGCATATATTCAGAGAAAACTCTAATTTGAAAAGATACATGTACCCTAGTACCCCATAGTGTTCACACGACTCAGCGACTTGACTTTCACTTTTCACTTTCATGCACTGGAGAAGGAAATGGCAACCCACTCCAGTGTTCTTGCCTGGAGAATCCCAGGGACGAGGGAGCCCAATGGGCTGCTGTCTATGGGGTCGCACAGAGTCAGACATGACAAGTGACTTAGCAGTAGCAGCAGTAGCAAGGCATAGAAGCAACCTAAATGTTCATCAACAGATGAATGGACAAAGAAAATACGGTACATATATACAATGGGATATTAACTCAGCCATAAAAAGAATGAAATAATGCTATTTGCAGCAATACGAATGGACCTAGAGATGATCATACTTAGTGAAATAAGTCAGAGAAAGACAAATATCACTTATAAGCGGAATCTAAAAAAATACAGATAGATGTATTTACAAAACAGAAATAGACTCACAGACACAGAAAACAAACTTATGGATACTAAAGGGGATAGTGTGGGTAAGGACAGGGAGAGATAAATTAGAAGTCTGGAATCAACATATACACAGTACTATATAGAAAATAGATAAACAACAAGTACCTACTGTATAGCACAAGAAACTGTTCAATATCTTGTAAAAACCTATAATGGAAAAGAATCTGGAAAAAAATATATATATAACTGAGTCACTTTGCTGTACACTTGAAACTAACACAACATTGAGAATTAACTATACTGCAATTTTAAAAAACGGTTTAAAAAGTCTTGCTGAGGAGCAATTTCCCACAGTTAGTCAGCGAGTGAGGTCCTCTAGCTGTCCCCTCCCGGGCAGGTGCCCTGGGGTGGGCTGGAAGGGGTGCGAGCAAGGAGGGCCTACAGGAGTCCCTGAGGAATCAGGTGGTTACACGGCCTCTGAGTCTCGTCTTTGTGTCTGTCACCTCTCACTGCCCTCTGGTTCAGGGGTGGGGGGCCCTGGCAGACACACTATACCTGTTTGTTATTATGTGAGTCTCCCCGAGGGTATGTTCCTGTGCCTTGTGCAATGACGCTGAGTGGCTGGGCACAGGTCTGCATGCATTTCCCAGGCAGCTGGCGTGATGAAACCTGGCTGGGCCAGTTCCCCAGTGAACACTTGGCTCCCCTCGTCTCTACCATGTTCCCTTGACAGACACCTGACCTGGTAGAGGGAACCAGCTTCAAAGATCCTTCACAACACACCTACACTGAGATCTTGCTTTGTGTGCATGTAACACAATTCCCAGGGATCAGTGAGGGTGAAACCAACCAAACTGATGTGCAGGGCAGATTGTTTGTACTGCTAATAGTAATGAATACAATAGTTATTTATTGAGCATTTGCTATGTGCCAGTCTTTGGGCTAAGGGCTTTTATGTATTAACTCATTTAAGCTTCGTGAAACCGCTCTGAGTTTTAATAATGAGAAAACGGAGGCCCATGAGAGCATACAACAAACAACCAAAACAAAACACCTCCAGCAGGCCAGGAGGGCTGAAGGAGAGCTTCCCAAGGAAAGGACACGAGCTAAGAGCTGAAACGTTACCAGTTTTTGTAAAGCTTATATTTGGTCAACAAACTGAATTCTTTAAATTAATTGCAATAGAGTTTTTAGTTGCTTTGCTATGGTTTGCTAACGGTACAGTTTAACCACTTGTAATATTTCTTCTTTAAAAAATATTTATATTTCTAATTAAGGACAAGAAGCAACAGTTAGAACTGAACATGAAACAATGGACTGATTCAAAATTGGGAAAGGAGTATATCAAAGCTGTATATTGTCACCCTGCTTATTTAACTTATATTTTGTACATTATGCATAATGGGGGGCTGGATGACTCAGAAGTCATGTCCGACTCTTCTGCGATCTCATGAACTGTAGCCTTCCAGGCTTCTCTGCCCATGGGATTTCCAGGAAAGAATAGTGGAATGGGTTGTCATTTTCTTCCCCAGGAGATTTTCCCACCCCAGTGATTGAACCTGTGTCTCCTGCATTGGCACGTGTATTCTTTACTGCTGAGTCACCATGGACTATAGTCCGCCAGGCTTCTGTGTCCATGGAATTTTCCAGACAAAGAATACTGGAGTGGATTGCCATTTCCTTGTCCAGGGGATCATCTCAACCCAGGGTTCACACCCACATTTCTTATGTTTTCTGCATTGACAGGTGGGTTATACATGGGAGAGATCTGGAAAACTAAGCAACTCACTGAAATGGCTGAAGCTCTCACCGTCTTCAGCTAAAGACATACCATCATACCATCTTCAGCTGAAGACAAAGGAGGTGGTGGTTTGGGGCTTCAAAAGCAAAGGCCATTCACATGGAGATGAAAAAGCAAGTGTTTGGTAAATAAATGGTTGATGGACCATGCAGAGACAATGGGACACAGAATTTTAATTAATAGACTTTGCTAGGTTCCTCCCTGCCTACACACCTGGTTCAAACTATAGTTTTCTATGGTGATGGCTTCCTTCCTAGAAAGCTCCTCTATCTATTTCAGGCAGTTAGAGGGAAGATCAAAGTTTCTTCTTGAGTTTTTTTGGCCTTGATTGTCTTCAGCTTGAAATAATCTGCATGACAAAGAGACATTTTGGGGTGGCAAATTTTGTTGCCCTACAACCCTATTGGTTGTGGTATTTTTTCTTTAAATGGACTTCAAGTTAAAAAATCTAAAATTTCATTTAGAATTTTTCAGTGTTCATCTATAAATGAGACTGAGCTATAGTTCTCTGTTTCTCCTTCCCTAAGTTGTTTTTGAACATCTTGTTATTTTTGCTTTGAATTTGAAATGAACAGTTCTCTAAGCTCTGGAATGATTCTAATTCATTGAAGGAGAAAAGGAAGACTTTCCTAAGCAAGACAAGAAACCCAGAAGCAATTAAGGAAAAAATAGACAAAATTGACTACATACATAACATTTTTAATGCAGTATGCGTGCATGCTCATTTGCTTTGTATCTGACTCTTTGCAACCTATAGCCCACCAGGTTCCTCTGTCCATGGGATTCTCTAGGCAAAAATAATGGAGTGGGTTGACATGCCCTCCTCCAGGGGATCTTCTCGATCCCGTGATCAAACCTGCATCTCCTGTATTGCAGGTGGATTCTTTACCCACTGAACCACCTGGGAAGCTCTACCACAGCACAATACACCATGAAGTCAAGAGATAAACATGTTGGGAAAACATTTATAATACAAATGACAGAAAAATAGTTACTATCACACAAAAAGTTTCAAATTATAAGGAAAAGAAAAACAGTTGATTAAAAATAAAGAATTTGAATAATAATTCAAAGAAGAGAAAATCTAAATGGCCAATTATCATATAACAAGATGTCCAATGTCATTAATTGTCAGAAAATGTAAGTTAAAACATCACTGATACACTTTTTCACGTATTATGAGGCAGGAAATAGATGGGCCCCAGGGTAAGCAGCTGGAATTCGTTCCCAGTAGACAGAAACTCCAAAATAGCAGGAGCAAGAGAGGAGGCTGGACCCTCCCCAGGTAAAAGAGAAGAGATCACATATTTCTCATTCTCAAATTCAAGGAACACTTCCCTATGATAAAGCTCCTTGGAGGTCCAAAGTGGAGTGATGTCAAGCTAGCCATAGGTCTCTTGACTGGAATCCAGCTTGGCTAAGAGATGGGAGAGCACACACATGGGAGGTTCCTGATATACCAACTGCAGACTCAGGACCAGGCAAAGCAAGATGTTTGGCCAAAGGGACTCAAAACTCCATAAAAGCTATTCAAATTACCACAAGGCTGTGGCTCTCTCTCTGAGCCTGCCTGTGTCTATCCACACGTACTCTTTTCCCTCCTAATAAACACTTGTTTCACTACTGTCCATTTCTTTGTGGATATTCATTTTCTGCAAAACTGTACAGGCCAAGGCCTTGTCACTGGCCACTTCTAGTGTCCAGAACTCAGCAGTCTCTCAGCTGTGGCCTGACTTCAATCCCTGGCCAGGAACCGAAATCCTGCTTCAAGCCACTGCAGGCCAAGGCCAACTTAGATCAATTAGATCAGTTAAAATGGGAAAGGTTTTTTTTTTTAAACAATATATAGAGGTTGCCGGAGAAGGCAATGGCACCCCACTCCAGTACTCTTGCCTGGAAAATCCATGGACAGAGGAGCCTGGTAGGCTGCAGTCCATGGGGTCGCTAAGAGTCGGGAACGACTGAGCAAATTCACTTTCACTTTTCACTTTCATGCATTGGAGAAGGAAATGGCAACCCACTCCAGTGTTCTTGCCTGGAGAATCCCAGGGATAGGGGAGCCTGGTGGGCTGCCGTCTATGGGGTCGCACAGAGTCGGACACGACTGAAGCGACTTAGCAGCAGCATAAAGGTTGCAAAAAATAGGCACTCAATCTAAAGATAGATACGTGAATTATTATAATTTATTTAGAACCAATCCTAGCACGTGTGCTGTACTGCTAAGTTACTTAAGTTCTGACCGACTCTGCGTGACCCTGTGGACTGTGGTCCGCCAAGTTCCTTTGGCCACCCAATGTGAAGAACTGATTCATTGGAAAAGACCCTGATGCTGGGAAAGATTGAACACAGGAGGAGGAGGGAATGACAGAGGATGAGATGGTTGGATGGCATCACTGACTCGACGGACATGAGCTTGAGCAAGCTCTGGGAGTTGGTGATGGCGTGCTGCAGTCCATGGGGTCGCAAAGAGTTGGACACGACTGAGTGACTGAACTGAACTGATGGCAGACACTGTTAGTTGTGTATCCAGCATCCACAGCTTTTTTCACGGAATGCTTTATCCTGTTTCCTCAATCCGGAATTTCCCTGAAGGCTCACTCTAGGTGGGCGACTACAGTGGGTTGCAACTTAAGCCTTTGTATAACTGGATAATGAGCAACACTCTGTTCTTTTTGTTCACACTAAGGATATCAGCAGAAAAACATATAAGAGCTTGGGTTTCTCAAGCAATACCTAATGTTACTTACCTCCAGACCCTTGTTATAGGAGGAAAAACAAATCCTTATTTGTTTAAGCCTTTGTTAGTAGGATTTCTGTTACTGGTAGCTAAATATACTTCTAAGCAGACACATGCAAAATTTTGACCTAGCCATTCCCATGTGAGATTCCATCCTAAAGAAATTAACATACCAGTATATAGAAATTTATGCGTAATATTGATTTTTGGAAGCAAAGTACTAAGAACAAATGGAATGTCTATCAAAAGCCATACAGCTCAATAAAATGTATTTAGTATATTCGTACAATAAAATGTATAACTATTAGAATGATTTGAACTGATATCTATTCACCTTGAGGGGTGTTCATAATGCATATTCTGTGAAAAAGAGCAAATTGAATAGTTAATACTTATAGTATAACCTATTATTTGTGAAAAAACTGTACAAGTGTATAAATGTTTGTGTATGTCTAAACAGCACAGAAAAGATAAAATGATAAAAAGATAAAAGGATAAAAATGCCTATAGGAATGAGGGAAGTAACACAATTGAGTGAAAAAAACCCAGTAGAAAAAATAATCTGCCTTAAGTTATCAAACTCTATTTTTATTGAACTGTGAAGAAAAACATCTAATGTGATATAAATATACATGAACAAATTAACGAATTTCAGATCATCACTTTTATTACTAGAAAGCTGATTTTTGTGTAGGAAAGTGAGCCATTATTTCTTTTTTTTCAAAGTTATTTCTTGTCGAATAAATTTCCCAAAGACACACTTTGTCTAGAACGAAAAAATCAAATCACACATTTGAGGAACTACAGTACTTGTGAATGCCCTTCAAAGTCGTTTTGGAGATATTATCTTGACAAAGGAAAATGCCAAGGCTTAATCCTATTTTAATTAGTGAGCAGAGGTAGGCACCTTCCTTCAGATGACGTGGGCAGTGCAATTTTTCCCCCCTCACAGTTAAAAAAATTCCATTCATATTAAGACACTAGTTAGTTACATAACTTCTGTGTAGTGCTGCAGCCCGCCATATTGTGCTGCCAATTCATTGTGTATTGAAATGTCTGGGTTAAGCCAGAGTGGGAATCTAGTATACAGAGTTAATTACTGTAGTCATCAGTCATCAAAATTACTGATGACTACAGTAATTTTTTTAGCAAACAGTAATTTTTTTAGCAACAAAGAGATTCCTGGTGAATGACACAACAAACTTAAATTCTCTTTCCATACTGAATGAGGCCTCCATCAAATTGCTTCATACGAAATGCCAGCTTAACAGCAACATCGCAACAGCACTGTTTGTAGTTATGCTGACTAATTTTGACATTTGCACATCAAACTTTTCAAGAATGTTCTCAATGCAAAATAATTTATTTCTCAACTTTGTGCTAATATGGTGATATGTCCAAACACTCTTTGCTCATGCTAACTGCCCCCGCTCCCACCTAAAGACCAAAGCAAACGATACCTTTGGATTCCATGAATAGGTTCACTTAAATGTATATTAATTATATTTATGCTCTTATCAGTTACAAGAAAAAAAAATCACAAATTATCAAATTGTTTTCACCCACTTGTCCTGAATGTTTTAAACCCTATCTTCATCATGCTGAGCAATAGTATTTTCAGTAAATGTGTATTTATGTATAGTTGAGACAAAAACAATGGAAATAGTGCATTTCTTCAGTTCGGTGATTTTTTTCATCTGTTTTTCCTTTTCTACACAATGGGGTTTTTAGTTATCTCTTTTGTTTAGTAATAGCTTTATTGAGATGTATTTGCTATACCCTGAATTTCCCCCCATTCTAAGTATACCATTAGCAGTTTTTAGTATACTCACAAAATGTGCCAATGTACCATGACTGTTGCTTTAGTACATATCTACCTTCCTCCACAAAGAAGCCCTGTGCCCGTGAGCAGACACTTTCCTCTCCCCTCCTCAGATCCTGATAACCACTAATCTACAGTTATTTATTTTACATATTAAGCATTTCATGTATATAGAATCATACCAGTGTGTGTCTACTGTGACTGGCCTCTTAGTATTGTGTTTTTAGGATTCATTTATGTTGTAGAATATATCAGTCCTCTATTTCTTTTATGGTGGCTCAGGTGGTAAAAAATCTGCCTGCAGTACAGGAGGCCCTGGGCTTGATCCCTTGGTCAGGAAATTCCCCTAGAAAAGGAAATGGCAATCCACTCCAGTATTCTTGCCTGGAGAATTCCATGCTCAGAATTCCATGAGCAGCCTGGTGGGCTACAGTCCACAGGGTTGCCAACAGTAGGACACGACTGGGCAACTGACTAATACCTTCAGTATGAATATATCACTTTAAAAAAATCTATTCATTCGTTGATTGACATTGGGTTTTTCTACTTTTTAGCTGTTATGTATAATGCTTCTATGAATATTCATGCACAAGTTTTTATGCTGACATATATTTTCAGTTCTCTGAGTTTATACTTAGGAGCCAAATTTCTGAGCCATTTAGTAATTCCATGGTTAATCATTTCAGGAATTGCTAAACTGTTTCCAGAGTGGTTGTGTCATTGTACATTTCCACCAGCTATGTATGTAGGTTTTAATTCCTCTACATCCTCATCAACACTTGTTATTATCTGACCTCTTGATAATAAAGTTTTGATTTGCATTTCTTTTTTTAATTTTTATTTTTTTTAATTACAAAAGTACGATAACACATTTACAGGAGACTTGAAAAATACAGAGCAAGATTACATATAGTTCCACTATATATTACATTTTTTTAAAGTAGATAAATTAAGACTCTAGTTGGAATTTCAATATCAAACTCTTGAAAATTAATAGAATGAATATACAGAGAAGTAAAAGGATATAATAGACCTGAAAAGCTCTGTGAACCAATTCAACATAATTAAGATTTATACAATTTTCACACAACAGTAGGATACAAATTCTAATGATTAATGATGCTGAGCATATTTTCATGTGTGTTGGCCATTTGTATATCTTTGGAGTGATGTCTATGCAAATCCTTTGCCTATTTTAAAATTGGGCTATTTTTTTGTTGAGTTGTAAGTTCTTCATATGTTACAGTATATTTGAAAATTCTTTCCTTCTGTGGAGTGTCCTTTCACTCTCTGGATGGTGTCCTTTTAAACACAAAGATTTTAATTATGATAAAATCCAATTTATCTAATTTTTCCTTTATTGCTTGTGCTTTTGATGTCTTGTCTAAGAACTTTGCCTAGCCCAAGGTCAAAGATTTACTCCTATGTTTTCTTCTAAGAGTTTTATAGTTTTAGTTCTTATATTAGGGCCAAGAGGCAACAGTTAGAACCAGACATGGAACAACAGATTGGTTCCAAATTGGGAAAGGAGTACATTAATGCTGTATATTGTCATCCTGCTTATTTAACTTCTATACAGAGTACATAATGTAAAATGCTGGGCTGGATGAATCACAAACTGGAATCAAGATTGCCAGGAGAAATATCAACAACATCAGATATCCAGATAATACCACTCTAATGGCAGAAAGTGAAGAGGAACTAAAGAGCCTCTTTGTGAGGGTGAAAGAGGAGGGTGAAAACGTTGGCTTACAACTCAAAATTTAAAAAAAACTAAGATCAAGACACCCACTCCCATCACTTCATGTGAAATAGAAGGGGGAAAAAAATGGAAAGAGTAACAAATTTTATTTTCTTGGGCCCCAAATCACTGTGGCTGGTGACTGCAGCTATAAAATTAAAAGATGCTTGCTCCTTTGAAGAAAAGCTATGACCAACCTAGACAACATATTAAAAAGCAGAGACATCATTTTTCTAACAAAGTCTGTAGAGCCAAAGCTGTAGTTTTTCCAGTAGTCATGTATGGATGTGAGAGTTGGACTATAAAGAAGGCTGAGTGCTGAAGAATTGGGACTTTTGAACTGTTGTGCTGGAGAAGACTCTTGAGAGTCCCTTGGACTGTAAGGAGATCAAACCAGTCTATCCTAAAGGAAATCAATCCTGAATATTCATTGGGAGGACTAATGCTGAAGCTGAAGCTTCAATACTTTGGCCACCTTTTAAGAGTCAACTTATTGGAAAAGACCCTGATGTAGGGAAAGACCGAAGGCAAAAGAACATGGGGGTAGCAGAGGATGAGATGGTTGGATAGCATCATCAACTCAATGGACATGGATTTGAGCAAACTCTGGGAGATACCGAAGGAGAGGGAAGCCTAGCGTGTTGCAGTCCATGGGGTCACAAAGAGTCAGACATGGCTTAGTTGCTGAACAGCAACAACAAGCCACTGTTTTAAGTTAGTTGTCATATGTGGTGTGAGATAGGGTCCAATTTCATTTTTTGCTGGTGGACATCCATTTGTCCTAGCACCATTTGTCAAAAGACTGTTCTTTCTTCATTGAATTGTCTTGGCACCCTTGTCAAAAACCAGTTAGCCATAGATGTATGGTTTTATTTATGGACTTTCAATTATATTCCTTTAATCTATTTTTAGGTCAATTTTGTTCACCCTTGTGCCTGTGCCACACTGCCTTGATTACCATTGCTTTGTTGTAAGTTTTGAAATCAGAAACAATGAGTTCTTTTTGTTCTCCTTTGTTTTAGCTATTCTAGATCACTTGCAATTTCATATGAATTTTATTTTTTAAATTTTGGCTGTGCTGGGGGATACATTAAATACATTTCTCAGAATTTTCCCTAAATAGAGTGATCTGCCTATTTAAATTTTCTGCTGGTGACTTACATTTTTAGCAAGAAATTGATCAATTTATGGAGGTTTAAAAGTCATTAGCATAATGATTAGCTTTCTTTGAAAATAAAATTATTCACTATCTATTATTATAATGCTTTATTACTTTAAATTTTGGAGTTATCTACCACTTTTTTCTTGTTTGAACTTGCTTGAGGTTTGTTCTAAGAAAACAGTCTTGAATTTATTCATTGAACTGAATGCTTTTTTCACTGTTGATTTATGTATTCCTGGTTTTATCTTTATTTTCTTCAGGCATTTAATCGACTCTTTTGTAAATTAATGAGGTGAGCATTTATTTTGTTTGTTCTTTGGTTAACTTAATAGAGATTATTTTACTTCTGAATCAATTGACTACAGCTTATACATTTTGATATGTAATGTTTTTCTGTTATTTTGTAGTTGGTTTTCAATTTTGTATTTATCCATCTGTCTCCTGGCCAAAATTATTTGAGGCTTTTTTTTTTTTTCCTTTTTCTTTTTTTATCTTTTGACTGCACTGCACAGCTTTGATCTTAGTTTTGACCAGGAATCAAACCTGTGCTCCCTGCATTGGAAGTGTGGAGTCTTAACCACTGGACTGCTGGGGAAGACCTTATTTGAGTCTTTTCTTAATGAAAAGAGTAAGTTGTTATTATTCTTGTAGATGTTCAAATTATATGATCAATTTATAATTTTAGCATATTGTCTTTAGAGAATGTAAATCATACACTTTCTGGGTCAACCTTAAAGTTTTCTCTAATTCAAAGTGCATGGCTTTATGAAAAAAAGATTGTTTCCAACTTACTTTATATATGCCCTTTACCCTATGTCAGTATTTCAAATACTCAAGTAAACACCCCAGTCACAGATTGAATGCTTTTGAGAGTGTTTATGACTTCTCAAAGTTCAACTTAAAAACCATACCATTGGCACTGGGTTCTCAGTACACTTTTACTAGAGTTACATCATCTGTACTTTCTTTTCCAGAATGAAAATAACATAGTGTTCACCTCTATAGAGTACTCATTAGTATGACTTATAGTGTGAAGCTGTTGCTACTGAATTATCTCACCTTTTGTTTGACTGCAAAACTATTTTGTCCTAATTGAAGATATTTTTAGTGGATATAGGATTTAGGTGCAAATGTCCTTAAGATCAGTGAATAGACCCCTGCAATATAACAAAATAATAACTCACTATCTAGTTAATTTATCCATTCAATTTATCTAGGAATTTAGCCATCATCCACCTATTCATTCATCCCTTCAATTAATTTAGATAACTGCTATATGTCATATTAATAAGTCTGATGTTAAATATTTAGTGGTGAAGAAAACAGACATAATTCCTGGAGCTATTATCTAGTGGGGGAGACAGACATTAATCTAGTCAAAAAATACATATATAATTAAAAACCGTGATGAGTGCAACTATTTTCCTAGTGAACATAATTCAATGATGAAGAATAATTGTAGTGAGAGGGCTAGTCAAGATAGATTGAGTGGAAAGTAAGGGCCTCTTTGTTGGGATGACATTTAACTGAGAATAAGGGATGAGAAGGAGCTGGCTACAGAAGAGTTGGAATGAGAAAGCTTTCTAGGAAAGCAAGGATGGTTCAATTTTGAGAACTATTAATATAGCTTATTATCTTACAAATAAAAGGAGAAAAACCGAGATAACAACCTCAAGAGATGCTAAAGAGGCATTTGATCTAGTCCAGGGTCTTTTGATTTTAGGAGATAAAAGTATATTCAAACTGGCTCAAGTGAAAAGAGAATTATTGTAAAAGTTCAGGGGCTCAATATAGCAGAAACTGCTGTATAGCCAGGTACCATCGGAGACTAAATTAGACAGTGCTTAGGAATGGGAATGACTTTATCTCCCTCCATTAGATGTGGCATGCTTTTTTTTCTCTTCTATGAATTATTTTTGCAACCTTTTCCTCAGTTTTGTTATCAGTTTGCTCAAAACCCATCATAGATGGCCCCATTTCCCCAACCCCATTTTACCCACCATGGTCTTTCTCCTTCCTGGTAATTCATGGACTAAACAGCAACTTATCAAAATTATTTGGCTTCTCAGAGTACTCAGGGCTGTCACAGTCTGGGGCAATAAGATGTGCTATCTTATAAGAAGGGATGCTCTCTGACAGGCATCTTGAAATGTGTTAGAGGCATAATAGAGTACACATTTGGCTGAATGCTAAATGGCTGTTTTTAGACTCAGTAGTGTACTAAACTGGAATATCTTCAAAAGGCAAAATGGGAACTTCTGGTTACAAGAAAAAAATCCAAATTTCATGAAAAAACTTGATTTTTATTACCTCTATTAATTAAAAATATTTAATTAATTATAGCACATGCCTTTTTTTTGGTCACATCATATGCTGTTGAACCATGTAGTTTCAGCTGTAGCTTTGGAAGATTGTTCCACTGTTAGCACTACACAGGTCGCTAAGATTTGTGTGTGTGTGTCTGTGTCCAGATGATGGAGGGTAGAAATGAATGATCCTATGGCAACTTCCAACCAGAGGATGATGGGAGTTGATAGATAAGTGCCCCAGATCTTCAGAGGCTCAATTCGGAGGTGACATTATATTGTTCCTCAGTGGTGACATTATGTGGTTCTTCAGTGGGAGCCCAGTAAGACTGAACGCCAATTTCACACTGTGGTAACTAGTTCAAGGTACCTGTCATTGGCCTTTTCTCATTCTTTTCCTCACTCTTTTTGGCCCTTCGCTCCTGCTTCCTGGGATTACCTCCAAAATAAATTATTTATCTTCAAGTTTTCATCTCAGACCTTGCTTTTGGGGGAATCCACATTTTAAAGTGGACAAATTTTAAAGTTTGGCATTATGGAAGGGAGATATAATTTTTTAGTGGTCAGTTGCTAGATTGCTCCTGTACTTGCTCTACTGCCTATTTCCAACATATAAAAAATGTTTCAATTGAAATAAGAGTGTAATTCACATCATTGCCTGTTTTGATTTGAGGTCTCCCTAGGAATATATAGGAATCCATAGAAATTATTACTGAATGCAAGTCTACATGCCCTACGCACAGTGAAGCAAATAATACCCAAGCGTCAGAGTTTGGAGCAGAGAAAGGTTTATTGCAGGGCTCATGCCTTAAAATCCCTGAACTCCCTCAAAAACTTTCAGCAAAGCACTTTTATAGGAAAGGTTTGGGGGCGGAGCATGGTTAGTTGTTGCAAACTTCTTTGTGTCAGATCCTTTATTCTTGAGTTCCGGTCAAGCTGAGGTTACAATGGTCCTGTAAACCTCACCAAAACAAATGTTATTCTGTGTTCTGACAAAAACGGGCAAGGTCCCAAGACTCGACTTTCACCCTCTGAGGTCCGTGTCTTGGCTAAGAGGAGGGGTCCCTGCACAGGCTGGTTACCTTGCCCAAGAACATTCACCCAGCACCCAGTCTGGGTCTTCCTGCCAGTGCTGAGGCCTGGCTGAGGAGGCAGATCTCAAGGCCAGGTTCCCCAGATCCCCCTCGGCAATCTTCACTGAGAGAGCCAGGCGCCCAGGACTCAGCTGGCCCTCAGGCTCCTCAGGCAACCCAAACAGGGGCTGGATCCTGCAAACTGCCACTCCTGGATACTATCACCACCATCAGGTCGAAGTGGTGGGGATAAGGGAAAGATTCAGCTGCTTTGAGGTCTGAGCCCAGCCAATGTACAGCCATGGCCAGGGCTCTGGAGCTCTGCTGGACACAGCCCTCAGCCTGCCCCCGGGGCCCCCAGCTCACTCACTGGCCCGAGGCCGTGCAGCCTGGAGGGCCCTGGGGAGAAGGTTGAAACCCACCTCTCACTGAACCTTCTGTCAGGACCATGGTGAGGCTGACAACTGGCTGAGTGGCTAAGTGTCTCATACCATTCATTGCATGCTGCAAGCCTGCTCCATCCCTATTACAGACAAACTCAAGAATGACTAAAGCCCTAGGATAAAACCCCTCCCATCATTCTCCTCTTATCTATACATATCTTCTCATTCCCAGTCAGAAGATGCTCACAGGGCTCCGGGCCTAGTAGTTAATTTACTAGACTAAAGGAAGTTTACTGGATACAGACTATCAGTGAGAAAATAAATGGAGCCATGGAGAGAGTGAACATTCTCCAAAGGCTCTACTCTTTTGTATGGGACTAACCTAGAGAGTAGAATGGTACAGGATTAAAAAATTCCTGTCACATTAAGTAGACACATAGACCAACGGAACAGAATTTAGAGCTCAGAACTAAAGTCTGCCTATACAGTCAACTACTATTTCACAAGGGAACCATGAATACTCAATGGAGAAAGGATAGTTTCTTCAACAAATATTTTTTAGAAAACTGGATAAAAACATGTAGAAGAAGGAAATTGGACCCCTATCTTATTACACTCACAAAAATTAACTTGAAATGGATTAACAGCTTAAATGTAAGATCTGAGACTGTAAAACTTTCAGAAGAAACCATAGGGAGAAAGGTCTTTGAATTGTTTTTGGCAATAATTTTTTGGATGTGACCCGAAAGCAAAGCAACAAAACCAAAAATAAATAAGTGGGAGTATATTAAACTAAAAAGCTTCCACACAGTAAAAGAAGAATAAAATGAAAAGGCAACCCATGGAACAGGAGAAAATATCTGCAGACCATCTATCTAATAAGGGGTAGATTCCCAAAACACATAAGGAACTCATGCCATGCAATGCGATCAGATTCAAAAATGGGCAGGGGATTTTAATAGATATTTTTTCCAAAGAAGACATGCAAACAGCCAATAGGTACCCAAAAAAACACTTGACATCCCTAATCATCAGGGAAATGCAAATTTTTAAAAATTTTTTTCTAAAAAAATTAAAAGCAGAACACCCATTTATTTTAGCAATCCCACTTCTTGGTCTATAACTAAAGAAAATGAAGCCTGGTTGTCTTTCTTGTGCACTGCAGCATTATTCACAATAGCCAAGCTATGGAGACAACCCAAGTGTCCACCAGTGAATGAATGAATGAATAAAGAGGTACCCTGTACACACAATGGAATATTGTTCAGCCATGAGAAAGAAGGGAGCCCTGTCATTTGTGACAAGATGGATAAGCCTCGAGAGCATTATGCTAAGTGAAATAAGTCAGAGAAAGACAAAGACTGCATGCTCTCACTTCTATGTGGAATCTAAAAAAGTTAAATTCAGAGAAACAGAGCAGAGTAGGGCTGCCCAGGGCTTGGGGTGGAGTGGGGGGAGAAGGGGGAGAAGTTTGTCAAAGGATACAAACTCACAGTTGTAAGATGAATGAGTTCTGGGGATACAAATGTACACAGCATTGTGACTATAGTTAAAAATACTGTATTGTATACTTGAAACTTGCTGAGAGATTAGATATTGAATGTCTTCACTGCACACACAAAAAAATGGTATCCATGTGAGGGAGTGGAAGTGTTCATTTCTCTACTGTGGTAATCATTTTGCAATAGATACGTGTATCAAATCATTGCATTGTGTACCTTAAACTTATGTCATATCTCATTTCTATCTCTATAAACCTGGGGGGAAATATTTCTGTCAAATTCACCTGGATTGTGACAAAGTTCATGGTAAGATACTGGTCAGAAAATGTATTTCTGCCTGGAATCAAAGCTCTTACGATAGATAGGAAACCAGGGAGAATCCCAAAGACCTATCTGACCTGTGAGGTGCCTAATGGTAGCATAGCATCCAGGTCTGGATAACCTAGCCCCACAGGACCCAGTGAGCCCACATGACATTGGTCTCCTGCCTCCAGAGACAGACATTGGTCCAACTAAAGCCCTGTATAGCTGAGGATCTTGCTTAACAAAAAGTTATTGCATCACCTTGCTTCAGCCATCAGGCTAAATGCTCAGGCTACAAAGACGTATAGGAAAGAGGTTGTTGACCTTGAGAAGCTCATGACCTGGGACACAAGATGATCCTAGGTACAGGACAACTTGTGGAGAATTTGCTAACAAACAGTGGCTGCAAAGTGAGATGACTGTCTTAACATGAATATTAACACGTACAAAGTATTCTGGGTGCCTAGGGAAGGCGCTGCATGGCGGCTTCAAGAAGGCTCCAGAGAGAAAGTGAGGTGTGAGCTTGTTCTTGAAGGACCACAAGTTTGCTCAGGCCAAGAAGCAGAAAAAGCCATTCCTAGCAAAGAGAGCCGCAAATGAAGAGAGGTGCGAAGGGGCCTGGCAGACAAGCGAACAGCTTGAGACTGAAGGCTGCAAACGAATGGTGACCCGCAGACAGATTTCACTGGGGCCCCAGGGTGGTTTATGAATTTGAGCCATATTTAGAAATGGAAATATTTCATGAAAAATACAGATTTTCTGCTTCTTTTGAAAAAAAAAAGAAAATCAGACCACCTTGCTGGATACTCATCATGGGCTGGAACTGCGACATGATCACCCCCTTCAGAAGAGGCCTGTGCACCCCAGTTTATCCCAATGTCCACCTCCCACGCCAAGTTCAATCTACTCATGGGCATTTGTGCTGCCACCTAGCAGTTGCGCTAATTCAGATTAACAGCGTCACTCCTGGTGGCATTTGAATTTTTAGCCTCTCGTTAAGCACTCCTAGAAATTACAGAGCAAGGTGGAGGTTGAGGGGACCAAGATTGGCAGAATTAAAACTAGCAACTGTGGGGAGCCATTACCACTCAAAGCCAAAGGGACAAGGGGAGGAAGTTGTGTAAATGAAGTGTGATGAGAGCTGGGAGGAGGAAGGGCCCTGGAAGCCCAGGGCTTGGGGTGTAATTATTGGAAACACAGCCTTGGAACTGGAAGGGGGGTGGTTGAGACACTCATGTCTGACTCTTTGTGACCCTGTGGACTGTAGTCCAGAGGCTCCTCTGTCCATAGGATTTCCCAGGCAAGAATACTGGAGTGGGTTGCCATTTCCTTCGCCCGGGGATCTTCCCAACCCAGGGATTAAAACCAAGTCTCCTGGATTACAGGCAAATTCTTTACCCACTGAGCCACCAGGAAAGCCCTAGAAGGGAGTGGGGATAAAATACCTGTCTCAGATAAGCAATAAGAATATATTGTACAGCACAAGGAAATACGGCCATTATTTTGTAGGAGTTTTTTATAAGTTTTTTTTTAATGTGGACTTTTAAAGGCTTTATTGAATTTGTTACAATATTGTTTCTGTTTTATGTTTCGGTTTTGGGTTTTTGGTTGTTTTTTTTTTTTTTTTTTTTTGCTGTGAGGCCTGTGGGATCTTAGCTCCCTGAGCAGGGATTAAACCCATACCCCTCTGCGTTGGAAGGCGAAGTCTCAACCACTGGACCACTGAGGAAGTCCCTGATAGTCAGTTCAGTCGCTCAGTCGTGTCCAACTCTTTGCGACCCCATGGACCACAGAGCACACCAGGTTTCCCTGGCCATCCCCAACTCCCGGAGCTTGCTCAAACTCACGTCCATCAAGTCGGTGATGCCATCCAACCATCTCATCCTCTGTCGTCCCCTTCTCCTCCTGCCTTCAATCTTTCCCAGCATCAGGGTCTTTTCCAAGAGTCAGTTGTTCACATCAGGTGGCCAAAGTATTAGAGTTTCAGCTTCAGCATCAGTCCTTCCAATGAATGTTCAGGACTGATTTCCTTCAGGATGGACTGGTTGGATCTCCTTGTAGTCCAAGGGACTTTCAAGAGTCTTCTCCAACATCACAGTTCAAAAGCATCAATTCTTCGGTGCTCAGCTTTCTTCATAGTCCAACTCTCACATCCATACATGACCGCTGGAAAAACCATAGCCTTGACTAGACAGATCTTTGTTGGCCAAGTAATGTCTCTGCTTTTTAATATGCTATCTAGATTAAATGGAATATGATGTATAAAAATATTAAATCACTATGCTGTACACCTAAAACTAGTATAATGTTGTAAATCAACTATAGGCAAGTTTAATAAAACAGATGAGAATTGCACCATAAAAACAAGCAAATAACCTTGATCTCTCCTTCAGAGCCTCCCACAAGCTGAACCGGAAGCCAGAGGGCAAGAGAGCCCTACAAAGGCTGTCCACAGCCAGGCACAGGGAGAGAGGGGTGGAGAGTGGCTTGGGAAGGCACCAGTATATCTAGGCATGTGGGGATGGAGAAGAGCCAGGAAAGGCCCTCTCCTGTGATCCCTGCATAGGGGCCCTCCTGAATATGGTTAAGCCACAGACTCTGAAGCCAGCAGGCAGAAGGGAAGAGGGTTGGACAGGGCCTGAGATGCCCCTCCATCACCAAGAAGCTCCAGGAGGCTACAAGACGCACAGCAAAACAGGGGGAAGACAGAGGCTTAGGTCTGGATTCCCAAAGACTATTCTAGACGGGTGCTGTGGGTCAAACCTGTGTCTCTTTACCACTAGCACCACTTGGGAAACCCAATATCTCGCGGTTTTCTAAATGTCTTTGTTACTGAGTTTTAATTTAACTCCACTGTAGTCAAAGAACATGTTTTGTTATAATTTGAATCTTTTTCAGTTAACTGGGATTTGTTCTGTTATCTGATCTATATCATTGCTAGGTCTTTTTCTATGATTCATTTTTCTCCTAACGATAAGTAATATTTTTCTCCCTCACATGCCTGGTAATATTGAACTGGAGGTTAGACATTGTAAGTTTTATTTTGTTGAGAGTCTAAGCCTTGTTCTGGGATAGAGTTATGAAGAAATGTTCACTCTTTCCAGATCTGCCGTTCATCTTTATCAGGTGAGACCAGCACAGGCGAAATGGTCCTTCTGAGGACCAAGGCAGTACTCTTCTGAGTGCTCAAGCCCTGTTATCCCAATGTTTCTCAGCTCTGGTTGTGGAGAATGGAAACTGTCCCCAGCCCTCTGTGAGGCTTGGGAATTATTCCTCCTGCTCTTTCCCAGTGTTTCTTTTCCTTGCCCTCAGGAATTTTCTTCACATGCCGATTGCTAATCAACTAAGCTAACAGGCAAATTGCTGCAGCCCTCACCTCTCGGATTCTCTGCTTTGCACTTTCTCCCTACCTTGACTTCCCTAAATTCTCAACTCTCTCCTCACATCTCAAGGTGACTACTGTGCTCTGTTTAGGTTTCTCCTCCCTGAACTTCTGCCTGAAGATGCAACTGTAGATTTCCTTTATCTCCTTCTCATCTATAAGAGCATCATTCTCCTGTATTGCATTGCTGTTTAGTGTCTGAAAACCAGTCTTATTTTTTTCTTTTTTTTTTTTTATTGGAGTATAACTGCTTTACAAAGTTGTGTTAGTTTCTGCTGTACTACGAAGGGAATCTGGAGAAGGAAATAGCAACCCACTCCAGTATTCTTGCCTGGAGAATCCCATGGACAGAGGTGCCTGGCGGGCTTACAGTCCCTGGGATTCCAAGAGTCAGACATAACTTAGTGACTAAACCACCACCACCTCCACCTGAAGTCAGCAGGTGGGAGGGAAGGGGACCGGGCAGGGCCTGAGATGCCCCTCCATCACCAAGAAGCTCCAGGACGCTACAAGACCCACAGAAAAACAAGGGGAAAACAGAGGCTTAGGTCTGGGTTCCCAAAGACTATTCTAGAAGGGTGCTGTGGTAGGTGAAGGTTTGGAGTGCTGGGATAACACAGGAACTCTTGGGCTGGAGATGGTGGTCAGGATGCTGGAGGAAGATGGCCCCCAGAGGTCTTCTGGCTCACGTTGTAGCTCACCAGGGCACCCACTATGTCCCTGCTGGTGACCCAGTCTCTGCTTGATCACTTAGGTGTTAGGGAGCACAGTAGTCCAGGGGATGGCTCTAACCATGAGAAAGACCCGCTGCTGAGCTGAAGTCAACCTCTTTGTCTCTGGCCCGGCAACTTGAGGGCATATTGAATACCTTCCTATGTCCAAGGACACTCTTTCTCACTCCTCTGGGTCCTTAACCATCTCTCAAGGTGCTGCCCTGGGACCACGACCCTCTGAATGTGGCCCCTTTCGCCATCGGCTCTCTGGAAATATTTCTCCTACGCTCCTCCCCTATGCCTGCTTTTACCTTGAATTGAATGCCACTAGAGAATGGAGGAGGCCTCCCTTGAGCTGGACAGTTTATCAATGGCATTAGTTTTATTTCAAGAATCAGGCTGAGCAAGTGGGTGTTTATAAGTTTTATCTCAACAGCTCCCTGAGCTAAACAGGCAGGGACTGGAGGCTCAGAAAGACTCAACACCACCCCAGGTGACACAGCCCAGAAGTGAGGCTGTAACCATGCCCCGGTCTGCAGCTCCAGGCCTCTTTCCACCACAGGGACCCAGAGCCCCTGGGCTCTGTCTGGGGAGCTTCTTGTACAAAGGCAGGGGGAGACCACGCTGGAGGGCTGGGGCACCACTGTTCTGTTCTGATGGGACAAGGTTTAAATGATGCCAGCTTGTCACAGCACAGTCCTTCTGGGACGTCACATTTCTAGACCTGGGGAGAGTCCTTCCCTGGAATATGCAGGGCAGTTAAGCCCCGGAGTGGAGCTCTTCTCCTGCCCAGTTCTCAACCCCACTCCCCTGACCCTGAGAGGGGCTCCAGTGGCAGGCCTGGACTTGCCCTAGAGGGCCTCATGGCAGCGGGGCTCCTCCTGTCCTGGGGCACTTCGTGCTGCTGCGCCTCAGGGCCTGAAGCTTCCATTGAGTAAATGTGCCTGGAGAGAGGTTTTGTTTTTTTTCCTTCTCCCCAATCTCCTTTTTATTTTCAGGATAAATGTCACCACATTTTAATCTCACATCTGAAATCTGGCTCCTGAAAAGCCATTGTCCAGGCTTGCATGACCTCAAGTACCCTGCAGTACTCCTCAGGGGCCCCTGTTCCCACAGGTGTTCTCTCTGTTGCTTGCTTTAGATCATCTCCCTTGAAAGGAGGGCCCAGCCTCCATGTTTCCCCAGGGCTAACATCTGCTGGGTATTAAGGGATTCTTAAGCAGGGACTAGGGTGGCAAGCCCTGGGAGGATATCTCAGCTCTGGGCATCAATGCTCTCTTATGCTAAAGGCTCCCTGGGGCTTGGTGTATTCCAGAAGTCAGTAGGGATAGGATTAGAATCATGGGGAGAGATTTTAAAAGATGTTCAAGCTCCACCCCAACAGATTCTAGGATTCAATTGATTTGGGGAGAGAGATGCTAGCCTAGTAGAACAGGCATTGCTAGACCCAAAGTTGTGTGACCATGGGCATGTCATTTCCTATTTCTGAGGATAAAAGGCAGAGGCATAAGGCTCAAGACCTTGGAACCTAGTCCTGGGGAGAGCAAACTGGAAGACGGAATTTCAAGAGATGGGGAAAGAGAGTTGGGGTTAGAATTCCAGGCTGCTGCTGGGCAGGGAGCTCCAAGCTAGGGAGGGCAAGGCTAGGCCACACTTCAGCACCCAAAACTGGCCAGGCAGGAGGCAGGACACAGAGCAACCAGGCAAAGCAGGGGTCTGAAGTGTGGGCCGACAGCATCCACAAAGACCAGGCCCCAACTATGCACAGCATGGATGCGAGTGGGCATCCGCACATCACCTAGATAAATGAGGGAAGGTCTGGTTGATTCCAAGTTCAAGGGAGCTTTTTCCTGGGATAGGTCCTTCCCCACCACCCTAGATAGTCCAGCATACCAGACACCAGAAATGGAAGAGGGAGCCTTGGCAGGAAGGCTTGGAAATTAGGGAGAAGAAAGGGGCCAACTAGAAAATTCAGTGGTTTAGAAAGCGGGCCTGGAGATGTCCCTGAAGACTGATTAAGGTCATGAGGGGGACACTGAGTTCAGGTAGAGGTCTGTCCCCCCCTCCCCTCAGAGGTGGGTAAAGGCCTCCTGAGGGACAGATACCAGACAGGACACTCAGAACAAGGAGTTGCCTGGGTGGCTGTCTTCCCATGAAGCCAATGCTAAGACCTTTGAGGCCTGGACAGTGGGCTCCGCAGGCACCTCCTTCACTTCAGAGAGCTGGATTTGCCTTTCGACCTAGCTCTTGCTTCTCACAGCGACGGTTTCACTTTCCCCTGCTTCACCTTGCACACCAGCGGCCCATGCATGGGTTAGAATGGCAGAGGCTTGTATGGGAATTTAAGTGCAGTGAGGCTTGTAAGAACTGGGTTGACAGTTTTAGAACAAGTGCTTACAGTCAGAAACTGAGCAGAGGGGAGTGGGGGTGGGTGTGAGCAGTGGTGTGGAAGGAGATGGACAGGCCTGTTTTTTTTTTTCAACTAGGCTGAGAAGATCCAAATAAATGCAAGCCTTACCTCAAGACTGTACTACCTGATGGCTGTTAACCTTGAATGCTACGGGGTAAATTGTGTTAAGTTTCACTTCCCCTGAACATCCTCTAGAAAACCGTTCCTAAAAACTCTAGGCCCACATGAATTTGCCCTTCCTGGAATCCTATAGCACCATGGTTCTCAAACTCGAGTATGTATCAGACTCATCTGGAAGGTAGAGAGTGCATGGCATCTTGAGAGTTTAATAGGTCTGGGGTGGGTCCTGAAAATGTGCCTTTCTTAGAAGCTCCCAGGTGATGCGATGGTGCTGGTCTGGGGACCACATGTGGAGAATTACAGCTATTAACACACACACTCCTCTACATCACAATTTCAGGCTTTATTTGTATTTTGTCTGGAATGAGTCTGGAATTATTTTCTGCACGTCAGTTGATCTCAGGCAGATTCTGATTCCTTGGGGCAGGGGTTGTCTGTTTCGTCTTCCACACTAATTAGCGTATTGTTGGACATACAGTAAATGAAATATATATTGAGAAGAACTTCAGAGAATTTGGTTTTTACAAGCATATAGGGATCAACTAAAGTTAATTTAAGGATTCCCACATTTTGCAAAAGAGCATCTATTTTTTTTTTCGCACCATTCACATTTGCAGAGAAAAATCTTAATGTACTTCAGCCATCTCCCAACCTCATGAAAGAAAAGCTTCAGTCTTGATTTAGGAAAAAAAAAAAGAGTTCATTCCTTCATCCTTCCAAACAAGGTACAGTACAACTGACAACAATACACATTACTGAAAAACACAACGGCATTTTATATTGCTCACTACTCTTTAAATAAGTATAATCCAGATATTAAAGAAAGGAACTGCTAATCACATTAATGCATTACAGAAATCAAAATTAACTTACCACACAAAATAAATTAAAACATTAAATATTAACCTTTTCAGTGCAACATATACAGAAGTCAGAGTAACAAGTTCTAAAAAAAAAAAAGCATCAGGTTTGTTATAATAAGATAGTGAAAAGTTGAACACTTCAGTATTATTACACTAGGAAGAGGCGTTGTGTTCAGTACTGTGTGTGTTTACCATGAGACCTTTTAGAAAGCCTGATAAAATCAGTGGCTAGAGAACAGGTCTTCTATTGGAACATTAAGAACAAACATACGTGTTCTTCTTGTTTTTGTGATGTCCTCCTTTGTCCTGGGCTTTTGAATCACCCCCCTGCCCCCTCCTCAGCTGAGCAGGTTGGGAGAAATCAAAGCCCAGATCCCACTATGGGATCAGGATCTCCCGAACAGTGTTGGAGCCTCTTTGAACTGTTCCTGTCAAAATGGCCTGGAAGACCAGCCAGCGGTCCACGTGCACTGAAGCAGCCTGGACCCGGTGGAAGAGCAGCCAGAGGTACATGTGCACTGAAGCAGCCTGGACCCGGGAAACCTGAAGATGCAGACACGTGCTCCACCTGCATAGACCAGGCTCCCCAAAGCTCTGGAGGTGCACCTCCTCCCTCACCAATGCGGGTGGGGGTAATGTCAATTCTACCATCTCCTTTCATGGGAAAATAGAGTCTGGGGACATTCTGCCCCTCTCCTCTGCTGGCACACAAGTCTTGCTTGTTTACCACATGTGTTCAGATGTGTCTTCCCAATCAGGACTGGCTGCTGTATATCCTTCCATCTAGAAGAAGATGTTTCCTGCCAGCATGCTTAAAGAAGTCACAGCCTGTACAGCAGTGGGAAAATCCAGGCTCCACTGAAGATTTGGAAGCAGTCTCTCTCTTCCCCTGCCCCTTTTAAATGGGGGTTTTGCATTTCTCCTGAGACAGATATTGGAAACAGCTGTGTTCCCCATCCCCTGGTTTGCAGCTGCTCACCAGGTCAGATCTTGGGAACAAGTCCCTAATCATAATGAACTTGGCTTTGTAAAAAGCAAGGAAACACAGGGAACCTACAGAGTTGGATTAGAAGACGATTTTTAACCTGAAAAGGGGGCATTTTTATATCTAACCAAAGAAGTACCAATGCCACAAATGGCATAGGAATCCAATGCTTAGTGGCCATTCTGATTTCTGAGAGAGAAATCACTAAAGAAGCAAGGTTCTCATAACCTGGACATGGACAAAGGTCCGCCTTGATCCCAGCCTCTGCCTCCAACTCTCCCAGGGTGGCACACATTTGGGCCTGTGCACTGCATGGCTATATCAGCACTGGAAGCGGGGGGCACCGGCAGCTGTGACTGGAGCATTCACAGACACTAAGTATGAAGTCCCCATGGGAAATCAAGAAGGTTCTTGGTTCTCACCTCCTCACCCTTCTGCAAAGGCCCTTAGGTGCCTACAGACTGGACACTGATCCTTCCTCAGTAGGTGGAGAAAACCCCACAAGACATTCCCAATATCAGTTCTTGCTCTTTAAAGGCAACCAGACCTCAAACAGTCTCTAAAAGACTGAGGAAAGACTGTTCTAAAGTAAATATGTGATTTCAAGTTAAAAACCAATGATGCCACTCCACTTCCATTAGTCTCTCTATACCGGAATCAGACTTTCAGGAGAGCCCGATGAAAAAAGGGGGGGGGGGGGCGGCAAGCTGGGGTCCACAAACCAGTGTCAACTGCATCTCTGGGGGTGAAGCCCCAGCCCGCAGATCCGCTGCTGTAGGACCTGTGTAAGGAATGCGAACTTAAGCGTATATTCTCTCATGACTAGACCCCAGAAGCTATGTCAGTTACGCTGCTGGCGAACAGATCCCATTTCTAATCTCGGTGCTTTGGGTGCAGCGTCATTCAATACAAGTGCCAGAATTGCAACACAGGTCATATAATTTTCTTAACTGTGAGAAACACAGAGAAAATGCATTGAAATAGACATGCTGGGCAGAAGAATTCCAGCAGGACAAAATGACCTGGTAGGAATTTCAAGCTCACTTGACATATTTTAAAAGTCCCTTTCATGAAGTGAGGAGCTACAGGCACTGAAGGGTTAATAGGTAGAGATCTCCCATTTTTCAAATATTGGTGAATAAGAGTTCCCTCACATAAGGAGTTTACAAATTATTTCATTGTTTCCCTGTTTGCAAATTTTAATAACAATTCCTAGGGATGAGCTCCACCACGAAGTTGGAGTGAACCGGGGTTTCCCACAAGCAGGCCCATTGGGTTGGAGAGTACCCAGGAGAACAACTTCTCCTTCTCTGAGGGAAAAGCAAGACCCACGTGATGGAGGCAGCTTATTAAGAGTTTTTGTTTTAAAACAAAAAACAAAAACCTAGCATCCTGAATGGAAAAGAAAAATAAAATTACTGGAATATTTCTCCTAGTGCTTAAAAATAAATAGGAAAGTTCAATTTGTCCTTTTCAAAATAAAGCAACAAATCAACCAAGTAGCAACATGGAAAATAAGTGACTGGTCCCCTTTCATGGGTGCAACTCCAAATGCCTGTTGCTCTCTGCTAAAGCTCTATGTCTAAACAGATTCTCGGACGGCCCACCAGAAGGTTAATAGGTTTAATAAGAGCAGTGTAGTCACTGTCGTGTTTCCTCCTTGTAGATACACACACAGACTCTCTTCCTCTTCCTCAATAAGGTGCCAGGCCTCCACTGTAAGCTCTGCTAACTTTTCAGCAGGAATGTATCGTAGGGCATTTACCAGTTTTGTGTATTAAATGGCATGATCTCTGAACCCCAATCTTTGCTCCCATCAGTAACTCCTCCTCTTCTTCCATCTCCACCCATCCTGGTGCTTCCCCCACCACCGCCCCAAGTTTTAGCTGTCCCAAAGAGACCAGGCATTTCGAATCAGTCTAGTTTTTTGGCAAGCAATACATGGATCATTGATGTAGATGTCTGAAAGGCTTTTACACTTTTTACACTGACTTAAGAGATTAAAATAAATCATCATCCATCTAATAAATAAGAAATTAGCTCTGAGGACGGCAACAGCTCAGGAAGGTCTTCAACGTCATGTGTCCATGGAAGACACTGGGCTGCTTGAGGGTTTCCTGACAGAGGACTGGCATGCCTCCTCCTCCACTGGCATCTTCATGTAGCAAAAAGCAGTGATGCTTTTTTCCACCATTTTCCCCAAGAAGCAGATAAGAAAAAAAAACTGTAACAATTATAGGAACTCCAGTGTCAGGCACGATGGAGACTATTCTGGGGAGACGGGTCTGGTATCCGTAACTGGCAGAACACACCTACACACACTTGGATGTAGATGACGAAGCACATAGGTCATTAGGTAAATAGGAGGTCCACCCCGTGCCATTCATTTCTGACCAGTCTTTAAACTGTGGTCCACCGATTTCTTCTCCAGGTCACACCGGATAACCCCAAGCAGACAGAGTTCTGGACAGAATTTTGAAGGAAGGCCCACGTAAGACAAAAAGCCTGCACAGGTGATGGCAGGCAGAGAAGGAAAGGCCTGCTGGCCCAAGCCTGGCAGCCCTTGCTGTGCCGAACTCAAGAAGCCCTTTTTCCCTCTGGCTGCTCCAGGCCACCTGGCAGAACTCCTCCTCTGGGCTCTTCAGACCACTGGAAGGAAGGAAAAACAGGTTAAGCTCTGCAGGCCACACTCCAGCCAGGCTGGGAAAACTGGCATGGGACAGAAACTTGGGGATGCACCAGCCCAAGTCACTGGGTTCTCTCGGGCAGTCAAGTCCACATTCTGCTGGTTCGACCACAGGGGCAGTAGCTCCTGAATCTGTGCTTTCAGCACCAAAGGAAAGAAGGGAACAGGGACACACACTGTTGAAGGCCTTCATTCAACTGGAGGTGATTCAGCCCATCTGCTGCCAGTTCCCTCATCAGCAGCGGCTTAGTGGGCAGCTCAGGAGCTAGTCAAGGGCTCTGGCAGCAGAATGGCTTCCTCTAAGGCCATGGAAGAATAGACCCCCTTATTTCTCAATGGGTGGGCCCTGAGGGCCACCCCACTCCAGTACTTTTGCCTAGAAAATCCCATGGACGGAGGAGCCTGGTAAGCTGCAGTCCATGGGGTTGCTAAGAGTCAGACATGACTGAGCGACTTCAGTTTCACTTTTCACTTTCATGCATTGGAGAAGGAGATGGCAACCCACTCCAGTGTTCTTGCCTGGAGAATCCCAGGGACGGGAAGCCTGGTGGGCTGCCGTCTATGGGTCGCACGGAGTCGGACACGACTGAATTGACTTAGCAGCAGCAGCAGCAGGGTCCTGAGGGTATCCTCTGTGCCTGTCATGGGGAAGCAGGGTGCACCCAGTCCCCAGCAGCTCCTGAGTCCAGTCCAGCCTGGACATCTTCCTGCACTGGTCTCTCCCGGGTTCCCTGGAGGTGGAGTGTACCCATTGTCTTAAGAAGAGGGGCTTTAGCCTTGGCCATCTCTGCAAGGTCAGACCCATTGCTGGGTTTAAAGCCAACATTCTCTCAAAATGTAGGTAGAGAAGAAGTGACATTAACAAGAAATTTACTCCACCCTAAATGACTCTGCCAAGGTGCAGACTGAGGGTACAAAAATACTATCAATTTTCTTAAAAAGCCATACACAATTTTTTTCTATTGGTGTTAAAAGACCAAACAAAAATGTTTATCTTCATTAGCTCAATGCATGGTACCGCGAGGTAGTGGAGGAAACGGGAGTGGGGACTTCAGAGGCCCTGGGTCTCATCCTAGCTCCCCCAGGGACTCAGACCTTCCACACAGGTCTTTGGCAGACTCAGTTTACCCACACCCTCTTCAAGACTACTGCGAGGATCAATGAATTAGCACATTCCTAAACCAAACGAACCGCTCATGCACAATTACTATGGCTCTTGAAATGAAGATCAAGTAACAGCGGCCCCTTGCCTTCAGTTCCCTCCAGGTCAGACCACCAGGAGGCCTAAGCAGTGCAGCAGGCACTTTCTCCCTGCCCTTTCCACACAACCTTGAGCTGACTATTTAGTAGAGAAGCCACCCTCAGGTGGATGAGGCTGGGGTGATTGTCTCTTGACGAACCACTTCCTAAAAAGGAACGCTAAGTTTACGACAGTCTTTTTGGTCAAACAAGCATTCCAGAAACTCACTCATGTGTGACTTTTCAGAGCCTGTCTGGATTAATTTGCTATTTGACTCCAGGAGCCTGGAGCTAGGGATGCTTGGAGAAGGCTCTGGAGATGTGAGTCTGGCATTCTAGCCAGATGTCCAGTCTTTTTCACGGATGTTGGAGAAAATATTCATGGAACAATGGTAAGCTGAATGAAGATCACAAGATTCTAAGAGTTCAGAGTCCTTCAAGACCTTCTAAAAGCCGCATCTATCATTTCACTGCTGGGAAAGGGAAGATGATTTCTCAAGAGAAAGAGAAAGGACATCTGTTGTGTGTCTCCAGTCTGTGATACACCAGGTTCTTCATCTCAATACTTATTTAATTTGCACGACATCTTTTTAATGAGAAAACCAAGGCTCAGAGATGTTAAGTTACTTGTTAAAGGTCACACAGTCACAGGTAAGGATAACAGAGCCACCTTCTGAGGAAAAGACACATTGGAATAAACTGAATCTGACTTGGTAGGATAAATGTCCTCTTCTTTTTCTCCCTTCTTTCTGCTTCACCCTCCAAGAACTTCTGCCCTGACTTGAAACAGGCGGTCCTTTTCTCTACCCAACAGTGTCTCCTGAGGGAAAAGTCCTCCCTCGAGGCAGCCTCCTTACCTGTTTCTGAGTGGCAGCAAGCAGTCCTTCCCTTCAGGAGGGCGCTGGGCTTCTCATGCCGGCAGATGAGCGCCCGGCACCACTCACAGTGTTTTCGGACCTCGCAGCAGCTGCAAAGGTGCAGAGAACACGGGCTGGGTAGGAGCCTGGCAGGAGTGCCCAGCTGGGGCAGTGGCTGCCGGAGGGGCCTGCTGGGCAGCTCCGGGCTCTACTTATCCTTCCCCTGGAGCTTCCGGAGGGACAATCACAGCACAGGGCTGAGGGCTTTGCAAGGAGGTAGCCTTTGGGGCCACTTGCGGAAGGATCTGTTGGCCACCCCCAAAAGACCAGCTCTATGTGGCCGCTCCTCTCTGGGTTGGCCAAATAGGCTCCAGTTGACAGAGGGGACCAGTCATTCCACATCCCCCATCCCCACCCCGGTGGCCCAGCTGTTTGCTCCATAAAGCAGCAGTTGGGTCACTTAGAACCACTGTCAGGACTGGGCCAAAAAACCACTTCAGGCTGGCAGGGCTGCGTGGGTTCAGGATGGGGTCATCCATCAGGAGCAGCCAGCAAGCAGTAAAGCAGGGACTGTAGGTAGACTGTACGGACCCACGGAAGGAATGAAAGAATAAGCCAAGCAACTCCATGGCTTCAGATCTTTTTCTGAAGACTAACACTCTCTGGTCATGGCAAACTCATCCTCTCAGAGCACCTGCTACCCATATTTCCAGGGAATATTGGGCCAGTATTCTGGCCCAATACTGGAAATACAACCCTCGGGTCTGTCCCTTTGCAGAGCAATCCAACTGGGAGATATAGGCAAGCAAATGAGGCTAAGAACACCCGGAAAGGGGCTCAGGAAGGCTTCCTGGAAGATGCCAGGCAGCAACTGAGGTCTGGAGGAAGAGCAGAGGGAGTAACAGCAACAGTGGCTTTAGGATTTGCAGAGAGGAAGTGTGGCTGTTAACTGCACACAGGAGGCTTGGAGCCTTTCCAGTTCCCTCTGGAACCCCTGCACACCCCCATCACAATGGTGAAGACTCCAAGCCTTTGGCTCTGCTTCCAGTCAAGGCCCACTTGCTGGAGATCTCCCAGGCTGTGTGCCCTTCATACCGCTCAGCTTTCACCAAAATCCTTCTTCGCTTTGTTAACACCAATCAGACATCACAGCGGTAAACTGCCAAGGTGGCCCTGCTATCTGGGAGCGCTGCAGATAGCCCCGGGAAGGCAGGCAGGTGGGGGACCCGGCCTCAGGGGCAGTGAAGACTTACTGTATCAGCACACATGTGATGATGAGGACAGCCAGGGCCACGATGGAGACCACCACCAAGGCGGTGATGGCCTGCTTCTTCTGGCTGGCAGCCACCACGGCCAGGAGGTCTGCGTGTTCACAGCGTGCACCGACGTACCCAGAGTGGCAGCTGAGGAAGACAGGGACATCAGCACGCTCTCCAGGCAGAGGTCTCATTCACTGTACTCCCCAGGAGGACTGGACTGGAGAGACCCAAGCCCTACAAAAAAGCCCAAAGGGGCCCCTCCAGCCCTGGCTATTGGAGGCAAAGGTGTCGGTAAAATCGCCCCGACTCCCCTGCAGAGGCTTCTCTTGCTTGGAGAACGAGGTAACTCATCAGCTTATCTGCGGAGGCAAGGTGCTGCTGAAGCACTCTGTTATCATGGTTACTATGCCAGATCCTGGGGGAGTGAGGAAGGCAGCAAATGTGTCTAGGACGTGAAGCTCATTTTGGCAGTTCATAAAAAACCAGGTTATTTTTAAACTAAATGTGTGTATTCAGAATTCCCAGTGATGAGAGAAAGAAAACACGCTAAACCATCAGGAGACAAAGACTGTGGCTTGATTTTTATATTCTTTGTCAGGGTTAATTAGTCCTGCAAGCATTTACCAGGTGATCCAGCGCACAGGGGCACGTACTGGAGTAGAACCAGCAGCACTGTCTCGTAACTGTAGGGCCTGAAAAGCCCCAGGGGTCTTACATTTGTGATTCCCTTAATCTGGGGGCTTCCAGACCCCAGATGCCAGGAGTCACAGGATAAATACAGGGTATTTCCTGGAGGATAGCTTTTGCTCCATGTTAACAAAATCTTAATCATTTTAATGTTAAAAGAACAAGTACTGTATGGGTTTAAAATTAAGGCAAACAGGAGATGTTGCAAAAATGGCTGCCTAAGGCCACAGCCTGGGATACTGGAGCATACAGCTTCAGTCTCTAAGACTGCTTAATGGTAAAGTTTCCCACTGGTGCTCTTTATTCCAAAGCTCAATCGTTATGTACCTCATTTAAAGGCATTTTTAGTTTGAATTCAGGTACTTGCTTTCAGTTAAAGATTAATTTACATTTGACCCATGTTTTCTCATTTAGTTTGCACAGAAAAGTCAAGTCATTTGCTTGTGACCACCATGCCAGGGAGGCTCAGGAGGTAAAGAATCTGCCTGCAATGTGGGAGATCCTGGTTCAATCCTTGGGTCAAAGAGATCTCCTGGAGAAGGGAATGGCCACTCACTCCAGTATTCTTGCCTGGAGAATTCCTTGGACAGAGGAACCTAGTGGGCTACATAGGGTTGCAAAGAGCCAGAAGAGAGAGAAACATATTCCCAGATCTGTGGACCCCAGGGTCTGGGTTACGGCTCACTCAGCAGCTGCTGCCCCTGTATACTATCCAGGATTGGGATAAAAACACTGCAGATTAAGCTCTTGATCTTAAAACAGTAAAGGAGACTTGAGGTTCTAGGGCCAACAATGCAGGGTTCTCCGCAGACCTAAGGAGGGAGCAGGCTCTGGGGAGGAGGAAGATTCGGGAGCTCTGGCAAGAAGACTTTGCTTGAAAAAGGATCTGGACCACGGAAGTGTGAATAACAGCGCAGACTCTCACAGGCTCAGGCTAGGAGGGAGATGACTTCGGGGTGGGGATTATGAAACAGGGGCAAGTTTTTTTTTTTTTTTTTTTTTGGTTGGTTTTAATAACAGGATCACGTGAAGGCCAAAGTCAGGAAACAGCTCACCCTGTACGCAGGGGAGAAAACAAAGGCACTGGTCCCTTCCCACCAGGAGAAAGCTAAAGTGTGGACTGAACTTGAGACTGAGAGGCGATAAACAGCAGGCACAGGTAATGCACAAATGAAGCTGTGAGTGTCTACAGAGAATCTTGCAAAGGGTGCCACCTCCAGCCATTGTGAGTTTTCACTCTGCACCCTGATGGCTCTCACCTGGGTTGTGGGCTTCCTCCTCTTTTCATTTAGCATCCAACACCCCATATCTGCAGGACCCTGATCTACCCCCTCTACTTTATCTTCTGTCACTTAGATTTCAGCCAACCCATCAGTCCTCCACCCCCCAGTGTCAACTAAACTAGTGCCAGCACATAGACACTCAGGACACACACCTGTTTGTGAATGAATGAGTGAATGAATGATTACCTTCCCCTTGTCCATCTCAGCTACTGCTACCTTCTCTGCCTGCAACATTATTCCTCACTTCCTTCCTCAAACTCCATCTCAAAGACCACATTCTCCAAGAAGATATAATTTGAAGACTCATTCATTCATCCATCCATCCATTTTCCAAAGCTCTTTCCATGGATCTCTATAGCCTGTCTTTCCCTAAAGGCCCTCAGGACAATGCCCACCTCTGTGACTGCCCTTCCTGCCAGCTTCACTGGAAGCCAGCATCCAGGCTCCTACAGGCAAGACGGAGCTCTACAAAATTTCTGGTGAACCACTGAACAGAAGAGGGTTGGGGAGCCTGGGCTTTGTTAGATGTCTAACCAGGAATTGTGGCCAAGTCAATGAGACGTCTCTGTAGTTGGGTGTTGGTGTTGTTTCCTCCTAGGGAGGAGAGTGTGATGACAATTTGCACAGCCATTATAAAGATCCAGGCCATAGGAGAGGCAATTTCACCCAGCTTAAACTCCTCTAATCCACAGGCTCTGGAAAGGAGGATTCAAACATCTCCTCAATTGCCTCAACTGCTTAGTTCTGGAAACCCTGCTGCTGCTGCTGCTGCTGCTGCTAAGTCACTCCAGTCGTGTCTGACTCTGTGCGACCCCATAGATGGCAGCCCACCAGGCTCCCCTGTCCCTGGGATTCTCCAGGCAAGAACACTGGAGTGGGTTGCCATCTCCTTCTCCAATGCATGAAAGTGAAAAGTGAAAGTGAAGTCGCTCAGTCGTGTCTGACTCCTAGCGACCCCATGGACTGCAGCCCACCAGGTTCCTCCGTCCATGGGATTTTCCAGGCAAGAGTACTGGAGTGGGTTGCCACTGCCTTCTCCGCTGGAAACCCTATGAACTAACAAATCAATGCTGGGGACTCCAAGAAATCCTATTTAAATAAAAGAGTGGGAGCCTAGTGCTAATTACAACATTAGCTTATTGAAGGCTATGCTAAACTCCTACATGAATCATCTCTGTTAATCCCAACAGTAACAACTGCATGGGGAAAGAGGGTGGGGAGTGGATTCTAGAGTTTAAAAACTAAGGATCTTAACTGTGAAGGAGACCTTTCTGGTGTAATGCAAATTGATTTGGAAGATACTCTGGGATATTGATTCAATGGCAAACTCACAAACCACATAGCAAAAGGGAAGATGGGCTGCTGACTGCCCTGTAAAGAGGTCTTTCTGCTGTGGGTATAGCAAATTGCAAAGATGCCCCCAAACAATGCCATCTTAACTCATCAGGAAAGACAGCCCCCAGACTGAGTCACACTTTGCTGACTTTCTTGTTCTTCCTAACATGTGAGTGCTGGGCCCTTCACAACCAGCCTTGCTTCAGAACTGCTCCAGTGGAGGTCCGAGCCTCTTTGACCCCTTAGGGTCACAGCTGCAAACATTCAAACCCCAGTCTCATTGAAATAGGGTGCTCAGCGTGTTTATGAATGAAACCTTCCCTGGTGAGGCACAAGAATTACATGAGTTGTTGCCAAATATTGGGTTGGCAAAAAAGTTCATTTGGATTTTTCTGTAAGACCTTTTGGCCAACCCAGTACATGAGACTCTAGGTCACGGCCTAGGTGAGCTCTTAGAGTGGCGAGTCTTAGCACCAAGCAGCCCAACTGCAGTGGGAGGCAGAATAGCCTGTGGCCTAGATACTCAAGCTCTTCCCAGGACCTCGAAGATCAAAGCCTCTGAAAACGGGGCCTGGGTGTCTTAAAGAAAAGGCTGAAGGTATTCTGATGAAGCCAAAGTTGAAAGCCACCATGAAGGCTGACCAGTGAAATCAACTCTAGCTGCACATTGGAATGGCCTGGGGAGCTTGGAAAAAAAAAATCTTGATGTCCAGGCCACACCCCAGACCAACTAAGTCAGAGTCCCTGGGAGTAAGGACTGGCATCAGTATTTTTAAAGCTCCCAGATGATTCCATTGGGCAGCCAGGGTTAGACTTTCTAAGGCAATTTAGACTTGCTGGTTTGGGGATGGACAGAGGTCCTTTTTTTCCCCCATCACTCATTTGGAATATAGGCAGCCTTCTCAGTTGCTCTTTACTGGGGCGGGGGGGGGGGGGGGGGGGGGGGGGCCAAGAAAAGGTTTGGTTACAAACATTTTTTTTAAATTTCCTAAGCTTCTACTAATATTAGGCTTAATTATGCCAATTATTGTAGCATAAATCACACAGTGAGGGGAAGCATCACCTCACCTGGTCACAAATGACTCACGCTTGACTCAGCTGCTGTCTTGACCTTAGGTAGGCACCAGATCCCACCTGGCTGCACATCAGAATCACCTGGGAAGCTTTGGAAAATGCCAAGGCCATGGCCACACCCTTGGAGATGCCCCTGACCAATTGGTCTGGGCACCCAAGTGACTCTAATGTGTGGCCAGGCCTGAGAACCACTGAGGCAGAACGGTCATTTAAGCTATAGACTCGAGAGCAACACTCCAAAGTCTGCCCCTTTCCCCTCTCTCCCCTCTCTCCCCTCTTCCTCTCTCTCTGGGCATTTCCCTAGGGTGGGAGCTGTACAATGGGTCTTCTCATTCAGGTGCAGGAGAAACCCGAGATGCAGCACCTCTGTTTAAGAAAGGAATCTGAATAAAATAGGAATTATTCTGTCACCACGGGGAATGGCAAATGTGTAAGCCTGAACATTTTTTTATACCATTTGATTATTCAATTTCATCTGTTGAGAGTGGGTATTGTCAAACACAAGGAATGCTGAGTTTGTCTTCATAATTTTGAAAATGAGCCTCTGGAATCATATACAGGCTGTTTTCCCCAAATAAGAACCGAAAAGAAAGTAATGCCCCAAAAAAGACAGGGCAAAGTGCAGCACAGGAGGGGCAAGGATCCTGTCTGAGCTGAGAAGCCGTGGTGGCTGAAGATGAGGGGCAATGTGCTCCAACCAGGGGGTCCCTGGGACCTTCTCTGCTGTGTGCTGATTCAGTCTGGAGGTGGCTTTGGTGTTTTCTTAGGAGCAAACGACAATAATTAAATTATGAACAATATGCCTCTCTTTCTCCTCTGTTCAGGGCTTTCAGACCTTCTAGCCCTGTCCAGTTGCCCAGTTTTTCCCCCTAAGTCCCCTTTGCACCTGGTTCACAGTGCCTTTTAAAATTTTAAGGAAATGGTGATAATGCATGTAAGCTGTGCTCTTACAATTTTTTTTTCTTCTTAAGGAAAATATCCTCTAATTAGAAAAATAATGGTTCTAAGCAAATTGGAAAGTACATAAATTATAAGAGAGTGGAGAGAAAAAGAAAGTTCACATTACTGCACATCCGACCACCTCAAAGTCGGACAAGTAAGTACTTCTATATAGTTTTCTTAACATAGTTAAGATTTTTTTACAAATATTATTTTGTATCAATTTTTCAATTGATCAATCAATTGTATACAAATTGTACAATTTGTATCAATTTTTGTATCAATTTGACATCTCTTCACCATTTTACTATGTCATTAGAAACATTCAGGAGCTGTTTGAAATGGTTGTAAAGTAATTTATACAGAGTTTGCTTCACTGAACCCTTACCATTTAGACTGCATCCAATTTTGATTTCATAAATAATGCCAGTGGCTTATCTTTGTGTATATACTTTGCTTGCATTTGAGATTACTTCCTCGGGATAGGATCCCATAAATGGGCACAGCATGGTATATAGACTTGGAGCCAAATTGTCATGGGTTTGAATCCCATTCCCCACTTTATGCCTGTGTGACCTTGAGCAAGTTACTTAACCTCTCTGTGCCACTGATTCTGTGTCAGTAAAACACAGAGTAACAAAACTTACCTCATAGAGTTATGAGCATTAAACGAGTTAACATCTTGTGAAGTGCCTGACACAAAGGAAGGGCTGTATGAGTGCTAAAAATGTAAATAAAAGAAAGAGAGCATTTTAAAGGCTCTTGAGAGACACTGTCTTCATAAACAATGATGTACTCTCTGGCTGGAGGCTAGTGTTCTGAATTTCAGTCAAGGCTTTTGGCATGGACCCTAAGATAAAGTCTTTAATATGGGGGCCAAGGACAAAGTTGACCAACAGTTAGGGACTAAGGTTTTAGAAAAATATTTATACCAACTTGCCTTAACCGTGGAGAAAATCCACAGGGTTGCGGTAGGAGTGGGGACACTGAGCCGCAGGACACTTGTACTGGGTTTACCCATCCTTGGCCTTGGGGTTTCCCTGCTAGCTCAGCTGGTAAAGAATCCTCTTGCAATGCAGGAGACCCTGGTTTGATTATTGGGTTGGGAAGATCCCCTGGAGAAGGGATAGGCTACCCACTCCAGTATTCATGGGCTTCCCTGGTGTCTCAGATGGCAAAGAATCCACCTGCAATGTAGGAGACCTGGGTTCCATCCCTGGGTTGGGAAGATCCCCTGGAGGAGGGCATGGCAAACCACTCCAGTGTTCTTGCCTGGAGAATCCCCATGGACAGAGAAGCCTGGCGGGCTACAGTCCAAGGGGTCGCAAACAGTTGGACACGGCTGAGTGACTAAGCACACATTCTTGGCCTCAAGAACAAGATTTGCCATGACCTATAGCCTCTCTGCTTGGGGCACTTGGGGAGGAGTGTACTGGAGGGGTAGGGGCTTCCTCATGGCACATGGTCTACTCGACTTTCACTGTCCCTTCAGCAGGACCTGAATCCTTCAGCTGTGGTCATGGTTAACAATGTACTGATCACAATGGTGATGGTGCTGATGAAGGCTGCTCTTATACTCTGCTGGGAACTGGGCTTGAATGTTCTCCAATGCTGTAACAGCATCTTATGTAGTAATTCAACAGATGAATGGATGAAGATGTGGCACATATATACAACAGAACACTACTCAGCCATAACAAAGAAATAAATAAGTCATTTGCAGGAACATGGATGCAACTAGAGGTTATCATACTAAGTGAAGTAAGTCAGAAGGAGAAAAGGCAAATACCATATGATATCCCTTATATGTGGAATCTAAAATACGGCACAAATGAATTTATCTACAAAACAGTAACAGACTCAGAGACAGAACAGACTTGTCTGTTGCCAAGGATCAGCGGGTGGGAGAGGGATGGACTGGGAGTTTGGGGTTAGTAGAGGCAAACTATTACACAAAGAATAGACAGACAAGTCCTACTGTATAGCACAGGGAGCTCTATCCAATATCCTGGGATAAACCATAATGGAAAAGAATATAAAAAGAATACAAACATGTATATAACTGCTACTCTGCTGTATAGCAGAAATTAACACAATACTATAAGTCAACTCTACTTCAATAAACAATAAATTTAAAAATAACTTTCTGTGATGATGCAAATAGTGTCTGTATGTGTGGCATCTAATATAGTAGCCACTCGCTGCCCAGAAGTACTAAGTTCCTGAAATGTGGCTAGCGAGACTGAAAAATGAAATTTTAATTAAATAAGTTAAATAGCCTCACATGGCTAGTGGCTCCTATCTTGGACAGCAAAAACTCTACATGCGTTATGGTCACTGGGGCCTCCTTACAATCCTGAGAAATACTCATCTCCCCATTTATTTTTTAATTTTAATTTTATTTTATTTTTAAACTTTACAAAATTGTATTAGTTTTGCCAAATATCAAAATGAATCCACCACAGGTATACACAAAGAAACTGAGGCTTAATGGTCCTAGGTCACTTGGGTCTGTCTGACCTTGAAATTTATGCCTTTAACTGCTGTGTGACCCTCAGTATCTGCTTCCGGTGAGGGCAGAGAGAAGGCGTGCACTTCCTCAAGATCTGTGGTTGGGTGATGTCCTAACTTCTCCCCCGAACCCCACCACCTGCTGGTTGTTGAGGTGAAAGATCTACATGAAGTGGCTTAAGTACCAGCAGGAAAACCGCCCCCAACCCCAGTCTCTCGGGAGGCATGTTCCCATTTGCACGGGCAGCCTGCGGGCTTACTGAAGGCGGTCACCCCTCTCTGGGTGTTCGACTGTTCAGATCCCAGTGGATGGCTCTGTGGCCAGAGCCAGGTGGAATATTTTCCTTGGCCAACAGCAATGTGCTTTCACACTTTGCTGTGGGAAAGTCAGGGAGTTCAGTCACCGAGGGGCAATTTGGGCTGTGAGACACTTCAGCAAATTGCCACGGGCTCCCAACACTGGAACCCTGAAAACCTGTCACCTGGGTGGCTTTCTTCAACTGTTTTCCTTTGTTTGAAGGTTCCTGCAAGCAGCAGACCAACACTTTGCAGAAATTGCCTCAGGGGAAAAAAATGGTGCTTGAGTCCTAACCTTGCATTTCTCTGGTTTTACTAACTGCCTTTGGAAATTCTTCGCCTATTTGTTTTCTAAAGTGGTTGGTGCCTAGCAGGGATTTATTAAAGAGAGACCAAAAAAATGCAATCTAGGGTTCATGTGGAGCATAAATATTTCAGGATGATGTTCACTACCTTTGGCAATTTCTGACTAGTTATTTAACTTTTTTTCTTAATTTCATATTTTAGTGTGAGATGCCATTTTAACTCTGGAGACCCAAATACTAGTGTTCTTATGGAAAACAAAGCTTAAGAGCCTACAGTATTTTAGAAAGAACTCCCTCTTTTCAGACTATAATCTTTGGCCCCTGTGGGTTTTCCTTGTAAATTCATGACTGACATGCCCTTAACCTCAAGGTTTGTGAGTTTTACTGATAGAATGAGTGTGTCAGTTCCCCCAGAGCTAGGGCGGTTCTTAAGAGCAGGAACAGCAGGCTTTGCTTTCTCTGCACAGACACAGAATTTCTGATCTAGTGGCAATGAATGAATTAGAACACTCTTCTAAGTACTGAAAGTACAAAAAGGTATAAGGTATGGTCCTGCCCTCACTGAGCTTAGAGGCTCATGTCGCGACAGAAATGATCAAAGCTGGCAGTTGTGAGCAGAAAAGAAGGGCGACAGGATGATGGACTGGCCGCAGCTTCCGTGTCAGGGAGCAGTGGGCAGAGGTAGAAACTGGGGAACCGGAGAGGGCAGGCTGTGCTCCAGAGAAGCTGGGTATCTGCTTGGAGTTGTAAACCTGACTTCCAAAATGCAAGCAATTAATTAAAACCACCAAAGAATAATTCAGGTTCATCTACTGCTACATGAAACACGTCTGCGTGCCAAGACCCAATGGGGAAACTGAGGTAAAGACAAGGTAAAATCTTGCATGGCCATGCCTCCCCAGAGACGGTCAGCTTCCCCAAACTGCAAAAGCAGATTCTATAGACTCTGCCCTTGACCCAGAGGAAGGAATCCTTGAGAGTCTGTGCTCAGGGCAACAAGGTTGGGAATGACCCTGACGTTCCCCTGGAGGAAGGTTTGCCTGCAAAGGGGCAGTGCCAGTACCCTTCCTGGAAACAAAAGCTTAGCTTTTTGAGGCGAACTCTGTGAGGCTGAGGCAGAAAGAGTGCCCTCTGGGGCAACAAAACAGAACATGGGTTTGGGGGGCTAGAACTGATGGGACTGAATCCCAGCTCCACTGTATATGGGCTCCGGGACTCTGGGCAAGTTGCCTAACTTCTCTGAGCTTTAGTCTTCTGATTTACACAATAAGGGCGAGAATCTCTACTTGAGAGGAAGGATGAGAGAACGGCATGCGTCACTGTATGCAGAGCTGGGGCTGGCACACAGCCACAGTTTTTACCCAGAGCTCACTATTATCATTTATAGTAATAGTTACAGTGTGAGTGGGGAGAGAGGCGGCCAGCTGTCCAGAAAACCAACATTGATGGCGTGTAAATGTGATGGACAATGATCTCCTTGAGCCAAAAGCAGAGCTTGGCACCCAGACTGAGGAGAACAAGAGCGCCCCCCACGCCCCACTCTCAGAAGGCTTCCACCAGCCAATGGGGCTCAGCCACAGGTCGGGTTATCGCTCTGGGTCTCTGCTGACCCAGGCTCAAGGCTGCCAGCTCTCAACATTTAGAACAGCCCCTGATCTGCTGGAAACACTAACTTTCTGACACAATTTTGGCCAGAACTGTCCTCTCTCTCCAAAGAAGACCCTCTCATCGCATAGCCGGGGGTGGCCTGAGGTCTTGGCACTAGACGTGACTGGAAGGAAGAAGACCCTCCACCTGCTGCACTGGAGACTTCCTGAGATCTGGGCTAAAAAGTCGCGCTTCCTTCAGGGCCAGTGTTTTTCCACAATGATCGGGCAAGTAACAAAAACAATCCTATCAGTCCCCAAGGTTCCCATGTGTATTTTCATAAGAGTGGTAATCATGAATGACAGTGACTCTTGTCATCAGTGTGCTTTGTATTTATGGGGTGGGCAGGAGGGCTCTTGGCTCTGCAGATGTGACCTGGGGCCTTATCCAGTTCTCCTGGAGGAAGGTGGCCAGTGTGCCCCTCCAAGTGAGGCCCAGAGGCACCCCAAGGGGCCACTGCACAGTCTCACATAGCTGCACCTCAGGAAAAGGAGAGTCCTACCCACCACAGCTTACTATGGCAGGCTCTCCCAGTCCCCTCGGCTACTCCTGATATCCTTCAGCATCGTGGATAAGAAAGCAGCTTTAGGAGTCAGACCAGCCAGGTCTGAATGTGCACTCTCCTCTGTGATCAGGGCACAACCTCTCCATGCCCTAGGGTCATCATGAGAATTACATGAGTTAACATGTGGATCATGCTTAGAACAGTGACTGGCATGAAGCAAAGCTCAATAAACACTGGCTTTTTATTAACATTTAGTATTATTTACCAGTACCAGTGGCTTCCCAGGCAGCGCTGGTGGTAAAGAACCCACCTGCCAATGCAGAGACGTGTGTTTGATCCCCCAGGTTGGGAAGATCCCCTGGAGGAGGGCATGGCAAGCTACTCCAGTATTCTTGCCTGGAGAATCCCCATGGACAGAGGAGCCTGGCAGGCCATGGCCATAGGGTCAAAAAGAGTTGGACATGACCAAAGTGACTTAGCACACACACACTGGTACTATTAGGTTGGATCATATGAAATTGCTGACTTCTATTTTCCACCTATAAAAATGGCATTTTCGTAGAGATGGATGGTTCTTAAAGGGGGTGGAGGACAATTTTGCCTCCTCCACAAAGCCCCCCACCCCAGGGTACATTTGGTAATGCCTGGAGACATTTTTGATTGCCACGACTGTTGGGGGAAGTGGTACTGGCAACTGGGGGGTAGAGGCCAGGGATGCTAACATCCTTCAGCCACACAGGCGTGCCCACACAACAAAGGGTTTACCCAGCCCCAAATGTCCACAGTGCCAAGGCTGAGTACAGGGCCAACTTACAGTATTCCCCCATGTACAGGTTAACTTTCTTGAAACATCTCTTTCCCAAACTGATGGCTCCCACTGGCTAGAGAATAAAGGCTCACTTCCAACAGGCCCTGGCCTCCAACTCACCTGCAGGTTTGTCTCCTCCCTGCTGTGGCCACACTGACCCATAACAGTATAGTATAGCTAATAAAATAAGCTGGAAGTGAATGCAAAGGGTTGGGATGCATGAGTGTCAAGGCCTGGAGTAACTTCTCTGCTTTCCCCATCAGCCTAAGTCCAACACCTGCTCTAGAAGGCTTTACTTATGTGCCTTTCTTGCCCAGTTGGGCTGACCACTGCAATCACTGCTGCTGCTGCTAAGTCACCTCAGTCGTGTCCAACTCTGTGCAACCCCATAGATGGCAGCCTACCAGGCTCCCCCGTCCCTGGGATTCTCCAGGCAAGAATACTGGAGTGGGCTGCCATTTCCTTCTCCAATGCATGAAAGTGAAAAGTCAAAGTGAAGTCGCTCATGTCCAACCCTCAGAGACCCCATGGACTGCAGCCTTCCAGGCTCCTCCATCCATTCGATTTTCCAGGCAAGAGTACTGGAGTGGGGTGCCATTGCCTTCTCTGATTGCAATCACTGGTGGCTTTTAACTAATGTTATTCCTGGGTCCCATTCCTAGAGATTCTGATTCAGTGGGTGTGGGTGGGCTCAGCTATATTTTAAGAAGCAAGCCTCCCTGCACCCCACCCCCGCCCCGCCTCATGCTGGGCCTGCTATGCCCATCTTTGTTCCCAAGTTGTTCTGTCCTGTTGCCAATCAGGCATACCAACCCTTTGTGTGCCCTTCTGGCTTACTTTATTAGCTGTGCGGTAAAGATGCCGGAGGGCACAGACTTCATCTCAGAGATACTGGCCACTCAGAGGGATCTAACCCAGTGTCTTGCTCTCCAAAAATTCTAAGTAGTGAATTAAACTTGAATTCAAGATTAGGAGTTTGGGATTAAGAGATATATACTACTATATATAAAATGGGTAAATAATAGGGACATACTGAATAGCCCAGGGAACAATATTAAATATCTTATAATAACCTATCATGGAAAAGAATCTCAAGAAGAATACATGTATTATATATATAAGTATATAACTGAATTGCTTTGCTACACACCTGATACTAACACAACACTGTGAATCAACTATTCAGGTGCGCTCAGTCATATCTGACTCTTCTGCAACCCCACAGACTGTAGCCTACCAGGCTCCTTTGTCCCTGGGATTTTTTAGGTAAGAATACTAGAATGGGTTGCCATTCCCTCCTTCAGGGGATCTTCCCCACCCAGAAATGGAACCCTCATCTCTGGTGTCTCCTGCATTAGCAGGCAGGTTCTTTACCACTGAGCCACCTGGGAAGCCCAAGTCAACTTTACTTCAATTAAAAAAAAAAAGGAAAAACCTCACTTGAATCCAGGAAGTTTTAGACTTTGCTGAACCCAGGAGCCACCTGAGATGCTTGTTAAAAATGCAGACACCCAGGCTCCACGTCCTAGGAATCCAGCCTCAGTGCCTCTGGGCCGGGACCAGCAGGGTTGAAGCAAGGTGTCCCTCAGCCCACTGTTCTGATTCTCCATTATGTTTGGGTCCAGGGTTCTCAGGCGGCTCTGGCATGGCTTGTGGAGGTAAATGCTGTTTTAAGTGGTGGCTGGGATGCCTGCAGCCCCAGCACTGCAGACCATAGGGGACACTTACACACACGCTGGCTTCTCCTCCTGCACCAAAAACCTGCAGGTTCCATGGAAGCAGAACTGACTGTGGGAATCTGGGCAGTCATTAAAATGGGACACCACAGCTGCAGCCACGGGCGGGTCTGCTGGGGAGAGAGAAGACATTCGGCTCAGATTCAAGGCACAGCAAGACATCCCACAGGTCCCCACCCCCGTGGAGAAGGAGCCCGGATGGCTGGGGTTTCTAGTCCCTACCAGCATCTCCTCCTCAGCTCTCATGAATTATCTAACGGCCAGTCCAGAACCTGCTTGTGAGCTTTCCAGGGGGCTTTACTTACTTAGCTTTGTATGAAACAAAACAGTCTCCCCCAAAGCCTCAGTGTAATTCAGATATATCACAGCAATTTTACTATTTAAAGCCTATTCCCCAAGAATGACCTAATTTTACTTCTGCAAAATGACAGAGATCATTTTTTAAAAAGACAGCCTCCATAAAAATCTGTTTTAAAGGCAAGAAACTGAAGAAAGTTACAAAAAAGTACTATTTAACCATTCAGTTGATGCTGAGGAAGAATTACGATGCAAAAAGATGTTCATGATATATAACTGTAAGAGAAGCAGTGCGTTTCCAATGTGGTCTACATAGTATGAGTCTATGCAAACACACAGAAATTTAGACCTGAAGAAGTCTGGGAACGATTTACAGAAACATGGTGGCCGGGTCTCTCTGGGGTGGTGGGATCAGTTGTGATCATGACATGAAGATGACTTAATGCATCCAAGTCCATCTGGGAGTGGCACAGGCAGGGCTGGGAAAGCCAGGGTGGCGGTAGGGAGAGGTAACAGAGTCAGGTCCACTCAGAGCTCTGTGACTCTCAGGAGCTTGGGCCATCATGAGACTTCTCAGGCTGCTCAGAAGCACTGTAAGGAACCACACGTCACCTACTGACCAGCCCAAAGGGATTTATTAGGCTCCAGTAGTCCTGTTTTGTCCAAATAACCCTTCAGACACAGTAGGTAGCTATTTCAAGATGGCATGACAGATGTTTTTGTTGCATCTTTCAAAAGGTTCTCTTATATTTGTGTTTGGGCATTTAGGGAGTAGGTCGTTTTCATATATTTTGGGGGTGGAAATATATGTGCATGAGCTCTTGTGTTTTTGAGTGAATTAAACTCCAATTTCATATTGTAAGATTTTCAACCATCATGAAATAGTAAACTCATGTTGCTATCTATTTATGATTTGCTTCTAGAAGTATCACAATTTTGGAAAACTCATAATTCTAATGGAAAAAACAGAGCCTAAAAAGTACAGCTTTGATGCTTTCAAATTATGGTGCTGAAGGAGATTCTTGAGAATCTCTTGGACTACAAGGAGAATAAACAAATCAATCCTAAAGAAAATCAACCCTGAATATTCATTGGAAGGACTGACGCTGAAGCTCCAATACTTTGGCCACCTGATGTGAAGAGCTGATTCAATGGAAAAGAGCCTGATGCTGGGAAAGATGAAAGGCAAAGGGAGAACGGGGAGGCAGAGGATGAGATGGTTAGATAGTGTCACCACCTCAATGGACATGAAATTGAGCAAACTCCAGGAGATAGTGAAGGACAGGTAAGCCTGGCGTGCTGCAGTCCATGGCGTCACAAAGAGTTGGACATGACTTAGCGATTGAACAACAACAGAAAAAACAGCAGAATCCTTGATGCAGAGCCCTTAGAGGTCATGACCTTGGGCTGAGGAGGCAGAAAGACATGGATTAGGGTCCTACCTCTGCTGCCTGGATGCCATTCTGAGCTTCCACCTCTGTGAGACAGCGAGTCCTCTGCCTCATGGTGGCTCTGAGGTTGAGCGAGGCCAAGCGTATTAAGTACTGTGCTCACTGTTAGCTCTTCTGTTACCAGCATCCACAATCCTATGATGCTAATGAGTCCCACATGTGACCAGACCACTCTAGTATATAATCTCCTCCTCTCCCTGTAAGTTCACTGCAGTGCAACTAAAAGTCCAGGGGTGCCTTTCATTCACTGAAGATAGTGATTTTCACATGTGAAGACCAGCAGAGAAGCCCAAAGCCAGGTGAAGGTGGCAACCCAGGACAGGTGGCCAGCCCTGCTCCTGCCCGCAGCACGTCCCTGCCCAGCAGTCACCTCTAGGACACGAGGGCTGATTACAGTTACCTGTGAGTCCTGGGCCCAGGTGGTTCATGAGTGGCTTGGCCACTTGCTGACAGCAGACACTGGGATGATAAGTTGAGGCTGAAAGTGTCTGCTGCAGGTCACATAACCAGCACTTCTGTGCTCACTAAACTCGTCAAGGGGCAAATGTGGAGAGAAGAAGGGACTGGAGACCAGTGGATCTAATTTGATTAGATGTCGAGAAAGGCTTTTGATAAGCTCTATAAAAGGCCTTTTAGACAACCCTCTCCAAGTGGCTATTGCGAGTCCCTTGTCAGGGCTCACAGCCAGGCTCCTTCACGTGTGATCTGTGGGCCGACAGCTTCACATCCCTGCAGCTTGTCAGAAAGCCAAGTTGCTGGGCCCCACCCTAGACTATGGGATTAGGATCCTTGGGGTGGGGCCTAGGAATTTGTGTGACAAGCTGCCCAGCCCAAGTGATTTTTTTTTAAAGTCAGGTTTATTGAGACAGAATTGACATACAGTACCTTTTGCCCTCCAGGTGATTCTGATGGGCACTCATCACCAGAACCAAGCTAGTGTCATCAGGAAACAATGGAGAGAGACAAGAGGCCTCTCAGAAGAGTAAAACAACAGGGCTCCTGAAAGGGACACTTGATGGAGCCGATCATCTTCCAGCTCTCCAAGCTCCTCTGTGATACTAAAGCCTAGAATCCGCTGATGGTCTTGGTGGTGAAGTGTCAGGTCAACAGAAACATATTAAAAGGAACACTTGGAATCTGTCTGTGGGAACACTACTCCCCAGAGCTGATGAGGCAGGAGGAGACTCGGTGTGGCGATCTTGTTTAACCTGTATTTATGGATATTTTGCCTCATCTCATAAATGACTTGAGGCTTTATAAAAATAGGTACCACAGAAAGGAGATGCAAGTGGGAAAGGTGTGTGTGTGTATGAGAGAGAAAGAGAGAGAGAGAGAGATGGAGAGGGAGGGAGGGACTATTGGGTGGGTCGGGGGGAGGAGAAAAGATACACGGAAAGGACACAGGGAAGGAGAGACAGAGATGGAGATGGGGGGCGGAGGAGGGAAGTGGGGGAAAGAGGAAGAAACAGAAAGAGACAGACTGGCAGTGAGAATGGGAAGGGCAGAGCAGACAAAGGAATACAAGGGCAGGGGTCTAAAAGAACCAAGAAGTCAGGTATCAGGTTACACATGAAGACACATCAGAGGCCTGAGCACATGCTGATGTTCCATGCCTCCAGGCCATCTAAGCAAGGATGCATACAGTCCATTAGATAGAAATGCACCCATTTTGCTGGAGAAGGCAATGGCAACCCACTCCAGTACTCTTGTCTGGAAAATCCCATGGATGGAGGAGCCTGGTAGGCTACAGTCCATAGAGTCTCGAAGAGTAGGACACCACTGAGCTACTTCACTTTCACTTTTCACTTTCATGCATTGGAGAAGGAAATGGCAACCCACTCCAGTGTTCTTGCCTGGAGAATCCCAGGGACAGAGGAGCCTGGTGGGCTGCCGTCTATGGGGTCACACAGTTGGACACGACTGAAGTGACTTAGCAGCAGCAGCAGCAGCATCCATTTTGCATATGCAGGACAGGGTCAGCTTTGCCCAAGTCTATGGTCAGAGGGTAATTTCTACAGCTGCTTTTGAAGGGGACTTCAGGTGTTATGGGGAACGACATCTTCCAGGAAGACAGGGCAGAGACACTTGCCAATGTCACCGTCTGCTGTTCAACAGCTAAGAGCCAAAGAGCCCAGGCGATGGGGAAACTCCCTGCCCTTGTCACAGTGATGAAGACGAACACCTGCTGGTTTGCTCCCTGCAGTCAGAGAGCAGGATGAGGTGGGGAGTCTGATGCTTAGAAGGTAGCCTCCTGGTCTTCCACAACCCACTGTTCTGACTCAACCCCCAGTGCTGAGGGGACCAAGGGATGCTAGGTGATGATCATGATCACTAAAATATTGTTTATTTTAAACCCCCTTTTCCTGACTACAAAAATGATACATCACTGTGGAAACCTTTTGTAAGTGCCAATGTAAAATAAAAAACATTTTCGAGAATAAAACTCATCCTTAATCCACCACTTTGGGAGAACTGGGCTTGCCTGGTGGCGTCGTTGTTAAAGAATCTGCCTGCAATGCAGGAGACCCCGGGTTGATCCCTGGGTTGGGAAGATCCCCTGGAGAAGGAAATGACAATCCACTCCAGTATTCTTGCTTGGAGAATTCCATGGACAGAGGAGCCTGGTGGGCTACAGTCCCACATTGCCTGTGCGCCTGCACACACACACACACACACACACAGAGACATACTCATGAAAACTTTTTATTTCTATTCTGTCACATGAGCTTGACCTCACATGACATCCCAAACATTTTAAGAGTGAGCATTTAGTTTAAGGTCTGCATTGGGTGCCATCCTGGTGCTTAACCCCGAGCAGCTCAATGTGTGCAGTGAGGGTGGGTCCTGTTTCCAGTCCAATGGTTCTGGGGGTGTGTGACCTGTGCTGGGGAAATGGATGGAGAGGACGAGACCAGACATGGTCCGAGGCTGGGCCACCTCCTGGCCCTCTGCACTTGCAGCAACCTCAGGGGGCAGCCTGGCTAAGCCTCCTGGGCTGAGAACCCTAAAAGCCCTATGCAGCATGCGAAGTTCCCTACAGGTCAGGGGGAGATTTTATTCCTGTTTTGGGGCTTTTATAGGTATTTGCCTCAGGTACCACTAGAATCTGCACTGAAAACCCCAACACCGCAGCACGGTATGCTCACAGACGAGACCTGTCCTACTGACGCGAACACCAGCTCCAGGGATGCTGTGGAGAAAAGGGGCTCTGGGCGCGGCTGGGAGGGGAGAAGACGGCTTTGCTTTCTGAGTGTGCCTTACATGCTGGTTGCTGGCCTTATAGCCAGGCAGGGTGGGCGGTCACATCAGGTGGAGGATTTGCTGGTGACTTACATAACTATGGGACTTCCCTGGTGGCTCAGATGGTAAAGCATCTGTCTACAATGTGAGAGACCTGGGTTCGATCCCTGGGTTGGGAAGATTCCCTGGAGAAGGAAATGGCAACCCACTCCAGTCCTCTTGCCTTGAAAACTCCATGGACGGAGAAGCTTGGTGCAGACTACTATCCATGGGGTCGCAGAGAGTCGGGCACGACTGAGCGACTTCACTTTCTTTCTTTCACTTACATAACTATGAGGGGCTTCCCTGATAGCTCAGTTGGTAAACAATCCGCCTGCAATGCAGGAGACCCCGGTTTGATTCCTGGGTCGGGAAGATCCACTGGAGAAGGGATAGGCTGCCCACTCCAGTATTCCTGGGCTTCCCTTGTGGCTCAGCTGGTAAAGAAACCGCCTGCAATGAGGGAGACCTGGGTTTGATCCCTGGGTTGGGAAGATCCCCTGGAGAAGGGAATGGCTACCCACTCCAGTATTCTGGCCTGGAGAATTCCATGGCCCATGGGGTTGCAAAGAGTCGGACACGACTGAGCAACTTCATTTTCACACATAACTATGAGCCATACAAGGAAACTCCCCGACTCCCAGCATCTTCCCAGAGAAGGAGTCTTTCAGCCTGCCTCTGTCCCTCTGTTTCCCTTCCCCCTCTTCTCTGTCCTTGTTTTTGCTCTACCCTCCTCTACTTTCTCCCTCTTAGTTTTTCTTTCTCTTCTTTCTGGAAACTCCAGTAAATATCAAAGTGAAGGAAGGAAAGGTCTAGACACTTAAAACAGAAAACCCCACCTCACTTGGAAAAGAAAGGTGAGGCCAATAGAAACTCCAAGGAGCCCCTGGGGGGTCCAGGCAGGGAGGAGTGAGTAGGCTGCCCCTCCCTTGGGCTCCAGACCCTGCCCTCCTCTCCTCCATGCATTGGGTCTGATGCACATGTGATTGTGCTGATTGGAAAATCAAATGCTCTGGTTTGCGGAACAGACCTCATACCAAGCCCATCTGCAGTTGGAGTTTTGAAGCCCTTCAGTTCCTGTTGCTCTGAAATTTATGAGAGGCCTCTGCAGCTTGTTAACCAAACGCGTATCTCACAGACACCGCTGTTCTCTCATGAAGCTATGAAAGCTTTGCCTAGAGACCACAGACCCACTAATAGGGCCTGGAACCCCTGCCCCACTCACAGGAAGAAGGTCTGGAATAGCAATCTAGGGGGTGTGGAAACCGCAGATTCAACTCAAGCAGGGGTCTCTGCAGTCAGAAGGGTCGGAGGCAGCCGTCTGAACACCGCCTTCTAACACCCCTGCTCCCCCAGGGGTGTGGGGAGGGGGCGTCCACACCACTGAGGACAATCACCCCCTTGAAAAGCAGCCCTAATTGGACTTTCTGCGGGGCTGGTCCCTCGGAGCCGACTCCTCAATTCTCTTCTCCAGACATCAGCAGTTGCAAACACGTTTGCCTGTTGTGAAGCTTACATCATTTACAGCCATTTCATTACTTCCTCAAATATGGCTAACCTTCTGACAGTTTAAGAATGACACCTGTTTTTTTAGTAGGAACTTTCAGACAGGTTTTTCACCTGGGGCTGAGTATTTTCTCTTCAGACACTAAAGTGTCTAAAGCCAAGTAATGCTTCTGGAATGTCTAGGAGAAAAGGCAATAGATGAATTTTATGAAGATGGGAGCTGGTCAGCAGCCCCTGTAAAGTTAGGGGAACGGATGGAGCTGAGTGCATCTGAGATCAGCTTGCTGGTGCTCCCAGGGCCAAGGCCAGCAGCACAAACTCCTCTGGGGCTCTGTTCCTGGGTGGAGAAGGCTCGCTTTAGGCTCCCAGTGAGCCCATTTTACAGGGATGGAACTCCAGGCTTACATGAGCCAACACATGAACCTGCAGAATTAGCCAGCATGTGAAGGGAAGGCTGGTACAGAGGCTTACACCTGGGCGGCAGAAGTGTTAAGCCAGGGCTTAGAGAAAGGGGTGGTGCAGACAGAGACTGGTGAGCAGGGACCCTGGTTCCCCCGGACATTAGGGGAGTGAGAAAAAGAACTATCACAAATTTTAGAAGTGATCCTGACGAGGAAGAGCACTGTCAGCACTGAGTGTGCTAATGCTTCTGACCTTTACCACAGAGAGGAAGGCAATCAGTGAGGGCATTTCCTGTGCCAGTGTGAGGGGCAGCTGAACAGGGCGTGGTTTCAAGCCAACAGTGGGTGTCAGCAGAGTACAGGAGAGTAGTCTCAGTTACATTCACAGGAGTAAGAAGATACATCTCATTCCTAATGGCTACTAGTCATCACTTCATGGGAAATAGATGGGGAAACAGTGGAAATAGTGACAGACTTTATTTTTTTGGGCTCCAAAATCACTGCAGATGGTGACTGCAGCCATGAAATTAAAAGACACTTACTCCTTGGAAGGAAAGTTATGACCAACCTAGATAGCATATTCAAAAGCAGAGACATTACTTTGCCAACAAAGGTCTGTCTAGTCAAGGCTATGGTTTTTCCAGTGGTCATGTATGGATGTGAGAGTTGGACTATGAAGAAAGCTGAGCACTGAAGAATTGATGCTTTTAACTGTGGTGTTGGAGAAGACTCTTGAGAGTCCCTTGGACTGCAATGAGATCCAACTAGTCCATTCTAAAGGAGATCAGCCCTGGGTGTTCTTTGGAAGGAATGATGCTGAAGCTGAAACTCTAGTACTTTGGCCACCTCATGCGAAGAGTTGACTCATTGGAAAAGACTCTGATGCCGGGAGGGACTGGGGGCAGGAAAAGAAGGGGACGACAGAGGATGAGATGGCTGGATGGATCACTGACTCGATGGACGTGAGTCTGAGTGAACTCCGGGAGTTGGTGATGGACAGGGAGGCCTGGCGTGCTGTGATTCATGGGGTCGCAAAGAGTCGGACACGACTGAGTGACTGAACTGAACGGAACTAGTCAATTGAGGGGAGCTCAATTCTGCTGAGTTTGGGATGTGTGTGGTGGTGGTGTGATATACTCACTCAACTCATTCACAAACCAAGGGCAGTGAACACTTTAAAAAGGACAGATATAAAGCAATCTGAACGTAGTCTGGCTTCACAGGACCATCATTTAAGGGGCGATGATCCTTTGTCACCGTTAAGCAATGGGAGAAAAGTAACTCTAGAAGCTCTGCCACCTCCTGCCATCCCGCTGATGTCACTGATTCACCGTTTTTGTCACTACCACCCCTACACTAAGACTCGTAATTTTCTGAGAGCAAATCTTATACATCAAAGATAATATACTTTTCCTATTACATGATCCCCGAATACAGATTTACTCAGTTTTAAGCAATTTTTTTTCCAACACTGGCTAATTTTGACCCTAGTTGATCTTTACCTTCCCCTGGTCTTAATCTGACTTTTACACCCTGCCCACTGCTCCACCCCCATTTAAGAGCATGGAGACCATATTATCTCCTTAGACCTCAAACCACCTGTGGGGTCAACATCACTATTCTCTATTTTTCAGATGAGGAAACAGAACTAAAGCTTAGGTAAACTTGCCAGTGCAGCTAGAAAGTACTGGAACTAGACTTTTATCTCAGTTCTCTTTGATTTTAAGAGAGTTAAGGGCTATAGAAGATTAGAACACTATTCAGTCCAGGAGACAGATGCTGAGAAGGCACATAATCAAACTCAATCAGACTCTGCAAGTCATGTGGCTGTGAGGAAGGGGAATACTTAGTTTCTTAGGCAGTTAGGAAACTAGATGACTTTCTAGTAATCAGAAAGGGGCACTTTTACGAGAAGCAAGAGGAAGTATTTCTTTATCTGGGGGAGGAGTGGGGGACGGTACATGTGAAACTTATTATTCCCATGAGGGAGCAGTGACTGCAAAACATAGATGAAAAAGAGATTTCTGTCCACAGATGATGGTTAATTGAGGAGTAGTTGCAAAGAGGGTGGGGGCTGGCCCACAGGATACTACCAAGGATCTCACAAAGCCTGCCCTCCCCAGAGCCCAACCTCTGGGCTACATGATGCTCATGTCCAAGAAATTGGGAGCTTCTGGCTCAGAGCAGGGCTAAACTGGACTCTGAATTGCTTTTGCAGCTTTAAACAAGATGCTGGGTGGGGGTGGGAGGGGAACCTAAGGGAGCATCTGAGCTCATTTAATCCCCTCTGAGCATTTCTCTCTTTAGGATAAGACTCAAGGGGAATCAGATGTGATGGAACCAAATTTAAAGAAAGGTATCGGTGAAGAAACAGACAACATATTTCCTACAAAGATATTGGCTTTAAATAACACAACACCTGTGTGCATGTGAAAGAGACAGAGAGAGAGGGAGGGGAGAGGAAAGACAGAAAAGAAAACAGATACATATTCAGAGAAAAAAATCACTCATTGGTGGTATTTGACACCAATGGGGTTCATCCTGCTTGCGGTTATTTCTAAGGCAAAGGCAGAACTTGCATTACTTTCGGTACCTTTTTCTAATGCAACAGAAGAGAATCAGATAACATGAATATAAAAACAATTTGACTGCTTCATGTCCCATCTAAGGCAGGGCTCCCCAACCTCCAGCATCTAACCTCAGCTCATCTAATGAGCTGGTATAATAATAATAGAGATAAACGAAACAATAAATGTAACACCTTGAATCATCCCCAAACCACCACCCCCACTCCCCACCCCCCCAGCCAATCCCGGTCCATGGAAAAGCTGTCTTCCACGAAACTGGTCCCTGGTGCCAAAAAGATTGGGGACTACTGATCTAAAGTACCTGGGTTTATGATGTAAAATGATTCTGAAAAAGGGACATGTAGATAAAAAAGATTTTTGACCATTGTCCTTAGGTAAAATATAAGGAGATGAGGTCCAGTGTATATGAGGTTGGTTGCCTTAGAATAGAAGCTCAGATAATGTATTTATAAGAGTCAAGAGGAAGGTAGCATATAATTGAATGGGTGCTGGCAAATTGGTAGATAGAGTTGTAGGAGTCTGGAGGAGTTCTCTTCTGATGGCTTAAATTTTCTGAGTGAAATAGGAAGCAAGTTCATCTAAAGTTTCCCAGTAAGTTTGGTGTTTGCAGCAATTTTTTTTTGACCAATACTCTCCTTGAAATTAAAGCACCATTCTATTCCTAAAAAACAAAGTACTTGGACTTAAATTTTTTAACCCAATATGGGTTTTCTGAAGTTGGACTGTGGTGATGCTAATAATGATGATTACTGTTATTATTAATAGTAGTTATAGTAGCAGTTGTCCCTCGGACAGCAAAGAAATCAAACTAGTCCATCCTAAAGGAAATCACCCTGAATATTCATTGGAAGGACTGATGCTGAAGCTGAAGCTCCAACACTTTGGCCACCTGATGTGATGAGCCAACTCACTGGAAAAGACCCTGATGCTGGGAAAGATTGAAGGCAGGAGAAGGAGACGACAGAGGATGAGATGGTCGGATGGCATCACCTACTCAACGGACATGAGTTTGAGCAAACTCTGGGAGATGGTGAAGGACAGGGAAGCCTGGTGTGCTGCAGTCCATGGGGTTGCAGAGTCGGACACGACTGAGTGACTGAACAACAATACCAGTAATACACTGTCTACTAAATGCAAGCACAATACCCAGCATTTTATACAGAGAATTCTGTTTAATCCCCACCAAAGTCCTGTGAGGTGCTCATTACTACCCCAGTCTACAGATGAGGAAAGTAAAGCCAAGGGAGGTTAAGGATGTTCAATGTTGCTAAGTTAGCAAATGGTAGAGCTAAAACTAGAACTCATGGGTTGGCAGAATCTAAAGCTCCTGAGGGTGTGTCACTTCAGAGAGGGTGTGTGTGTGTGAGAGAGAGAGAAAGGGAGAAAAAAGACGGAGACAGAGAGACGGGGTTGGGGAGAGGGAGAAAGAGCCAAAGAGTGAGGTGAGGGTTAAACCCTCATGGGCACCTTCTGCAGTTAAGACAACGCTTTCATTTGATGAGTAAACTAATTAGGAATTACCATGAAATTCTCAGGGCTATTTTAGAATTAAAAGAGCTAAAAGTCCCAAGGCAAAATGGTTTTAATTAGCAAAGAGGCTTTAGGAATCTAAAATACAATTTCATTGACATCATGTGAAGTGTGGGCTACTCATCTAAAGATGCGCAGCATTATGAATTTCAACTTGGCCTCTTACGTGTGTCCAGCTTCCACCAGTAATACCACCTCCTCCCCTAAAGTTCATGGGGAAGGGAGCGAGAGGCATGCGTGAGATGCCCCCAAGTAGCCCCCAAACTGCATTTTAAGTCCATGAGTTGGAAAAAGAATGGAAATACACAGGACACAGAAGATCACCCATCCCCAGTCATCTCTTCTTTCTCTTGCAGACCCCATTCTCTAGCCCCCTGATTGCTTCTTCTCTACCTTGGCCTTCATGATTTAAAGCAAAAAACCAAACTAAGAAAATTGCCAGTCATGACTCTGCTTTGAAGACTGAAAGTCAAACCTCCCACCTCTGTTACAATTTAATAATTTGATTTCAAAGAGACAGATCATTTCTTTATTCTACATCTCCAAACCAGAAAGCCCCTTGTTCTAATTACATCCTCTTGGGTGTCAACCAGCATTTTGAAAAGATTTCATTTCAAACTTCCGTTTACAAAGTAAACAAGGATGTCTACCTTTGGCTCTCATCAGCCAGCTCTGAATCCAGATGTGAACGGCTCTGGGAACCACAGCTGAGCCCTGCTAGATGGGGAATTCTCTTTTGACTTTGTTGAAGGAGCAGCCCCGTTGGAGCCTGGGGCTACCTGGGTTTGCAGTCTCTGTGTGTTTCTGTTCTCTTTATTAATATCAAAATTGTTAGGTGAAGAGGTTGGCAGGAAACCCTCAATTCCCCCTTAGGAAAAAATGCTTCCTCTTGTTGAGTCTTTGAAGCATAATCCCTTCAAACCCTCCACATTGAGTATATGTAAGCACTATTGGGATGACTGTTTTTCTAGAACATTCTATGCCCTCAGAACTTTTGACAGATGCCTTTTTCTTTTACAGTCTGCAGATGCAGTCTGGGTAGATGAAGGACACTCCTCATTGTAAAGTGAGGAAACAGAGGAATCCAGAGATAAATTTAAGGCAAAGCTCAACAGCTTTAAAAACTCAGATGTGATTTTTGTGGCTGGGACTTTGTCCCATAACAAATACATTACTTGTCCTTTTCAACCTGGGTGTTATATTGATGGTTTTTAGCTGTCCTTAGATAAGAGTCCTTTAATCAAGATTATATTCCAGAAGGAAAACCATGAGATGTTCAGAGAGTGGTGGGATTATGGGCAATCATTTTTTTTTTAATAATTTTTCAAATTTTATAAAGTGAACATTTAGAGTTTGAAAATAAACATAATTTAACATTAAAATTGCACAATATTAAAAAGGTAAAGTTTAAACAATTTTTATATAGAAGACCAACCTTTAGAAATTTAGATTTGAATCTGCACGGCATGTTCCTGCCTTGTGTTTTATCATTATAAAGGACGAGGAGGAGGGAGACACAAAATAAATGTTTAGAGAAGACAGATGATGCTCAGATGAAAGACGTTTAATAAAAGCTGACCTCAGGCTTGGCCTCTTAGGCACGTAAACCTCACATGCTTCCACCATCTACTCCACTTCCAACTCCTACACTCATGTCTTTTTTTTTTTAACTGAAAGAGGACAGTAAGGAAACCATTCTGTGAAGGAGGCAGGGAATGAGAAGGAAAAAATCTGCAGCAGAAACTCCCACGAGTTCCTCCAAACCTGTGTTACTTTCCTTCCTAGACACACAGACTACACTTCTTGGACTCCCTTGCAGGTAAGTGTGACCACGTTATGGCCAATGGATGTGAGCAGAAGTTATATGCACCACTTTGGTCCACAGAAGCCTCTGCAGGGGGATCTCCCTTTTTCTTTTTCCAGCTGCTGGCTAGATGTCCTTCCAGGGGCACAGAGCCTGGGTCTTTGGATAACTGCAAGGGAAGAAGTTTGAAGGGCCAGGAACACCTGCACAGACTTTGAAATACGCAGGAAGTAAACAGCTTGGAGAATCCCAAGGATGGAGGAGCCTGGTAGGCTGCCGTCTATGGGGTCGCACAGAGTCGGACACGACTGAAGCAACTTAGCAGCAGCAGCAAACAGCATTCAGGGCTTGTCTGTTGCAGCAGGGAGTGTAACTCAAGTGCTAAGTCTGAAGTATGGACAGTGTTTGGGGGTTAGTGAATTTCTGATGAGGGAAAAATCCTCTTAATAAATCACTTCCTTTTCTCCTTTTTTCCCATAGTCCTTTCTGGGAACCTCATTCAAATACTAACATATCTTACACTTAGAATCTCAAGTCCACCTGACTCTTATTGGAAGCCTCCAGTTTGAACCCTTTGCTCCTCACCTTAAGGTATGTTCTGTCCCCTCTTCAACCTACAAGGGTCAGATCAATGCTCACACCCCTTTGCAGGGTTGGTGATAGTCTTTGGGGGGCCAGGAAGGACCTGTCCTTACAGAATGTTTATGAGACCAGCATTTGTAACTGAGCAAAGGCTACTCCTTCAAGTGGAAGTCTGAGAACACGACAAAATATAAAGCACTGCTGCCACAACTTTACAGCAGCCAAGGTCCAGCTGTTTTGACTGAAATGAGACAAATGATATGTGTCAATACCAGGTTATCAAATCTCTCTGGACAAAAAATCACCAAGGCAGGATAGCACCGTGTCTACCATATCTTCAGTCCTCCTGATACAGAAGGTGGTGCCCTACAATTTCTCCAAATTGCTACCTCTTGTATCTCACCAGTCATAAAATCTTAAATCACCAGAAAAAAAAAACAAACATGACCATCTACATCAAAGGATCTCGATAATATCAATATCACTGGGGGCTTTCCACGCAGCCTTTAGTTTTACTGGTAGTGTGTTATTATAAGACAACTTTTATAACAGTGCTAGAAAGAGCTTTATAATTTGTTATTTAAAAAGTAACACATGTTCATTGTAGAAATTTTAGAAAATCTAAAAGTGCTAAGAAAATTAATTGCCTTTGCTGAGAAATAACCACTACTTTCTAAAATATTTTACAAATGTTTATTTTTTCTAGTAGTTTTCTTTTTTCTGTTGTTGCTGTCCTTTTCAGAGAAGGCAATGGCACCCCACTCCAGTACTCTTGCCTGGAAAATCCCATGGATGGAAGAGCCTGGTAGGCTGCAGTCCAAGGGGTCGCTATGAGCCGGTCACCACTGAGCGACTTCACTTTCGTGCATTGGAGAAGGAAATGGCAACCCACTCCAGTATTCTTGCCTGGAGAATCCCAGGGACAGGGGAGCCTGGTGGGCTGCCATCTATGGGGTCGCACAGAGTCGGACACGACTGAAGTGACTTAGCAGCGGCAGCAGCAGCAGCTATCCTTTTGCATCAAGAACTATGTTTCTTTGACTGTTCTCTTTTAATGATCTAGAATATACATATTCTCTTTTAATCTATTGATGGTCGTCTTTAAATTTAAAATATTTATTTTCCCTAATTATCAAAGTTAAGAATGAAACTAGACATTCTTTTAGATAAGAAATGTAGTGTGCTTTTACTTCCCCCTTTCTCTTGTCCCCAGTTACCAGTTACTACAGTCCCTGGTGGCTCAGAGGTTAAAGCATCTGCCTGCAATGTGGGAGACCTGGGTCCGATCCCTGGGTCGGGAAGATCCCCTGGAGAAAGAAATGGCAGCCCACTCCGGTATTCTTGCCTGGTGAATCCCATGGACGGAGGAGCCTGGTGGGCTACAGTCCACGGGGTCGCAAAGAGTCGGACATGACTGAGTGACCTCACTTCACTTCACAGTCTGATTTCATGTCCCTTTTAATTATTTACATATGTAACTTTAAGAATTAATTTTGACATCTGTAGTAGGGTAACTAAATCAACAACCGTTACTTGGACACACATCATCACTGCTTTTTCTACACCACATCGTCCCCATTTGGGGGCTTTTAATCCTGATACACGTGCTATCTAGCCGTAGAGGATATTTGAACATTTTCAGGAAGAGCCTGTGAGGGTATGTCTACATTGTGAAATATTATGTGTCAGAGAACACCTTTCTGTTTACTAACCCATGTTTATGGCTTTGTATGTGAATAACACTTGGGTCACAATCTGTAGCCCCTGTAAGGCCGCCTACCACTGACTTGTGGCTTGTAGTTGATGAGGGGCCTGGAAGCTGGCTTCATTGTAGTATTCTTTCTAAGAAACCTGTTTTTTGTTTTCACCTGGATGCTTATGAGACTTTTTCCTTTGTAACGAAAACTTGTCAAGTTACATTGAAAGTTAATGCTTTCATTCTTAAGGACACATCTTTTTCAGCTTGAGTGAGTGAAAGTTGCTCAGTCGTGTCCGACTCTCTGCGACCCCATGGACTATACAGTCCATGCAATTCTCCAGGCCAGAATACTGGAGTGGATAGCCATTCCCTTCTCCAGAGGATCTTCCCAACCCAGGTCTCCTGCGTTGCAGGCGGATTCTTTACCAGCTGAGCCACAAGAGAAGCCCAAGAATACTGGAGTGGGTAAGTGGGTAACCTATCCCTTCTCCAGTGGATCTTCCCAACCCAGGAATCAGACTGGGGTCTCCTGAGTTGCAGGCAGATTCTTTACCAACTGAGCTATCAGGGGAAAAGTTCTCTTTAATTAATTCATCCATGACTGTGTCAACCTTAGTTTGCTCTTTTCTTTCTTCATTTGGAAATATTATTATCTGTATATTGGATCACTTAGTTCTGTTTTTCACATTTTTCTCCTCAGTAATTTTATCTTTGTGTCCCTGAACGCCTAGTGCTATTTCTCAGGTTATTAAAAAAAAAAAAATCCAGTGATTTGATTTACAGTCATATCCAACCTGTTGCTCATTGGTCCATTGTGGATTCAAAATTGGTTGCCATGTTTTTTCATCTCCTTGCAGGTGTGTGTGTGTGTGTGTGTGTGTGTGTGTGTGTTTACTAATAGCTCCCTGCTGTGGTTTCATAGATGCAATGTCAGCTGCAGTCTCAAAGACACAAATTAGAGGTAATTCAACATCTTCTCCATGAAAAAGAATCTCCTGCAGATTCGATCCCTGGGTCAGGAAGATCCCCTGGAAAAGGGAATGGCAACCCACTCCAGTATTCCTGCCTGGAGAATCCCATGGACAGAGGAGCCTGGCAGGCTACAGTCCACAGGGTCACAGAGAGTCGGACACGACTGAAGTGACTTAGCATAGCCCTAGCATAGAGACACTTACTGAAATTCCTCAAGAATATTCTTCTCATATAATAAATCTTTTCATGCGGCCAGTAAAGTCTTGCATCATCATCTTTACAGACAAAGGCCTACCTTGTAGAGTGTGATGGAGAGTTAAGATAGGTTCCATTAGAGACTGTGTGGCCCTGTTCAACACTTTGGGCCCAGATAAAGATAGAAAAGGCAAAGTTTAAGTACTGGTATTAAATATCTGAGGAATCTGTTCAGTAGGAGGCAGAGCAAGTACAGCAGAGGGTTTTATCTTTGTGCCAGTTTTTTCTTCTCTTGGTTACTAGGCACCCATGCCATGGCAAGAGTAAGAGCTGACCAAGCTCATCACTCAGACTAGTGTCCTTTCTTGAGGTTTAGAGAGGATCCAGACAGACGGACCTCCCCTCAACCCACTGCACATAGCCAGCTCTCACCCACATACCCGGGTCTTCCAAGGTGTTGATTCTGCTCCTGATAATCCCCTCACCTCCTGGAGCGGGGGTTGGGGGGGGGGGATGCTGCTCTGGGGCAGGATGGATCCCATCTGTACATTCACTGGCAGAAATTTTTCAGAGCTTCTAGTACTGCTGAAAGTTTAGAAATAATTTCATGTTCCGTTGATCACTCATTTCAGTGAGCGTCCAAGGGCAGATGGGAGGAAGAAGGAATGAAAATGGTATGCTCAAGCCTCCCTTCCTGTAGGAAACGGCATTTCCTACATTATGTGCACACAGGGTGACCAGTGTAACACTGTCTCACCACCCCCATCAACTACTTAAGTTTTTCCAGGAAGCTATTTTTACCATGAGTGCATTCTCAGTTCTCCCTATGGAATCCCCAGTGAAGTGTCAGCGAGTACTTTCCGCAGGCTCAGAGTGGATTGGTTTCCCCCTGGTAGATGTCTGAACCAGCCAGTACCCCCAGAACTGTATCCTCACCCCTCTCTCCAAGGTCTGCTGGGATTCCCAAAGAGAAAAACTCAGTCCTGCCCCTTCCAAGATCTAAAGCCTTTGTCTCATAAAAAGTTGAGAATTCCTGGTTTAAACCCCACAGTTCAGTTCAGTCGCTCAGCTGTGTCCAACTCTTTGCAACCCCATGGACTGCAGCACGCCAGGCTTCCCTGTCCATCACCAACTCCTGGAGCTTGCTCAAACTCATGTCCATCAGGCTGGTGATGCCATCCAACCATCTCATCCTCTGCCTTCCCCTTCTCCTCCTGCCTTCAATCTTTCCCAGCATCAGGGTCTTTTCCAATGAGTCAGGTCTTCAGATCAGGTGGCCAAAGTATTGGAGCTTCAGCTTCAGCATCAGTCCTTCCAATGAATATTCAGGACTCATTTCCTTTAGGATTGACTGGCTTGATCTCCTTGCAGTCCAACAGACTCTCAAGAGTCTTCTCAACACCACAGACTAAGTGTAAACCAACCACATCAGAACTCTGTTCTTAAAAGGAGAAATGTTAGGGGATTCCAGAAATACCAAGGTAATTTTACCTGTTAGTAGTTTTTCTAAGCCACACTGGTTCAGAAACAAAGATCTTATATTTTGATGGAAGTTCTTTTCCACCAAAAGCAAAATAATAGAAATAAGGCTGAAAAGGGTCCCATGTCCCCAGATTCTCCCCTAACCCAGAAATGAAATATTACAGAGATGGAGGTGCTCATATCTAAATTTATGGCTAGCCCAGAGCCCATCCCTCCATATGGCTTCCCTGAGGGGGGCATCCAGCTGTGCTTGACTCTTCTTATACACACTCACTACCCTCTAAGGCAACTCCTTCTACTTGGGTCAGCTTATTGCAATGAGGTTCTGCCTCAAACCAAGTTGACTTATGCCTCCCTGAAAACTCTCTGGTTATCAGTTTGACTCTGTCCTCGGAAGCCACACAAAATGTCTCCCTCTTCCAGAAAACAGTCCTTTCATGTATTTGCAGTCAGCTTCCAAATGTCTGAGACTCTGAGGTGATAACTCTCAGCAAAGCTGGCCTTCAAGATGGGTCCCAGTGATCCCCAGCTCCTGGTATCCATGGCCTTGTGAATTTGCCTCCCATACTATGTCAGGGGTGACCAATAGAATACAGATGGTATGTGACTTCAGAGGCTAGGTCACAAAAGGCACCGTAACTTCTGCCTTGCTTTCTCTCTGATCATTTACCCTGGGGGAAGCTAGTTGCCAAGTCATCAGGACACTCAATGGAGAGGTCCACATGGCAAGAAACTGAAGTCTTCACCCAAGAGTTATGTGAAGGAGCCATTTCTCAGCCCCCAGTCAAGCCGCCAGATGACAGTTCAGCCCCAGTTGACATCTTGAAAGCAACCTCTGTAAGAGACCCTGAGCCAAAACCTCTCAGGTAAGCTGTTTCATAATTCCTGAGTCTCAGAATCTGTGTGGGATAAATGTTTACTGATTAAGCTGCTAAACTTTGGGGTAATTTGTTATACAGCAGTACATAACTGCTGCTGCTGCTGCTAAGTCGCTTCAGTCGTGTCTGACTCTGTGCGACCCACCAGGCTCCCCTGTCCCTGGGATTCTCCAGGCAAGAACACTGGAGTGGCTTGCTATTTCCTTTTCCAAAGCATGAAAGTGAAAAGTGAAAGTGAAGTCGCTCAGACGTGTCCAACTCTTAGTGACCCCATGGACTACAGCCCACCAGGCCCCTCCATCCATGGGATTTTCCAGGCAAGAGTACTGGAAAGAAAGGGAAGTCGCTCAGTCGTGTCCAACTCTTAGTGACGCCATGGACTGCAGCCCACCAGGCTCCTCCGTCCATGGGACTTTCCAGGCAAGAGTACTGGAGTGGGGTGCAATTGCATAACTAATCACTCCAATTCCTATCAATGTTCTTTAAGTGGGAAAGTCTGTAAACTTTTTACCTCAGGACAGATCCTGACTTTTTTTAGTGCCCTTCTTAAAATAGGCCTGCATGATAACAACAAAAACTACTATTACAAAAACGACTTCATCAAATACTTTGGGTTTCCATGCATCATCTGAGCTAATTCTTACAAAAGCCCTGGGACATAGT